>NC_142782.1:23377169-23709981 GCF_988280905.1 Pimephales promelas
AAAGGCGCACACTCTACACCCGCGATAGGCCAGACAGAGCACTGAATCTTGACCTGGGCAGGTACATACCGCCTCTGGCTTGCTGTACTTGTCTGGGGTCACTGGTTTGCTCCAGGTGCCAGCACCGGCCTGAAAGACTGTGCGTGCCAGTGGTTTCTGCCGTAAGCTGCTCTCCCAACCGAATATTCCTCTAACAGAGCCCTATAGACCCATACATATGCATACACATTACAAACACCGTCAACTCAGATCACATGACTCCTAGAGTAAAGTAATTAGTAACAAGGCCCTAAAGTACAGATATGTAGAGAAGGAAAGAAAGAAGTTAAGTCAAGAGAGGTTAGTTTGATGATATGGCTGATGTGTTTGTGTGTACCGGTGCATTTATCTCCCCTGTGATAACTAAAGTTGACCTAACCAGTCCTGGTTTGCTTTATCATCTCAAGAATATAAGTGTAAGATAGAATTTAGCTAAAGTATTCACTGCTCTGGGCATATTCAATTATGAGACTTTGGCAGAAAAGCTTGATCACTGCAACGCAATAATTAGTGATAGACTGGTATTTTTACCAGGCCGATCATCAGTATTGCCAATTACCATTTGTGCATTTCCCAGACCGTTGGTTTCCCTTTTATGTCAGAACAAGATCTACAAACAGTCTAGTCAAAATTTTACAAGTTTACAAAAGTTTGGGGCCAGTAAGTTTTATTTTAGGAAAGTATTTCTTTGATTCTGCAAAGACACATTAAATAGTTCAAAAGTGACAGATAAACACTTGCACAAGACTTTCAATAAATGCTGTGCGTTTGAGCTTTATAATCAAAGGATCCTGAAAATTATCACAGTCTTCTAGAAAAAATATTAAGAAACACAACCAGAGTAATGGCTGCTGAAAATTAAGCTTTGCCATCATACAATACATTTTAAAATATAGGCTATGCATATAGTAATAGTATTTTAACAATAGTACTGGTTTTACTGTATTTTCAATCAAATAAATGGAGCTTTTAAATATATATCATTTCAGTGTATTCCATACATATTTTTTTTTTAGGTTGCAGGTTCGATTCACAGTACCAGCAGGAAATGACTGAGGTACACTTGAGCAAGGCACCCAACACCTATCTCTCCACGAGCACCACAGCAAAATGGCTGCCCACGGCTCTGAGTGTGTGTGTCCAGAGTTGGCGGTGTGTGTGTGTTCGCTAATCACTACTTCTAATGTGTGTGCACTAAAAAAATGCAAATTCTGAGTATGGGTTACCAAACATGTCACTATTCAGTTCTCACTATCAGTATCAGCCATTAAAAGATACACATTGGCCTGCCCACTATTTACAACGACACTAAGGAATTAATTCCTTGGTTAAAAACAAATATGAAAACATTTAAAAGTTGTTTCTCAGCCAAAGATGTTTTCCAGCTAATATTACCTCCTGTAATGCGTCAACGCCATCGTCGGCTCCATCTTTCTTTAAGTCCATTTCTGCAGGAAAATCAAATTTAAACAGTTAAATCGATAAGAACAGTCAGGTATGAATTTATCTATTTTGAGGTGCCTAAAAAGTAACGCTATCAGCAACAATTACATTTGTAATTTCAATGCAAAGGAGCAACTTTCTTGAGCATTTAGTGTGAAGCGGAGACAAAGGAAGAAAGACCAACAGAGGTTTGCCACCAGGAGAAGCGTTTGTGATTGTAAAGCATTATTCTATAGCTGCTCTAGAACCTCTTAAACTGGACATTTCATTCACACCTCTCTGACTGGTGATCTTCTCCAGTCGCACCACACACGGCTTCACTGCGCTCGAGTGTTGAACCATCTCTGGAAAACAGCACATCGTTTCCATCAATCTAACCAACCTCTGCTGGATCTGACTGGATACAACTTTAACTGCACTATAAACAATAATATAAAATTTCAATTTGATCATTTCATTGTACTTACTATGTCAATTATTGCCACTAAATTAATCCATGACAATTCATTGGGAAATATAGTAATCTGTGGAGCACCATTTAGTAATAAAAAGCACCAGTGTTGATTACATGTAAGCCGAAAGATGTTTCTACAACTTGAATGATTTTGACAATGCAGATCCAGTCTTGCAGAGCTAGCCTTTGGTTGTTGTTGGCTTAAGGCTGGGTAGTGGGTACAGTCTGCAGCTTCTTCTGGCCAAGAACCACACTTAAAGCACTATTAATGGATCTAGAAAACTTGAAAATATTGGCTGCGACCACTGAGGTGCTTCTTGCAATGAAGAATGGAAAGCCATTGTCAGCCTTATCTGACATTGCTGATCCAATCTGATCCACACTTTTTCCACAGCAACACAACTTTGAATCCATCTCTCAGATTTAATGCCATGAACCTTGAAAAAAAGTGGTAGCCCTTCCTATCGTAGTAGCCCTTACCTTGCTAGCACAATTTTGCGTTCAGATGGACTCATAAAAAATAAAAAAAAACACTGTGGCACCCGAAATTCAAAAGGTTAACATTTTATCAGATTGTCTGTGTACATTTTTGATGTGCTTTTCTGCAGTGTAGGTTGATTTTTTTCCTCCAGGAATGCCGACTATGTCAAAGGCTGATAATATATATGTAATTATCACAGTGAATCGTTTTGGTGCATTTTTTTCACCAGTGATTGTCTCCACGTTGCCTTAAAAAACCTCTAGGGCAACTTACCTGACGTGCTGCTTCTGGCTTTTTTCCTCATCCCATTTCTGATGGGTGAAATCTTAACTTCAGTTTGCTCTACGGATGAGTCATCATTGGAATCCAGCTCCTTTACTATATCAGTGTCACTTTCACCTGAACTATCGTCCCATTGAAGAGCATCGCCATTTTCAACAGCCTGTAAGTAAAACCATTTTGAACATGACAAAATTAATTGAGACAAATAAATAGAACGAGCATAGAGAGAGCTATAGATTGATATATAAACTTGTATTCTATACCTGGGCAAAGATCTTTTCTGCTTCAAGAGAAGGACAGGGCAAAACCAAAAGACAGAGGACAAGCCTCTTGAAAATAGATGCTGGTGGAAAAGTCTTGAGCACACCACACCAGTATTGCTCCAGAGAAAGGGTTGAAGATGAGTCTTCTTCATCCTCAACAAGCTGGTACTCCAAGAACTCATCAGTGAGCTTAGCAGAATCCTCAGGTTTGGAGCAGATGCCAAATTGTACAGCAAGGTCAACTACATTCTTTCCTGTGATTTTTAACCTTCCCGCTGGGCTGAGGAGCTGTGAAATGCCCCTCAAGACACTTTCGCTCAGAGGGAGACTGTCAGCGATAGAGGTCGTAAGAGTTTTGTAAAACTTTAAAGACTCGTCATGAAATGCATTCAGGGAATCTGCCAGTTCCTCTTCTCTGGTAGAGATGAAGTCTTCTACCACCCCACCCAGACTGAGCTCAGTAGCAGGAAGACAGAATGTTGAGTTCTCCAGGATGGATGGGTCTCGTTCCTTCAGGTAGCGTATGACCGCTTGAGGGCGGAGAAAGCTGGAGGCATATGAACGTAGGAGCCCACTTGCTTCTCGAAGGATCTGGGCAAGGTCAGCACGAACAGAGCCTTTGCTTTGTTGCAGGTGCTGCCCGAAGGCACGGAGTGGACCAAGAGCGTGATCCAGAAACATCAAGGTGACCCTAATTTTAGGGCTCTCCAACTGCGAACAAATATGCTTAGCTTCATCATTATTTTCATCACAAGAGGTAAAGTATGATACCAAATCACTCCACATTCCAAGAATCCTTTGAACGAGCACACAAAACTCCTCACAACTGTGTGACAGGGGTGTGCGGTTGTCTTTTACTCCATCAATGCCTGCAAACAGCATCTTGAGGTTGTCATTGCTGGTGGAACAAGTGGAGAAGTGTGTGTAGATGTTGACAATAAGTTCATGAACCTGACTGGTGTAAGCCTTTAGGCCAGCATTGTACGCAGAGTCAGGTATGCCGTAAAGTCCACCAAGATCAATCACCTGTGGGTTGAGTTTCTGAATTTGCAACACGACACTTTCTGAGGTCTGTTCCTGATCATCGACATAGAAAGCTACCATGTTGCTAGCAGGAATTTCAAACTTTTGGAGGACATCGACTAAACATCCAGAAACGGAGTCATCAGCCTGAAAGACATCAAGGAGACGGATACAGTACCTCGCTTGATTTTCCTCAAAAAACCCCACGAGCACTACATGGCAGGAGGTCCTGTCTCCGCTCTCAACATCAAGTGGCACCTGCCCATATATGTAGATACAGAAAGGGTTCAGCTTACAAGCAGAAACAATGTCCTGTGGATACTCTAGTCCGAGGATGTATTTTGCAGTACGTTGGGAGGCCTTGTTGATCCTTGAGGGTAAAATGGATAGGCAATGGGTTTGAATGAAAAGCAGCATGGTTTCACTACAGGGAATGGTGACTTCAATCTGCTTTTTTCCAGATGAATTTAATTCTCCCTCAAATTTCATATGCTTTTGAGTCAGCTTGTGTCGCTTCAGATCGTAAAAACCTGCGTGTAGGACAACGTTATGGTCACACAAAGTGCAGTAAGCGCAATTGTCTCCCAGATGACTGGCTTTGATCCATTTAAAGGTTCTTTGCCATTTAGGATCATAGGTCACAGGTCTTCTCCTTCCATTAAAATCAGTGTCTCTGTCAGACTCGTCCCTTACTCTGGCTGTATAAAATGAAAAACAAGTTACATCATTGAGTGTTACTGAGGCAAATTTTGTATTCATGACTGGGAATACAATTGAATGAAATAATTAAAAGTCTTATAAAGGGGGGGGGGGGGTAATTAAAATAATTTAAATACAAAACTGAAATAACAATAATGAAGGCTTACCAGATTCATGCAGACTTTTCCAAGACTTTGGAGACTTAACAGCGTCATCTACATGTACAATATCCTGACCATTACGAGCTTCAACTGGGTCGTACTCCCTCCCTTGATTCTCATTGGCATAGAAAAATTTCTTGAACCACTTCATAAAAGTGAAATTGGGTCTAAACTTTCCTGTAAGAAGCTCGTTCACAGGGACTGACTGAAAGAAACAAAAAATTGGGAAAGTCACAGTACTGTAAAGAGCTTGACAGAAAACATACTGTAGTTCTCAGATTATATTCTTATACAAAATTCACAATTAAATATGCATCATATAATTTCTGCAGCACGTATGGGATTAAAAAGAATAGCAACAACATAAGGAAAATAAACAAATCTGCATGCATTACCTTACACATTGACAATTGTTTTTGCTGGAGGATTAATAGAATAGATTATCTGACTAAATCTGACCTCTGTTATGCCTAATTTATGGAAAGCTGTCTGCAGAAGACTGTAGTTCTGCATGAAATCCGAACTCTTTTGGGACTCAAACTTTACTTTGCTCATGTCAATGGACCCTGGGAAGAGCAAGTCTATAAGCTGGCAAAAACATGCACCTAAAAAAAAAAGAAAAAAGAATCATGTAATTCAGGTTAAAGCTGTTGTCAATAAGCAGACATTAACAACAAAACAGAAAAAATATATATAAAAAAAACAGTACCTGACCGACATTGCTCCACTTGAGTAAAGTTAGTGTGCAGGGTTTCGTTGATCCAGGACAGAATGTCATAGCGACTGAACTTGTCATCAGGGTTATTCGGGTCCAGACTAACATTTGTAGCCATCTTATGCTTTCATAATGCAAAACAAAAATATTTTTCTTACAAAAGAACATGAGACAACATTCAGAAGCCATATATCACAACCAGTCAATCAATTTCATTGCACATTTGAGTAGAGAAGGGTTCTTTTTTTAATGTCTTACACTTCTTAGACCAGAGAGAGTAAGATATGACACTAAACTAGTAAGTGTCATAGTACCTTTTGTTCACCTATCTATTTGTTGAAAAGACAAAGAGAGAAAAATATTTGCATGCATAATAAATAATGCATAATGACTCTTACACACGAGATGCATAACAAAAAGTTGATAGAGATGGATAAAGTTTACTGAATTTTGAAGCCTAACTAGTCTAAATGATATTGCATTTCCTCAAAACTAAAAAGACTACAAAATCTATCTTGCGTCAGAGTGTTGAGTAAAACAACTCCTCCCCACTTTACGAAAATCTCGCGGGGTTATTTTTGCCGCGAATGCAGCGCGCTTATAAAATAGCTTTCACTTTTACAGGTTAAACCTGTGAGAACAACTTGATACACCATGGGTCGAAAACAATGTCCGCACGAAATCTAAATGAAAGTATGAAATAAACAAAAACCGGTAGCATGCATTTAAGTTAGATGTTTAGCGGTTGATTTATTTGGGGAATGACGAAGGAATTGTAGTGGTTTGTAGCATTATAATTTAGTCGCTGACTCTTGTCTTTATGATCCCTTTCACAACAATTGGATTTACGCTACCGAGACAAATGTTTCCATAATTTGTGTGATTTTAACTTTGCAAGTCGCTTTAACCTAGACGTAAACGGCTACCATGCAATGCAATGTATGTTTGCAAATAACGTCAATTCAGTTAACACTTTTTCCATGAAACATATGCGCGTTTTCATTGTATTAAGACCGGTTCGGTTGCCTTTGTCACTGTGTCTTTGTGTAGCTGTAATGGTCGCTCACATGAAGCGAAAACTGTAACAGGGCAATAGATATAATACTGAAATCAGCAGAATCGTAACTCTCCACAAAATCTAATAAATCGAAACGTACTTCTTAAAAAAAAAATCAAGTATGTCCAACCGTATTAGCAACTTACCCTGGTCCCGGAGATCTTGCTACTCCCCAGTCTAAAAGGTAATTCCCTGTGCCTTGCCTTCCCCCAACATATGCATTGTGCTGACAAGGATTGGCCTGTAGAAGCCAAAGTGGGAGGTACTACAAACACTGCAGCTAGCTAAGATTTCTCGAATGTGCGTGTTGGCCAAAAACATTTATTTTCACGTCAGAGATGTGAAATAAATCTGAAGTGACTTCTGTTCAGTTATTTTATTCGTAACAATTAGAAACGAATCTGATATCAAGAATAGGCATTTGCGATTTTCTTACTGACTCGCAGTTAGAAACACCGATCAGTTTTGCACATGTTCTGTTGGTGTTTAAACCATAAAAAATTGTTGGATTATTTCACCAAATTACTGAAATAATCTTTAAAAAAATGTTACACACAGAGTTATCCAGAAGTTAGGCAGATGATTAACTTTTTATTTAATCTTTTTTAATGAAATCGTTACGATCATGATTCGGTCACAGACGAAAGCCACGTGGCGAGCTCGCGCCTGTTTGTGGAGTTGGTGAGATGTTATAATATTTAGTAATTTTTTAAGTAGGCTAGTGAGCCTCAGAGAACAAACGTATATTGCGAAATTACGCCGTTTTATTTTTAAATGTGCATAGCTACATTTAAAGTGTTTAACGTCACATAACTCTGAAATATCAATATAATCTCGGCAGTAAACAGTGAGATGTTTGTGCCACTGAAATGGCGGGCGGTGCGCTGAGTTGAACGTGTTATGGCGCAACAAAAAAAAAAAAAAAAAAAAGAAAGAAGAAAGAAAGCTTTGGGGAAAGAGCTTGTTCACCACCCAAAATGGCGGGGCTATTTGAATGGGCTTGTTCTGAAATGTGGCTCGTTTGTATCTTTAAGAAGAAATTCTGTAACACAGTCCATTTGGGACCCTGCCTTTACATCAGCCACATATTTGATGTTTCCTTTTTTAATCTGCCTTTTACTAGTGCAGCTTTCTACTAGCACAGCCAATACACCAGCAAACTATTTTTTTATCATAAAAATTGTTTATGTACATTTATATTGGAGAATATTAGAAATTTGCTTGAGAAATAAATGATGAAACCACAACACCACTTTAACGCAAAGAAGTAAAGCATGTTAGCCTACATAAAATATACAAAATACATATGTTTAGGCTTATATGAGTCTATGGGGTCCATCAACTCGTTGGTGACCACCATTCTTCAAAATATTCTTTTGTGTTAGAAGAAAGAAATTCATACAGGTTTGGAACAATTTGAAGGTGAGTAAATGATTTTTGGTTGAACTCTCCCTTTAATATGCAGAGGAGGCTGTTTGGTAGCTAAATTTTTCCAAGAAGCACTGTGGCACTATCAAAACATACTCTGAGCATTTCAACCAGCCCGATGAAACAATATTGACCAAACACTGAGTTTGAGGCAGGGCTACCTGTTTTTCTGACCAAGAGTATAGGACACCTGTTGAATTATTATTTTTTTGATTACACTCAAACTGTGGTTTTTGGTTAGAATTGCAATGAGAGGAGGTTCTTCTCTACTAACCACTTTATTTATGACAGAGCTGATTTAGAAACAGCTTGATGACCATGCCTTTAAATTGTGATTGCACTTTTATTTATTTTAACATCAGCAGGCCTAATTTGTTTAAAGGCAAAGCAG
This sequence comes from Pimephales promelas, assembly GCF_988280905.1. Classification (NCBI taxonomy): domain Eukaryota; kingdom Metazoa; phylum Chordata; class Actinopteri; order Cypriniformes; family Leuciscidae; genus Pimephales; species Pimephales promelas. Next base: position 23,385,606 of record NC_142782.1, read on the forward strand.
GACAGACAGGAAGCCTCCACCCATGACCAGTAGAACAGGATTTTTTATTTTCATTTTCTCACTCTCCCTTCTTTCTCTTTCATAAATATATTTTTTTAATCTGTTTTGTGTGCTTGTATTTCTCCCATTTCATCTTAATATACAGAAACAGCTTTAAAAAAAAATACATTTGCTGGGTGATTTTTCAAAGAAGCACTGCGGGACTATCAAAACATTACTCTGTTTGATCATTTCAACCAGCCCAACAGAACAATAATGACACAACACTGAGTTTGGGGCAGGGCTATCTGTTTTTCTGGCCAGTTGTACAGTTCCGTTTGGTGATTTCTGATGTGAGTTCCGTTTGGTGAACTGTGGTTTCTGGTTGGAATTGCAATGAGAAATTCTTCTCTACTTACCACTTCTTTATAACTCACAAATTGCGATTTTGTATCTCACAATGCTGAGAAAAGAAGTCAGAATTGCTAGAAAAAAAGTCAGAACTGCGAGATAAAAAGTCACAACTATCTTTTATATTGTTTTATGTGGAGGAAACAAGCTTCCATAGTTTTCACAGTTGTCCCATTAAAGATTCCCCAAAGAACTATTCCCTGGTCAGTTCTTAAAAGAACTTTTTTTTTTTCTTTGAGTGAAGAACATTTTAATAATAGCACCCCTCTTCTGCTTATCACAAAAAAAAGAGATGAGTGAGAACAGGAAAAGAGCAAAGGACCATGTGATCTGTTTAATATTTTTTTGTTGAATTATTGAAGTTCACTGTCCAGTGGAACACGGAAGTTTAAACTGAAGTGAGTTCCTTATCAGAAGTGAAAGAAGTAGTCGGTGATTCATATCATGCTCCTGCTCTACAAAACCAGTATAGTCTTTATCTTCTCTCCTTCCTTTCCCCTCCAGATGTCTGCTGTTTGAAACTGAAAATAACGGTTACACAACATAACTTATACCCACACATAAATCTCTCTCATGCATGTTTCACAATGTCTCCTTTGGCGCGCTTGAGAAAGTGACCAGGCTAACTTGTGTTTGAGACATACTTTTTCTCTTGTGATGATGTGCTGTCTGTTAGTTTATGAAGGACAACTTTTTTTTTAGGAACTAAAAACATTTGAGATATATCTAGGATTTTCCACATGCTTCAAAGCATGAAATAAAAGTCCTGTCATCCTCACATTTCTCCAACCTGTATTTTCTTTTATTTGTAGAGCACACAAGGAAATATTCAGAATCAGAAGTTTTTTCTGTCTTTTGCCATAGTGAAGCTTTAAAGCACCAAAAAGGACTCAACAATAAAAGTGTTCTAACTCATGCTAACTATTGTGTGACAACAGGATCAGTCTACTTAGGAAATCATTTAGACCAGTTCTGTTTCATTGGAAAGATCTTTTAAGAATGGTTTATTCAGGAATCAGACAGCTAACTCTCATTGAACATAACGATAGCTTTTTATGACGGTTTAGATACGATTTTGCATCCAGATTGAAGCTTGAAAGCTTTAGCCCATTTATCATAATTGCATTGAAAATACCTTCAAAATATCTAATTTAAGTTCTGAAATTACATAAAAAATGTAATTCTGTCTTAGAACGTGTATACCGTATGCTTAAACTGGTCACCATTTCATTTGTGTGCTACATTTTTTTTGCATTTAGTTGTTAATTTTAAAAAGTGAGTGGCAAATTTATTTTTATTTCATAGTCCCTCTGTTATAATGAGCTTCTAAAATGTTTTTACATGGAGCATGTCACACCGCTGTACACAATACAGATTCAGTTGCTTTAAAAAGCAGATTGAAAAGTGAAATGTGTTTGAAAAGTGTTTCCTAACACAAACCTACTCTCGCCTTCAGCCCACAGATGAACCGAGAACCCAGACAGCTCATCGCATCACTCACCTCGCTATTGAGATGGCAAATCCTATCTCACTCATGCCTTGTCTACCACAGCAGGGTCACTGGGGTCAAGGTAGGCTTTGTGTTATTTATCAAGGGGCAACACCCTGTAAGTGACAGGAAAGAGAGCCAGTCTGGTTCTTAGTTTGTTCCTAATTCAGAAAAGAGAAGTTTTGCTTGAGAAATAGCTGCAAATGAATGCATCAAATAGGCCTATAAACGGTAGAAAAAATATGCAATTTGTTGACTCCAAAAACAAAAAAAAGCTCCATTGTTTATTGTCAATATGAAGCACAGCTCATGCACACAGATGTCACTTTCAAACCAAGCAACTTTCTGTTGGTCAACATGGCCAACTTGAACCCATGACGAAAACTGCGTGCAAAATAGTTTGTTCTTACGGGAAATTCACGATTTCTATTAATTTGGATTTGGAAAGCAAAAAAATCCTGAACAATGTTTAGTCAAGTTGGTGGTCTTGCAACAGGTCAAGAGTTTATTTTTGCATGGAGCCACGATGGGCTGGGGCCATTTTTATTAATGATTTATTTTTGAGGGCAGAGAGGAAGCTGAGTTAGTAATTAAACTAATCACAACTTGTAGGTAGTACTATACATTTTGAGCAGTATTAGTTTTCAAAGCTTTCAAAATATGAGCTAAGTAAGTCTGTGTTCTTTAGGGTGTGTTTTTAAAGGGAAAGGTTGAGATAAAGTTCCTGAGAAAAACACAAAGGTGAATGATGAGAGTGGTAAGCTGCTGAGACAGGGAAAAGACAGAAAACAATACTAGAGGTCAGGTCCTGACAGGTGCGATCAAACTCATCACAAGTTGCAGGATAAGGGAACTCGCAGCCACCACAGGGGGTCACACTGCACTTGTCACAGCCAATCAGACACAGACACAGCGTGAACGCTGCCTTTGTTTGTCTCACCTCACTGTGAGACTTTTCTAGCCAATCATCTTGATTGATTTTGGGTTTGACTGACAGGGATGAGGGAAGGAATTGCAAAGCGTGTAGTAAAGGTCAGTGGAATGTTGTAAACTGCTCTTGACTCGTGTATGAAATCTAAAAGGTGACACGAATTTAAATCATTTTTTGTTTATATATTTATTATTAATTTATTCCTGTTGTTTATGAGTACTTATTTCCCAGGAGTTTTTATTTTGCCACTTTAAACTTATGTATGTGAGGGTGCTGTGTCAGTAATTAACCAGGGCTGAGGGCAAAAATGCCCTAAAACAAACAAACAAACAAACAAACAAAAAATTCCAGATAAAATGGAAGACAAGGAAATGTGCCTATATTTCATGTTTTTTTGTTCATGTTATTGTATTTTATTATTTTTAAATCTTTTTGACATAATCTTTGATATAACAATATTATTTTCAATGCCAAGTGTATCTTGTGTAGTAGCTACATATTTGGTGCTGATTTTGAAATTGTCCCCTAAAAAAATCAGCATTAATAAGTTATTTGGTAATGTTTCCTTTTTTAAAATGGAACATTTTATATATTTCATAATATTCTATTCTCAGCCCAGACCAGACTACATTTTTTTTGTTTGTTTATTATTCAGTATACTCATTTGTAAATTGACAGCATGGTGTAGCCTTTTTATATAATAAAATGTATGCCACCATAAAGTAAAAAAAAAAAAAATGCCACTGAAAATCAGTTTATTAATAAAGATAATTTATGACACTGTTGGTGTCTTCATTATTGTCTCAGTACTAACACAGACTATACACTCTTAGAAGAAATGGTTCTGTTTAGAACCAGAAATGGTTCCATCCCTTGCTTCATATATGGAACTCCAAAATGGTTCTATATATAGAACCATTTTTTTGTGGTAAAAGGTTCTATTGGCCAAGTATGGAACCCCAGGATTCTATATAGAACCCAGAGGAACCCTTTTTTTAAGAGTGTATAGAACCTTTTAGGGGTTCCAAATATGTAGCGCTGATAGAACCTTTTAAGGTTCTATAGAACCTTTTTCTTCTAAGAGAACCATGCACGATGCACATGCAGGCCACATATATTTGACTAGTGTTATCTCGTTTAGTTTTTAGACCCCGTGCCGTGCTGTTTCATCATTTGAAATCCAAATACAATTATTTTTCTCTATGACCACGTGGCAAACACATGGCCATTTGTGCAGCCACTTACTTCCCCTCACAGCTAAGCTTGAAAAACGTTTTTCAAAAGCACAATGTATAGAATGCCTCGTTAATAACAGACAGAGCGCCCTCTACTGCACATGTATGGTAATTACAACAATTGTAGAGCCTATTTCAAATGTTGCCATTTGTCCGTTTATGAGATGTTCAGTTGATTATTATAGCCCACATATCCTTAATTTAACCCCATACTAATAATATAAATTATATTAAAATAAAATAATATAAAACGGACGTTATTATTAACAATAAAACGTAGCCTATTATTATAAATAATTACGAATCAACATTTTCAGCAGTAATTTAGAAGACTTTCTCTGCAGGATCCCTGTTGTGCTCCGGCCACTATACTCTGCTGCACCCCCAGGAGTCAAACAAACACACATACCAAGACTGACCTTGAGTTGCCATGGCAACCTATCTGCTCCACATGAAGCTTCACTTAAGTAAACAGGCATGCACACACACACACACACACACACACACACACACACACACACACACACACACACACACACTAAAACAGACATGCATACACACTCACACAGAGGCCAATGAACTCAGTAAGTCTATAAAGAGAATAATATTGAGATGGTAGAAAACAGTAATTTAGTGGACTCTTCAAGAGACTTGCAATAGTCTGGAGGGTCAGTCCCCATGAAGAAACCTGAGGTTTAGTGCCTTGATCAATGACTCAAGTGATTGCTGAAGTCTCACTCTTTGTGGGATGTGAACCTACACATTTCTGATAGGCGGCCCTGTTTAAAATTACTTGTTAATTTCTTATAACATGAAACATGTTGCCTGGTAGAAACATAGCTTCATGAAATCTGCAAAAACAATAGAAACGTATAGGCCTGGTTTCACAGACAGGGCTTAGATTAAGCCAGGATTAGGCCTTGGTTCAGTTAGGACATCTAAGCTTATATAAAAATGACTCAGAAAAAGACATTAGCTACTGTGCGCATCTTGAGGCTAAACAATGGCACTGACATATTTTAAGATATTGTTGCTTTCAGCCAGGGGTGCCCAATCCTGCACAGTTCATCTCAAAGCCTAATCAAACACACCTGAAGTAGCCAATTAAGGTCTTTAGGATCACATTCAGAATCAGGTGTGTTTGATTAGGGTTGGAGATGAACTGTGCAGGACAGTCGATCGCCAGGAGCAGGATTGGGCACCCCTGCGCTATAACAGCTAAAACACATTTTAGTCCAGGACTGAGATTGAATGCTTTGTCAAACAAGCACTGATTTTACAAGCAAACTGGTTCAGGTAACTAAAGTCTTTTTATTTATTTTTTTATTTTTTATTTTTTTACAGTTTAGCATTACATACAGATTTTCACACTCATAAATATCAGTATATTGTTACTTTGAATGTACTTTGTTTAATTATTTATAATGTCTCTGTTAGGAAGCAGCAGAGAAGGGGGAAGCAGGATCCAAATGCAAGCACAAATTTGATTAAACAAACAGGTAATCCACAGACAGGAACAAGGAGACATCAAGAACTCACAAAGACTGAACAAGAAACAGGGCTGAAATACACAGGCAAACAAGATAACAAGGGGGTATGGCTTAAAAAGGAACACCTGGGAACAATTGAACAAGACACATGGCAAACAGGGAATCACATGACAGACAAGAACAAGCAACAAGACACAAACCTATACTGTTATCAGGCCATACCATTTAAACACCAAGATGCAGTTTCATGGAATGCAAATTTCTCTAGATTTTAAAAAAATGATGTGAGGAATTGGAGTGAGTTTATTGTTGATCATTTCAAAACGACTCCAATGTGACATCTGGTACAAGGAAAAACTTGTTACTCCTACAGAAGAAAGAAGTCCTTTTTGCATATTTGCCTCAACTTAATTAACTGAAGTCAGTTTTAATTAACAAAAGTCTTTGTACAATATATGATTCATGAATTGCTAAGTGAGTGGTTTTTGTTCAGAACCTATATTTACCTCTAAAAAGCCTACATGTCGTCAAGACGACAAAAATAACTGTTTTCAACAAGTTAGGGAAAGTACATTGAGGAAAGTTTCAAGAATTAATAATACAATTAAATCAAATTAAATGAAAATAAATTAGTTGAAATTATTTAGATAAGTTATTTCTTCCATCAATCCATCCATCTATCCTTTCATATTGCTTAAGGGCTTTACACCTTTTTCTCTCTCTGCGTCTAACCCCATGTGTCATAGCTGTCACAGTTGGTTATAATGGTGTAAAGCAGAGACTGTCAGTCATTCACAGACTGTTAGAGTGTCAGCCCGTCTTCACATATGGTGCCCCTCACAGGTCGAAGCTGCTGAGACTTTAGGATGCAGACAGATGCGTAAACATACACACATATGCACCTTTGCAAATGAACATCAGTGTCAATCAAGAGTTCAAGCCTGTCCCATTAGCAAAGACCTCCCTCCTTCTCTATCTTCGGTCTCCGCTTCTCCCCCTTCCACTGCTCATTTCCTGTTACTTGGTTACCGGTTGCCTCGAACGGCTTGGGCCAATTGCGTTGCCATGGTGACCATGCCCATTCTGTCGTTTCCCAACAGCCTCTTTGCTCTCCTGTCCTGACATTCCCCACTGCCCCTCAGCCTGCACGCCCAGGCCGTGGCCCACCCTACGCTGATGTCCCACAAGGCTGTCTGTGTGTGTTTGCTTGTGTGCGTGCGTTCGTTTGTCCTGTGTTTGCTCCCTCCCCCTCACTTCTTCCTCAGTTTGGATGACAAACAGGCCGACCACCTCCCTGTACAAGCAATTTAACACCTGCTGAAGAATTCATGGCTTATCTGCATAGAAAGACAGAGGTAGAGAGACAAAGATTGACTGAGAGACAATTATAAACAGCAATTCATAGCAAACAGCTATTTTATCAAGATTGATCCATCCTGAGAACCCTCAACACTGAACAAAATGTCCAAAATGATCCGTATCGGGTGTTCTCCAGGACCTGAGTTGAATAAATCCTTGATGGTACTGACTTTAAATGCTGCTGTTAACTGTTCAGAAAACATTAGGTACAGGAGAGTCGTTTGCTTTTCTGATGGACTGCCTTCATTAATAAATAAATAAATGTGTCAGCTTGGTTATTACCGTAGCCTACTGTGAAAGTGTGGTCATCCCAGGTAAATGTAAAGAAAAAACTGATTGCATGTATTTCATCAGCTTTTAGACAAAAGCATACTGCATTATGGATGCAGTTCCATGGCTGAACTTAAGGTGGCAGCAGCGAATAGATCATCAGTCATCAACTGAGAAATATTAATGTTCGTCGTCAGCATTTCAACTTCATCTGATTCAGCACTGCCCACACATCCGTCTCAATCTCTCTGCTTTTCTTTCTCAATATTTCATTCTTTCAGGTCCCGTTACATTAGTAAAATATTCTTTCTTTCTTTTTGCGAGAGAACCATAAGGCGATGAACGGAGCGAGGACTTCAAGTTATATTAAAGGTATAGTTCATCCAAAAATAAAATTCTATCATAATGTTGAAACAAACTATATTTTGTCCCTCGTGTAGAACACAATGAAATATATTCTGAAGCCGGTTTCAGCTGGTCTTGTCCATACAATGAAAGTTAATTGGGTCCAAATCAACATTGGACCCCACTGACTTTCATTAAATGGACATAAAGAGAGACATTTTCTAAAATATCTTCTTCATACAGCAGGGTGAGTAAATGATGACAGAAGTCTCCAAGGCTTCCACTTAATTTAGAGTGCATCCTACTAAACATCTCAAAACCAGGATGAGACTACATCTCCTGCTTGACACTAATCACCAGCTTGCCAGTGTTGGGCTGAGATGAGTCATGTGACCCTTTGAGGGACCAGAAAGGAGGAGAGATTGCTTCTCCCTGGCCTCCCTCCCTCTTCCAGTTCTAAATGACAGGGTTATGGAGATGATCACTGAAGGTTTATCATTGTCCTCCTGCAACGGGGGGAGGGGACCGTATTAAGGGGGGTTTAATTATGAAGCGAGAGGGCTTATTAACAATGTGAAATGATAAACCCCCCTCCCCACTGAAATACACGCACCCCCTCCTCCTTTGCATCCCACCAGCTGATCCTGATGTAATTCGGGCCGCAGGGTGTTCCGGCACCAATCTAAAGGGGCAAAGGTCAAGAAAGTCAAGAGGTCTTAATAGGGACAGAAGAGAGTTTTTGTGCTGCACACATAAAGTTATCATTATAATTACATGTCGCACCAGAAGTCACCCTGGTTAACATCAGCTTATTTTCTTGCTGTTTCCATAGCATGGAATATTTATTATGTAAATCTATATTCACACAGACATATAACTGGACGAGTGCAGAAGGGATGCTGTGGAAAGAGAAAACTGAAGCGATCAACTGCAAGGAAGAAAAGGATGGAAGGAAACTGAGGTAAAGGAGGACAAAAAGGAATGAAGATGTTTGAAGGGAGAGAAATGAAGGGAAGAGAGAGGGGGAGATTAAAAGAAAAAGGGTGACTGTTTTTTCCTAAGCTAAGTTCTGAGCTAATGCGCAGCTTTAGTTACACCCACCCTGAGCCGGCAAATATAAGCAGCAGTGTGCACACATACAAAACGGCAGCCTCCTCTGCACTGGCACCGTAATCCCTTCTTCCCATTCACTTCTGCACACACACGCTCTCAATGGGAGTGAGATACACTCTTTGTTGCTGTAACAGAAACCTGGCATGCTGAAGCCAAAGGCTGGTGGTGCGCCCTGTGTGTGTGGCCAAAACGAAGAGAGAAACGCAGAAAGGAAATGACACAGAAACATAAACTCAAAGAAAAACATGCAAAAGGACAAAAATACGAGTGTTCGCTTCAGTGCCAGTACGTTTAATCATAGCCAGAAGGCATGATGTAGAAATGTTAGGGTAAGCTCTGCTTTTAACCTCCCTGCCTGTCAGCGATTAGTCATGTGAGCTGATCTGCTAACTCAGAAAGAATGCTCGGCCAAAACAGACCAATCACGGGTCGGACCTGGAATTCGCACGTCTCTGTCCAGAATATGGTCAAAATGATGAAACTAAAAGAAATGTGCTCAGTTGAAAATTCACACCTGAATAGCACATTGCAGCGGGAGCTTTTATGTCCAGAGGTCTACACCGGTATGGTTACAGTTATGCATGCTTAATTTTGGCTACAAAAAAATTATAATTTTAAGGGGGAAATTACTGCCCCAAACACATAGAATTTGTTTCAATATATTTGAAGGATCAACAATACGTTTATTTTTGTTAATTTAAAAAAGAAAGAAAAAAAACTTTTTTAAATGAAATTTTTAATTGTTTGTTATTAAAAAAATTATGTTAGATACTAAGCTCAAAATTTGCAAAAAAAAATCTTTATAGTTAAGCCTGTCAATATTTACCTTAAGTATACATAGGCATATACAATCACCTAAAGGATTATTAGGAACACCTGTTCAATTTCTCATTAATGCAATTATCTAATCAACCAATCACTTGGCAGTTGCTTCAATGATTTTAAGGGTGTGGTCCTGGTCAAGACAATCTCCTGACTCCAAACTCCAAACTGAATCAGCTCACCAAAATTGGACAGTTGAAGACTGGAAAAATGTTGCCTGGTCTTATGAGTCTCAATTTCAGTAGAGACATTCAGATGGCAGAGTCAGAATTTGTCATAAACAGAATGAGAACATGGATCCATTATGCCTAGTTGCCACTGTGCAGGCTGGTGGTGGTAGTTTAATGGTGTGGGAGATGTTTTCTTGGCACACTTTAGGCCTCTTAGTGCCAATTGTGCATCGTTTAAATGCCACGGCCTACCCAAGCATTGTTTATGGCCACCATGTACCCATCCTCTGATGGCTACTTCCAGCAGGATAATGCACCATGTCACAATTGGTTTCTTGAACATGACAATTCACTGTAACAGTTCACTGTACTAAAATGCCCCCCACAGTCACCAGATCTCTACCAAATAGAGCATCTTTGGGGTGACGTGGAACAGGAGCTTCGTGTCTTGGATGTGCTTCCCACAAATCTCCATCAACTGCAAATCAACATGGGCCAACATTTCTAAAGAATGCTTTCAGCACCTTGTTGAATCAATGTCACGTAGAATTAAGGCAGTTCTGAAGGCAAAAGGGGGTAAAACACAGTATTAGTATGGTGTTCCTAATAATCCTTTATGAGTATATAGGGTAAAACAATGGTAAACATGAGGTTTTCATCAAGATTTTCTGAACGTTTTGGTCTTAAGCACCTGGCCTTTTAAATTTTTAAAGGGCAAGTGTTTAAGACCAAAACGTTCAGAAAATCTTTTGGTTGTCCCTCATTCATGTATTTTTTAAAATCTATTTTCTGTATGGATTTATAATGTTTCTATTAAAAAAGTCATGTCACATAAGCAATACATAATAATAATAATAATTTACTTTTATAAAATATAAATATAATAATGATTATAAAACACAATCAAATTGAACTGTTGTTAAAAATATAACTTGCTTAAATTATTATTTTAGCAAATAAATATCATTTCAAAGTATAATTTCAAAGTCACTCCAACTTAGCTATATTTGTCATAAGTGGCTTTATATACAGTAGTTACTAATGAGCTAACAAACATTTATGTCTCCTTCATTGCACTTCGAGGTGTTTGAAAGATCAAGTAATTTAATATGTGCCCACACGTTGCTATTCTATCTTTTGACATGCATTACTGTTGAAGACCAATGAGAAAAGATTTTCTCAAACACCTTTGTACATTTTTTCTGTCTAAATATTTCTTTTCTGAAATGTAAAATAATGAGATTACTCTCACTACGATGACTAAATAAAAAAAGATTAATTTACATTTTCCTCAAAAATGTATTTCATCTAATCTTAGCCTTTACTTGTGATGTTAAAGGGTTAGCTTACCCAAAAATGAAAATTAAGTCATTAATTACTCACCCCCATGCTGTTCCAACCCCGTAAGACCTTCGTTCATTTTCGGAACACAAATAAAGATATTTTTGATTGAATCTGAGAGCTGGATCAGTCCTACATAGAATGCCTAAGGGACTGGCTCTTGACGGCCCATAAAGTCATTTAAGAAAAGGTTTACATATTCCATGTGCCTACAGCGGGTCAATTATAAGTTTATCAAGCGACGAGACTACTTTTTGTGCGAAAAAAACATAAATAACGACTTTATTCGACTATTCCATTACTTCCTTATGGGCGCATGCGCGAGAACTGAGACGAGGATGTTCTCCTTCGACTTGTTACCGGCTGCTCACCGCTTAGGAGTATAACCGCCACCTACTGTATAAGATGATGTGCTGATATAGCTGGAAGCGCAAAACTTTCTGTTTACAAGCAGAGGAAGATGCGCGCTGTACATACGCTTTTCAATTAGCGTATTTTCCGCACTATAAGGTGCACTTAAAAGCCAAAAGCCTTTAATCTTTTCAAAAACGACAGTGTTCCTTATAATCCGGTGCGCCTTATATATGGATCATCATTTTATACGGTAGGTGGCGGTAATACTCCTAAGCGGTGAGTAGCCGGTAACAAGTCGAAGGAGAACGTCCTCGTCTCAGTTCTCGCGCATGCGCCCATAAGGAAGCAATGGAATAGTCGAATAAAGTCGTTATTTATGTTTTTTTCGCACAAAAAGTAGTCTCGTCGCTTGATAAACTTATAATTGAGCCGCTGTAGGCACATGGAATATTTAACCTTTTCTTTAATGACTTTATGGGCCGTCAAGAGCCAGTCCCTTAGGCATTCTAGGACTGATTCAGCTCTCAGATTCAATCAAAAATATCTTTATTTGTGTTCCGAAGATGAACGAAGGTCTTACGGGGTTGGAACAGCATGGGGGTGAGTAATTAATGACTTAATTTTCATTTTTGGGTGAACTAACCCTTTAATTGGTTTGTTAATATCTTTTCTAACTAAAGGGGTGCACATCTGGGACATGCGGGTTTGTGCCAATCAAAGAGGATTTAGTGCTGTCAGTCATATATTTTATTAGATCTGACTAGTCAATACTAGCTGCTGGGCAAAATTAACATGGCTTTTAAACAAGATGGAATACCCCTTTAAGAATCAGAGAACATCAAAGGGTCAAATTCCTGTCAGCTTCATCCATTGAATCCCAGACCCTTTGACAGAAGTCCGTACCTCAGGGAGGATTCTGGAATACTGAAGTGATTCCGGGCCCAGTTAAACCTTTTAGAACTCTGAAGAGGTTCTAGGACTGAGAGAAGATTCTGGAGTGAGGCAATGCAGTCTGGATGGGGCAGATACAGGCGGCCTGTTCTGCTTCTTCAGCTGCTGGAGCTGAGCTGCTGTCATAGCAACAGCAGCCGACATCACCAGCAGTCCCAGCATGGTCCTCGACACAGCCCCGGAGCACTCGCACACTACTGACTGCACAGAGAAAGAGAGGATGCTCACATACCAGCACTCACACACAAACACAATGCAACTAATATGTACACATACATGACCAAACATGAGTTTAAAACATGTATTAAAAATAAACAGACCAAATGTACACATGGAACCTGACATCAGAGGACAACTTACTTGACCACACAAATTACAAGCAGTAAAATATATATATATATATATATATATATATATTACTGCTTGTGATGTATATAGCCTATATATATATATATATATATATATATATATCAATCCATATTAGTGCTGACAGGTTCCGAGTTAATTACAATAATGTTACTTTGACAGCAGAGCACCCTGCTCAATTTACCTGAAATTATTCCATCATTTTATACTATAGCCTAATTTATTGAGCACATTGTGCATAGAGAAAAAAACACATTTGTTATTGTTTACTGGTAATTTCCCCCTGTACATTCCCTGTATCAAGTAAATGCTGGTAATTATAAATGAATTGGCATATTAAATTGAGAAGATCATCAGTGGGTAGGCAACTATAAAATTAAAAAATACCCCTAAATCACCACACTGCTCAAAAAATGAAGAAAAGTGTTACCAATTGGTATTGCTATCGTTGCTAATCATCATTTTACAAGAGAACAAAACATTTAAACCATATTAATTTATATGCCGCATATTTTATTCAGTAGCCTATATTTAAATATACGCTATAGGGACGTTTTTACTAACGTTGATTACTAGAAATATCTAGTCGGTGCTTTTCATCTTTTGTCTGAATTAGTAATTTGTTCTCTTTATTGCGACACTGCATACCCGCTTTGTAACCACTGCGTCCACGCGCTGCGCCGTGCTACTTCCTGAAAAAAAGATAGAAAGAAAACAGCCTACTACTACGTTACGACTGCTTTTTATTTTATTGTGAGCAACGACAGACGTTTCTGTCACCAAACTACCATCAGCTATTCGATTTTGAAGATTTTAAACGAGAAATGTCAAATTGGGACGGTGACTTCAGCAGTGCAAGCAAGCGCAGGTCCGATTCAAACAGGTGGAAAGAGTGGGACAGTACTAGCGCGTGACGGCGGCTCGTGAAGGCAGTATTAAAACCTTATGGCGTTTTTGTTTGAAACATCAGTATTGAAATAATTCGGTCAATTCGTTTTTGCTAAGCATTCTCACGCACGCCAGTAGGCTATGACATCAACAGGCTTGTGCCACATCCCGTATTAGAACGCTTGCGCCGGTCGTTTAAAAAGTGGGCCGTGCAAGCTCCTTTTATCCCTTCCTGGAGCCAGGACGGTTTGCGTATTTTTTACGTTTACGGTATCGACCCTCGGGGTTTTTCCCACTTATACTGGTCCTCGAGCCGTTTACGCACAGGTGGGAGATACCCGTTTGGTAGGACGGCCCCCTCTCTTACAGTTCCTCAGCGGATGATGTGAACAAGTGACATTTGCCGTTGAGGTTTGGGACAGTAAGCGAGGCGTCTCTGCAAACAGGTGTGCGACTGCCCGAAACAGGCACACATAATACGACTTTTTTCGCCTTGTTTAGCGGAGGCGGACCTCCAGCACCGGTGTCGAAGCGATCCATCCTCGTAGCGGGACAGGGAGAGGAGGGGGAGTCTATCGTTTTCAGGCGTTGTAGTTGCATTTGGTCGTTTGAATAGGGGCACGCGGCTCACAAAGAGGAAGGAATGGCAACTAAGAAACCATGCGCGGATTTAACCAAAAGGAGCCGAAGTCCCGTCGTGCTGGAGGCAGAGATGTTCAGCGAATTTCAGGACTGGTGTCTCCGGACTTACGGAGACTCGGGTAAAACAAAGACAGTCACGCGCCGAAAATACAACAAAATCATGCAGACCCTGCTACAGAACGAGGAGTCCGACGGTGTCTATGTCGACAACAGCCACATCAACGCCAAATTCAAATTCTGGGTGAAGTCCAAAGGCTTTCAGGTCGGCAGCAACATCTTAGGCGAGCACAACAAGAAAGAGGCATCGGGGAAGCCCGTCCTGTACGTTCCTGTCAAGTCTACGGTAAAGTGTTTTTTTCCCCACTTGACAGTATGTGAGTGATTTGTGTCTGTGTGTATGTGATTGTGGGATTTCAACTCTCAATATGGGTCTGGCGATGCTTAGACCTTTCTCAATATGCTTCGGGACAGCGGTCGTTTGATTCCACCTACGCGCAACCCACATTGCTGTGCGCAACTTTTCAATCTTACACCTCGGGTTGACCGAACATATTCATCCCTCACCCTAACCGGGCAGAACAGCCTTACACTTGAGAGCTGGCTGCCATAGCAACGCTGGTCCCTCTAAGCATTAACGGCGCGGCGGTGTAGTGGTATCTGACGAATTGGCATGACGTTGTCCTGCTGACGGGATCGGGATGTCATAGCAAATCGCAACGTGGCCCGTTTTCAATCATGATATGAAATCATGATAATGTTGATTGAGACAACGTGATTTTACTCACTATGTTTTTTGTCACTGGATGATTCGATTCGAAGCGGCAGCGCGAGTGTGGTGAGCTCGTGTACCCAATTCTTGGGATGCCGGGGCGCAGATGGGCGCGAGAGTTTTCCCGAGGGGCTAACGACTTGGTGGACGTTAAAACACAGCTATATTAAAGTAAATTAATCGGTATGTCCCGGTAAATCAGTGTTTGACGGACTTCAGCTGCTCTCGTGGACTAGTTGAGTGTTTCGCGCATCATCCTTCTGTGGGCATCTGACACTCGCGCGCTCGCCGACCAATGTGTCATTTAGAGCTACATTTAAAAAACATTAAACACTTAATATTAAAAAAAAACAGCGTACTTTGAGCAAGTATAAATAATATAACATTCTCAACTATGTTAAGATCGTGCCTCGTACATTTTTATTCTGGAGAGGGAGAGCACTTGCATTGTTCTGTGCCGGATGAGGGCGGAGCGGACGGTTGGCACCCGTTGCTCTGGTAACCTACCTGTTCTGCTCTACAATGCTCGCGTTTTTTCCACGCATCCCAGGACTATGACAGAATCCATCATTGGAAAGACAACCAGAGCAGAATTTCATTTAGAATCAATGTGATGCACCAGGAATGGACAAAAATTATGCACCCCAAGGATGAGCGAGTATGTGGCCGTTTATTTTTTTCTACAATGCATAACTGGCATTTGGTCACGAAGCTAATTTAAAGCCCCGGTCTGGCCAATAATAGTTTTAATAATAGTTTAATAGACATAAATGGTTATCATGACCTAGAAGGGGGTTGTTGTTTTTTTTAAAACCAGAATATACAAAATGACCACATTTAATGGCTACAGTAAAGGCTGAGATATAAATGCAAGTGACTGTTTTCTTGAACACTAGGAGGTCCTCGACTACCACTGGTGCATTATGCCATTCAAAATGTCATGAACAGACACCATTTTGAGTATTGCCCTCAAGGGGTCCCACCAGCAGACCTTTGTCTGCCATCCAAGAGGGACTGACTCCCCAGAGACTGGCACACCTCAGCTTGAGAAAAATAAGTACTCAAATTAGGAACAATGGTGACAAGACTGTTTTTAATGAGTAATTTAATGGCTGTTCATATGTTTCACTATTCACATAAAATCCTAGATGTCTGACTGTGCAAATAAAAACACAACAAGGATCGGTAATCATAGAAATGGGAGCCACCAAGTGAGCCTTTCGATCACATTGTAAAAAAAAAAGAAAAATAAATAATAATCATTCAACTTTTTTTTAAATAACCAAAGCTAAATTAACGCCGATTAATCCTCCTTAGCAGATAATTGCTATGCAACCATTTGACAGCTCCTAACAGGCAGCTCCCAGCGTGCTTTTAATTTATAAGACTGTATTAAGAAGAAATGAGGCAGAACTCTGAACATAGTAATGTCTCCCGCCACAGTTAACCCTTCACACAGATGTGTGGGTTTAACTAACAGTCCAGTGAGCCTGTGGCAATTACAGATCCTCTATCCATAAATTGCTCCTGTAATGGAATGAATGAGCAAGTCAGATGTGAAAGTGAAGTTCATGATTACACATATGAATTACTTGTTGAGAAATACGCCCCTCCCCCCAGAATACGCGCACATTTCTCCACCCACCACATTCTCTCTCTTACTCTGAGCTCCTTAATACCGTGTTTGTTTTACCCTTCATCAGTCATTCTGTCTCTCTGTGGAGCCTCTGTGCATCCTAATACAGCCTCATATACACTACATGATCTGTCAATCACATAGATGACCAGTTCTGTCATATGGAGGAGGTTATCTGGCCTATGGCTCTATATATATATATATATATATAAACACACGCACACATGTGGCAATAGTAAATGCAAGTTAAAAAAAAATAGAAAAATGAAATTACATTCATTCGATTCGTTCAAATGGCTGATTCATTCAGGAATAAAGTAAAATATCTGTTCGACTTGAAGTGGCTCTACGCAGACCAACTGGTTTATGACATCAAAGTACCACGAGAGGGATCGCTCTCACAAGTTGAACATACCTAATGTCTCTCTTTATAAATGGACCATTAAATTATTGGGTCACACGATTGCTCAAAACACGGATTCATTCATAAACTAAACACTGCTGTGTGTTGTTCGGAGATGCACAGCAGTTCTGCTCTAACTTTTAGATGTAATATTTTCATTGGAAAAATTGAGCAAGAACAGAAAATTGTGTAAAATATATTACAATATTAACTTATTATTTATTGAATATTGTATTGATAAGTCAAGATAACATTTGCAGTTGTGCTTTTTGAGATATAAACTGCACTTGTGTGTCATATTGCACTTGTTACTTGTATGACATTGCTATATCACACCATATAGGCCTATATATGTGTTACGAACTGCTCCGAGACACTAAGGTTGAGGATCCAAATGCAGTTTTATTGAAAGGGTAATCCACAATCGTAGTCGAAAACAGGCAAAGGTCATAAACACCTGTCAGTCTCAACAATAACAGGTGTTTATGACCTTTCCCTGCAGGGTCATAGGGGCACAGGTAAAAAAAAAACAGGAGAAAACCAAGAGAAAAAAAACAGGAGAATGCTTGGAATTGCAGTGTAACACTATAAATAAGACTTTGCAAGGGAATGACAGAAAGAACCAGGCTTATATAGTGTGAGTCAACAAAATGAGACACAGTTGAATGTGTGATCATGGCTGTCATCCATTAGTCTTGGTAAAGGATTATGGGGAATGGAGTCTGTGGATGTGTGGTGATTCTACCCTCTGATAGTTATTCCAGTTACTCTCACTGGTGATCGTTACAGTATGAGACGAAAATTCATACAGGGGCATTTTTGCCCTGATATCTTGAATTTTAGGGGCATTCTAACTACATCACGCAGTGAGTTGTTGCCCTGCATCATGTTCGTCTCCAATCGACTATATGAAATGTAAGATGAACTAGCCTATGTATAGGCAGGGCAGGGTGGGCGCATTAAATGTGTTAAATTGTGTTAATGAGCTATTTTTCCATAACTAATTAATGAATGGATTAAATCGTCAGCCCTAATATTTATATATTAATTATGAAACATGGGCAGTGAATTCAAGCAACTTGGCAACTTGGGTCATTTCATACCCACCCTGCCATTCTCTTGACCGATAAGCATGCCACAATGTGTCCAAGCTCAAGGAAGAGTTCACATCAGCATTATTATCTCATTAAGGACTGGGACAGTAGGGGATGCTTCCCAACCTGCTCTATGTACACAAATTACACAACAAACAAACAAAGAAGAACAAACAAAACAGAGCAGAATAATAAGAGGAACAGAGGCAATGGGGACCTTTTTACAGTAATGAGATATTACTGAGAGAGAAAGTGGCACAATAACTCTGTGCTTCCATTCAGCAATGTAATAGTTTTCATCGTGTAAAAGTTTGGCTTTTAAATACTGCAGGTTGAAAAGAGTATATTTTGATCTAGAACTGACATGGCCGTTGAGGTATATTTGGTTAATTCAGTTCAACTTTTATTTCCTGCTTCTAAGAGACAGTGAGTGTACGGGATACAACACTGATGTTTATCAGTCACACTCTCTCAGTCTTTTCTCTTTATCATCAGCAATGAACACAAAATTGACTTCACCCAGCGTGTTGAAGCAGCACCCCCCATGTGAGCAGTGTCTTTCCTTTTACCTCCCCCTGGGTGGCAGGGCTGCAGGGTGCCATGTTGTGGGTTGCAGCCCCAGTGCAGTGTGGTATGCAGAAGAGTGGCGGAGGGCCTCTCTGATGCAGCTACACCATGGGTGTGCCAAGTTTCAGTGTGTGGGGGCGAGAAAAAAGAAGTGGGACCTGATAGAGCAGGGGATTTTTATCCTGTGTGGTTTTAGGAGTTACACTATCACTGTGGTCAAGGAGAGAGAGAAAGAGACGCGAAAAAGCCACCAATAACATATAAGTGGAGCGGCCCGTGCAAATCTTTCAGTGCACATATCATTCATAAAGCTATTAAATATGTATCTGTTGTGTCACAGGCCCACTGTAGACTTTGTTTCATGAGAGTGGTGCTCAATTCAGCTGCAGGGCATCACAAGCTCGCTCTGCTCTCTGTCTGTCAAACTCTTTCTCTATGTTGCTTTAATATTCTCTCTCTCCCTCTCTCTCTTGATGTCTCTCTGCTCTTTCTCTTTGTTGCTCTCTTTCTGGTGAGGGGGAGTAACTTCATTTATCACCTGTTATGTCCTGTGGCTAACATTGGGAGCAAAAACACACTCACATGCAGTAAAACACGCAATATCATATTTAGTTGCAACCACAGATTCACAGGTGCTCAGAATGAAAGATTTTAGGTTACTCAATCAGGTTTTTGCTTTTGTGACAGTAGATTCACTTATGATGTCACCAAATATTTCTATTTTCTTTGTGAACACGAGACTTTTTTTAAAGAAGTTTTCTTCTTCTTTATTAAAAATAAAATACAAAATTTGCTACAATTAATTTAAATTGCAATAATAATCAGTGATTATTGAGGATATACTGTACATCTATCATGTAACAATTTTAGAAAATATTAATTATACGGTAACACTTTACAATAAGGTTCATTTTTTAACGTTAGTTAATGTATTTACTAACATGAACTAACAATGAGCAATACATTTGTTACAGATTTATCTTTGTTAATTTTAGTTAATAAAATACAGCAATTTATTATGTGTTCATGTTAGTTCACAGTGCATTAACTTATGTTAACAGATACAGCTTTGGATTTTAATAATGTATTAGAGAAGATGTTGAAATTAATATTAACTAAGATTAATAGATGCTGTAGACGTATTGTTCATTCTTAGATCATGTTAACGAATGAAACCTCATTGTAAAGTGTTACCAGTAAGTACTATAATTTTATTCAAGCTATAAATTAGACACTTTTGACAACTGCTGCATATTGTACAAAACATTACTGGTTTATTTAATGCCTTCTGTTCATTCTTGTCATTTTGTCATATAGCCTCATACAGTATAGTCACCAATAACTTACATCAACCATTTCAAAACTCTAGCCCTGGTTCATCCATAAGCGTTTATTGTAAAACCTCCTTTAAAACACATCTCACAGTCTGCTGCATTTGCACCAAATGCTGACAATAACAGATATACTACAGCCTACTGTAAGACTTCACACTGCTCTCCTACCACTCACACCCTCGTTTTTTCCCCCTTCATCTGTCTCTGTTGATTTTCAGAAACTGATGAAGAGTCCAGTGAGAGGGAGACTTTTTAAAGATTGTTCTTATTAAAGGGGCAAAGAAGAAGAAAGGATGCTGCAAGATTTTAAGTGAGGGAAATGATTGCTTTCTGTTGCTATGCCAACGGAAACAGAAATATCCTCATTGCCATGTATGTGTGTGTGACAGAGTGAAGGTTTAGCCAGTGTTCTGCAGTATGGGCCTATGGCAAGACAACCATGAGTATATTCTGACTCTCTGAGCTGGGGGAAATCACCTGGTCAAGCGTTCGAGACTCACTCAATCCATCATATACCGAGGGATAGAGATGCGACAAAGGCATACAGGTGTTTCAGAAAACCTTTGGTGTCTTATATCATAACTCTTACCTAATTGACTTATCTGTTGAGAAGCTTGGATGTCAGATGAATGAATTTTTAACCTTCAAATGGTCTTCGTTTCCTGTTTACACTTCTGGGCTTCGGGGTCTGTACGACCCCAACAATTGATTGAGTAATTAAACAAAAAATATACATTTTTAATCATACAAATTATATATATATATATATATTTTTGTTTACTTCTCATCTGTTCATTAATGCTGTGTTTTTGGAGATATAAAGTACTTTTGTATCCATATACCACACAATTCCTCAACTACACCATTAGCTTGCATATGAAATATTTTTTTTTATGAGACATTGCATTTATGCTCTAGTACTAGGCCTTCATTCTTGAGTAAAAATTTTCAGATTTATGCCGGGATTTTTTTTGAAATGACACATGAAGAAAATATATTCAGTTTTTTTCACATTTCCCATTCATTTCAATGTGGGGTCATATTGACCCCGAAGACCAGAAGTGTAAACATATTTTTTACATACCTTCAGAACAACCGAATCAAGTCCAGATTTTTTTGTGTGTATAGATAGATAATGTATGAAATACCACTAAATCTTATTCCACTGAGATGAAGGGAACCTTTTTTTTGTTAAGTAAAAGTCGATTGGGGTCGTATAGACCCCATGACCCGATTGAGGGCTAAGTATAAAATTGAAAGACAAATTTTCACATTTTTCATGGCCAAGGTGAAACTAAATATTTATGATTTTTGTTTGTTTCTTGCACCCAGAGTTGCTGAGTAATACGGCGACTAGGTAATAATAATTATTATTTTTAAAGTATTATAGAAAAAGCAAGACGGTAGATACATTAGGCTTGGTTGAAAATATCAATCTCTTTTTGATGAACCGACATTGATTCTTAGATCTTAAAAGAACAGATATTTTATGGTCCATGCAGTTTTCAGTTGATGCGTGAAGAACTTTTTTGTTTTGTGCTTTGTGAGTTTTGATATGAAACAAAGTCTTAGCTATCAAATTGTGTTCATTTCAATATGAAATATAAGCATAAATATGCTGTAGCATTTCAGTTCAAGCAAAGTCATCTCTTCCTCTTAACTTCTAGTTACAGTATAGCACAAAAATAAACTTGATGTACATCAAAAGGTATATGTTGCAATGGCTTAATCAGTGTTTTCGCTGTGGAAAAACGTCAATGAAACAGCTTGATAAAAATATGTTATGTATCAATATTTCTATCATGACAACCCTCTGAAGATTTTTATTATGGTAATTGATATGACGGTGTTAATGTATTTGGTCTTGGAGGAATAGATCTGTTAAGCTCCTGCTGCTGATATTGATTATTGCTAATGTAGGCTATTGCTGCTGCAGAGCTAATACAGGAACTTGCTAGTACTCCCAATACATACACTGATATGCTGCTGTTGAGCATGTAAGACATACTGCTTCAGTACAAATAGCATGTATGTATACAATTAATCATATATGCACTATATTACATATTTATTATATTTTTATGTAACCTGTTAAATATTTAAAATGCGTTGTAATAAATCCGTCATGAAAACAGGTTCCTTGAAAAAAATGTACATGTACTGTACCTGGTATATATATCTAAAATGAATCGAGATTGTAATTGAATTGCATGCTTGTGAATCAAAAACAAATTGAATCTTGATATTTTTGTCAATGCCCAGGCCTAATACTTTCCAGAATATTTTGTAAAAATAAATTTTAAAAAAAAACTTTTCTCCAATAATTCTTTGAAGAAGAGACAGTGAGGGGGGCAAAAACTTCAGAACTAACACTTTCTCTAATGCAACATTGCTGTCAGCTGTTTTCATCAGAGTATGTGTTTTTGTAGCATCTCATGCTCCAGGTCAGCAGAAGGCTAATCTGTGCAGAGAAACACTCTCAAGAGACTCTCTTGTCCAGCCTGCAGGGATCAGGAGACACTGTCCTCTGTCCTAAAGGAGTTGCTTCTCTTGGCGACTGATCTCAGAAATACACACATCCACTCAAATGCTGACGACAGTATCCAAACTCAAATGCGCGAAGAAGAGAACTTAAACTGTAGCAAACCACTTTTCGATTCCATTATTAGCATAACACTGAGGAAGAAAATCAGACAAAAATCTCATTATGATAAGTGATTAATTAGCGAGCCGAGCGTATCTGCAGAGAGCCTTGGAGAAAAAGGGATCTAAACAGACCTTCCCTCAGCTCCCCTCCCCGCCCCTCCAAACCCAGAGACACTCTGCGTCTCAACAGTGGCCTTTTATCTACCAGTCATTTGCATGAATGCTAACAGTTTTGCATGATGCATTTGCAATAGCAGGTTACGACATGAAAAGCCCACAGAGTGCACTGTGCTGTCCACAAGCAACATACAAGGCAGCCACAATGTCTATCGACACAAAGGCTCCCTCTATCATTAACACTGACCCAAAAGTCCTTAAATCAGTTCTTCTTCTTCTGAAAGCTTTTATAAACTTAAGTCACCAAGAATGCATTTATTTGATCAAAAATACAGTAAAAACACAGTAATAATTTGAAATATTATTACAATTTAAAATAGCTGTTTTCTATTTTAATATATTTTCATATGTATTTATTTCTGTAATATTGATATTTTCATCAGCCTTCACTCCAGCCTTCAGTGTCACATGGTCATTCAGAAATCATTGTAATATGCTGGTTTGGTGCTCAATAAACATTTCTCTCTATAATCATCAATGTTGGAAAACAGTTGTGCTGCTTAATATATTAGTAGAAAACATACTTTTTGTTCATGTTTCTTTGATGAATAATAAGTTCCAAAGGAAAAAAAAGGACTGTTCCTACACTTTTGAACAGTTACAAGTTAAAAGTTGCTTAATGGTGGCCATCGGCTGCTTATACAAACCAATGATTGATTTAAGTAAAAGTTTGCATTGTTAGCTGCCAGTAATAATATCAGAGGACAAAAAATGTTACCATATTACCATCTAGATTCATTAAGAACTGTTCTGATTGTGCTAACACACACACACACACCACTTGATTGACCCACTTCAGTCTGTCTCTTAGAAGTGAGAAGCCTCCTACTTGAAAAGGATGTTTGATTCAGAAGTAGGTGATCTGATCTACTATCCTCTCTCCTCTCCTCTTACAATTTCCCATCTTTTATGCTATTGTCTTTTAGGTTTTGGGATTCACAAAAGTAGAATCTGTCCATTTGTGTGAACCCATGGGTCTGAATCATTAGGAATGTAGGAGGAATGTATAAATGTGAAAAGCAAAGTTATTTACATTTAGGTACATATGTACATAGTCAGTGTGTGCATTTGTTTTAATGTGTACCGCATGTGCTTGTGTGTGTGGTGAGAGAGGGTCGTGGATGGTACTGCTCTGGTGTTCCTCCCCTCGGCTCCTTCTCTCTGTTGCCATGGAGAGACCGTTCTCCTCTCCCATAGGAGAAGAAATTAACACCATTTTTAACTGGCTCCAGGGCCTCCCCCCTACCAGAGAGAGAGCTCCTACAAACACACACTTGCACACCTACACAGATAACCACACACAGACACAGTCCTGGTACACGCTGCCTCCCTGAGCGGATTTGGGAGGATGTGTGCATGTGTGTGCGATCGTATAAAAGCTTTCCCCATCTCTATTCTGGGAGGATGCAGCTTTGGGACAAAAGAGTGTCTCACTCCATCTCCCCCTCCTCATATTCACCCTCCCTACCCTCTGTGCCACTCTCTCTCTCTCTCTCTCTCTCTCTCCTTTGTAATTAACTGCTGCAGTCTCTCATTAGCGTTGTGATCCTGTCCGGTTGTCTCACTGTCTGCACCCCTCTCCCCACCACACAATTACACCATGACACCAGGGTCACGTGACCAAGAGCATGAACAGAACACGTTTATACCCACATGCAAACAAGTGTTTTATTTTCTCTGCTTTAGCTGTATATAGGGCCATAGCTACTGTAGCGCTTGAGGTTCTCTGATTAGTGGTTGATTAAAATGTTGTTTTTTCTTGTGAAATTCTAGAAAATCTTTTTTTAGATTTACTTTTGACATGTATGCCTATAGTATGGAGAGCAGTCAGGAAGCAAAGAGAGAAAGAGACGAGATTGGAAAAGACCAGGACTTAAACTCACCCGAAGTGCAACCCCACTATGTGTCAGAAAGCTGTCTATGAGGCTATCAACTACGAATTTTTGTTTAGATAATCAGGTCATGTGACACATCGAAGTGCAAATTTTTGTCCAAAACAAAACATCCTGGACATACTGGCCCAGTAAACAGAAAAATATTTTTGTGCAACTACACCAACTTAATTTTCTACCTTAAATAAACTTGGATCTTTAGTCAATGAATTTCTATTTGCAAACTCATTACACTTTGTAATGTGACTTATCTTTTTTAGTCAAATTTGATATTTAATGAGAAAAAAATGAAGACAGGAATTGATTAGATTGACCATTACATACTAGAATGCAAGTATGCTAAAATGTGCATTAATGTATCTTAACATTATCCAATAGCTAAGTCATGTCAATTGAAAAGGAAACTCATTTCAGACAATTATTTTAAAAAAAACTACTAAAATTGGGTCAGTATTAATTTCATGTTTACTTTTGCAGTCTCACAACAATATCTGCTTATAATATCCAGCTTGACTACCACACATAAGACATCAGACACACAAAATACTTTTAAGTGAGCATGATAGAGACCAAAGCTTTGTAGTGACAGACTAATGCAGATGACAGTTAATGATCAGTTGTGTCTGGGTAATGTGGGTGCAGGGAGTCAGATGAAACTAAGGGAAGAGCCCGTGCAAGGAGCTGAAAGCGTCCGTCACACCCTGTCAGAGTCAGAGAGAGAGACGAGGGGAGAAAGAAACGAGTGGCTGAATGAGAGGTAGGGTTAGGAATGAGGAAAGAGTGAAAAGTGTAATATGGATTTAATGGAAGAGCATCGTGAATGTACAATGGCAGGAAGGTGGAGAGGGTGGGGGTCAGAGGATTGAAAAAAGGGGATGAGAGGAGAGGAACAGAGCGATTACACTTCATCTTTCCTTGACCTTCGTGCACAAAGATTCACATGCCGCACCCTTGCCCCGTAACCTCCTCTAAATCTCCCACTTCCCGCTGAGAAAACCGCTCTCTACGACCTCACAGTGTGGAGATGGGACTTTTTAAGAGGTGACCTGTTATCAGATTTGCAGCAAGCTAATCTGAATCACCTGCATTGTTAAAACAGTTCCTCTCTCACATATGTGCACGTGCACACACACACACACACACACACACACACACACACACACACACACACACACACACACACACATTTCTGGCTCTTCCACTGTAATACAAATATTTCCCCCATTTTCCCTCAAGCACTATATCAATGTAATGTGGTATGGCAGCTTTAACAAACAAAGCAATTCATAAATATCCTGCTGGATATTAAGTGTCTATGTGTCTGAAAGCAGACAACACTCAATAAACTCATACTGTCTTATAATTAGTGATGTTCGCTAAGGCTAGCAGCACTATAGCTATTGCTCATAAGGAGTGGGTTAGAATTAAACTTCGGACAGAGGTCGTCCGGCACCATTTGTGCACCAATAGCGATGAATGATATTTCAAATTGTGCAGAAGAGTGATATTACTTTTAAAGCAATCTAACTTATATTTTAAAGAAGTATAATAACATATAATAACAAGTAATTTTCTTTAGAAAATATACAAATAAAAAATATTCTATTATTTGATACATCTGTGTTTGTTCATTTGCAATGCTGTAGTTTATTATTGCTTTAGTTTATCTGAACACTGATAAAGCTAATGTGTGGGGCAGCAGTTAGGAAAGACTATATGGTGACACCACACAATACTGTCACACTTGCTACTCATTTTTTTCTTCCTTCAAAAAGCATCTTAGTTGTATGTATCGTGTGCTCTTTATTGCTGAATCGGTCATGTTCGTTTATGTAGTTCTAGTCTATCAGGTTTTAACATAGATATTTGCTAGGGCTCTTCTATCTCCGTCGGCCCATGCATACGTGTATGTGTGAGTGAGTGTGACCCAGCTGTCTCCTTTCTCTTGCCCCCTCCCTTCACTGCCCCTGTGTGTGTACGAATTTTCAGAGACTGTGTGTGTGCGACTGCCAGAGGGGGTGGGGGGGTCGGGGTGGCCGCT
Organism: Pimephales promelas; assembly: GCF_988280905.1. Lineage (NCBI taxonomy): Eukaryota > Metazoa > Chordata > Actinopteri > Cypriniformes > Leuciscidae > Pimephales > Pimephales promelas. The sequence continues at coordinate 23,412,321 of NC_142782.1, forward strand.
TGCCGAATCAGCCCCTCCAGTCTCCTAGCAACAGAGCTGTTTGGAGCGGGACGGGTGAGAGAGGGAAAGAAAGAGAGAGAAAAATCATAGGAGGGATAGAGAAGAGGAGAGGGAGATTGAAAAAAATGCCACATCTGGAAAAAGCCAAGGCTTGCCGGGTCTCAAAAAAAGAGAGAGACAGATAGAGTTGTTGAAGAGGAAATACTGATTGCTGCTGCTGAGAATTCACAACGCTTCTTTAAAATGATGAGAGGATGATGAAACCGTGCACTTTCAGGCCTCTCTCACACACAAGTTCAGCTCTACAGTGGTTTAATGATTAAACACACACGCTGTTGCTCCACGTTGGGAACAAACAGTCAGCTCAACCTGAGAATCTAAACACTGCGCTTTTGTGCTTTGAGGAAGAGTAGTGAGGAGTGTGTTCACCTCATCAGGGTTAATAAAACATTCACTGTGTGAGTCATATATCTGCAGTCGCAATTGGTTACTGTTCAAATTAGTAACAGTCCACCACTTTCAAATCAGAAATGTTTACAATATAGCGTTCTGTGATATTTTTTCTTTCTTTCTATTTTCAAGTGCTCTGGAATACTTGATTCTGATTGGTCAATCGTTGCATTCTGCTGTAAATATTTTTGAACACTGAACTCCGTACTTCACCATTGTTGCAGTCAAGTGATTCCCTAAGTTGTGTCATCATTTACTCGTATTCACGTTGTGCTGTATGACTTACAGGGCCGTTTTTTTTACAGTACAGTAATTTTTTAGTAAAAATGTGGTTGCGTGGTATGCTCTCTGTGCATCATTCAACACTTTGCACTCTGGGCCAGTAGGTGACAGAAATGCACCTTTTTATGCTGGTCATTGAAACAGTAGAAGAAGCTGGTCACCATTTCTTTTCTTTTTTCTTTTTTTTTTTATTGTGCAAATATCACAGGGGATACATAAATCACACACACACACACACACACACACACACACACACACACACACACAAATAACACTTAAGAAGATAAATACTCTAGGTGAAGGAAAGCAATTAACAGGTGACCATTTCTATATGAACTGGAGATTACAGGAGGGTAAATAAACTTTTTTTTTTTTTTGGAGGAACTGTTGCTGTTCCTAAACATAGTAAATAAATAGTCAGCTATTGTCTGTCATTTCATTTTGCACATTTCTACTTAAATTACATTAGATTCAACTTTACGGTTATTGTGATGAGTACAATGGAATACAATATTTCATATCTTTTTATTAGTTTATTTAGCTGTGTATTAAAAAAATGAACTGTTAGTCATTTATTATTGCAAAAAAACACTTTGGGGTGATATCAGAGCCCCTGTTTCACATTGAGATTTATTTTGTGATGAGCTGTTGATTTAAGTGCGATATGTTGTTATTATTGCACACACAGTGGTTCAAATGAACGGACGACACCCGTTCGCTCTCTTCCATTGGTCAAAAGCGAAGCCTCCACATCTTGGAACTTGAGTCTGCACAGATAACTAAATAACTAAAAACAAACTTATTTTAAAAACAAACACTTGAAATTACATCAGCGTGATAAAAAGTACAGTAATGACAGAAACCATATTTGGAAAAACGATATTTGAAGTGTAATTTAATTGTTTAGTTGGTTTCACGTGCCGTTGAATAACATGGGGAGGCGGGGTTATACTAGGTATACTAGGACTGGCCACCGGGGGGGCGATCAATACGTTTTTGCTTCTCTTTTCTTTGAACTGGCCCATATTTTGATCTATATAGGTGCAGAATGGCGTCACTGTGTCAGGTCTGGACTAAGTTAGGCTTTCGTTAGAGCTGAGCAGATCTCCCTGATCCTGCTGGCCTACTTTAGTCACCCACAGACTGTGATGTGGCCTCAGATTGGGGAAATGGTGGGGGACAGAGGAAATGTTTATGTCTGAAATTGCATGTGTGAAAGCAACCGAATGGAGCAATCGAGCTGACATGGAGATGTTTGTAGGACAGACAGAGTCAGAAAACACACAGTCCTCCCCCCATAACCGAGGCTTTCTTCTCTGAGGCAGGGCTCCAGACTAACTTTTTTTACTAGGAGCGCTGTTGCCCCTGACTGAAAATTTTAGGAGCGCAAGCAGAAAATTTAGGGGCACACCTTAAATCAGCTTGCAATGCAATTATTCAAATTTCCCCCAAAATAACTGTAATACTGACAAATTCTTTAATAATAAATAGACTTGACATTATGATATGCTGTTTTATTTTAAGTTCACAGGGCTCCAGACTCAAAGTTGAGGGCAGCATCACCTCAAATGAGAACTCACAGCGAGTTCTACAAAAAAATAAAATAAAATAAAAATGTGGTAGCACGGAGGCTGACAATAAATCACTAAGCTTAATTTAGGGTGTAGATGAAAGTAGATGAAATTAACTTTAGTTACTATCATTTATAATGTCTTAATATTAATTAATAAAAGTAGTGAAATATGTATATGGATTATGGAGTGAAAATAGCCAATAAACATCCTGTTTACAATGGTAGCCTATTATTATTTTTTGTGTTTAAATAAGAGTTTTCCAACATCTTAATTTTTCGTTTTAGGACAATCTTTAAAGGATGAACAAAAAATGTGTTGGTAATCACATAAAAAATACAAATATGATATTATTGAAGTGCTGGGAAAAGATGTAGTAGGCTACTTGTAAGCATTTGATAATTTCTTACACATTATCATATTTATGGTTAGAATTAACTTACTACATTAGCCTAAATGCATGGTTCTGATAGGCTGATTTGTGGACTGAAAGCCTAACGTCAAGTGTTTCTCCTGGTTTCCACGTCAGCGCTGTTTGATTTGATATGGTTTATAACAGAACTCTGCGCCGAATCGGAGTGTTTCTCACTGGATCTCGTGGTGTTGATGTTATTAATTCTGAGGTGAATTCAATGGATTTCTTTACTGGATCTAGTAACAGTGTTGCGTGAGCAAGATCGACCCGCGACTGGCAAGTTCGGGGCTTTATTTTGTCAATGGTTCGGATCGCTGCTGCTGCTCCACAGTCCTAATCATAGCTATGAGTGGCGTATTTTCGTTCCACTTTCATTTTGTTTACATTCGCTGCTAGGTAACGACTAACGAGTCGATAGATCGCTGATTGCTCAGACGCACATCAGGTTGTAATATTTGTCTCCGTCTCCTTCCCACAGACGTTTACGCGCGCTATTCTTGTCACGGATTCATTGACGCCCCCCTTCCACGCTTTACCATGCGTTTAACGTGTGGCAAATTTACTGGTCGCACATGTGCGACTGGATGTAAAATTCAGTCGCACACTCTCAAATTTTGGTCGCAAAATGCGACCATTTGGTCGCAGTCTGGAGCCCTGTGAGGTATTGGAGGAGTCTGCGTCTGGTCCTAGAGTCTGCGTCCCTTGTCCTAGAGGGACTATTTCTTGAATATTCTCTGGTGGACAGAGAGCAAGAGGGTTTCTGAATAGGTGTGGCATAATCACCTCGTGACTGGGATCATGAAAACCAGGGTGGTGCATGTTTGACTGATCGTGGCATAATAAGACTTATAATTATGACAAGAGGAGGGAACGCATGCACAAGCTGGATGGCTGGAGAGGGCCGGATTAAAGCGAGCCCGCTATGTGCGCTGGTTTTAGTTGCCATGGCAACCTTCATTACCTGGCACTTGGGAAAGGGGGAGCGAGAGAAAGAGGGAGAGAGGAAAGATGGAGCGGGACAGGAGAAGAAAAGGAGAGAGAGATGGAGAAAAATACAGATGTCTTGGGGAAAATATGATGGAGAAAGGAAAACAAGTGGAAAAAAAAGGAAATAAAAACGTTACCCCCTCTGGGAATCAAAGTAGAAATGTGCAGTTAAAGAATGAGGGAGAGAGAGAGAAAAAAAATGATATGAAGAGGAAGGATAATGACTGCTACTTCCTTTTTTACACAACACCTGCTGATTGAAACATGCAATACAAGCTGACTTTGTTTATGCCAGCTATAGAATCTGGAAACATAAACATGAAAGCAATATTGAAGTCTAGTAGAGATGTTTGTGACAAAAGAGTTATGCTTTGAGCACGTAATTTTCTTTGTTAAAATATATAAACAATATATAATCCAGTTTAATACTAGTGACGATTAAATATTTCACCTATAAAAAAGTTATAGTAAATAAGTCACAGTTACTTTAAAAAAAAAAAAAAAAGACACGCCATTCTAAAGTAAAGCTGAGAAATAAGTAATCAGAGAAAAAGGTGTGAAAACAATAATGAACAGGTGACGGTTGGGTCTGTGTGGGACTGGGAGAATAAGAAGGTTGCCTTAGTGATCAGAATTCCTGCAGGTGTCACATGACCCGCTGCCCTGCACACCTGCCCGAGAGCACTACCAGTTGCCATAGCGACAGGTTCAGCTTTATGGAAAGCAGGGTTGAAGGTGGGGATGGTTAGAGGTGGGGCTGGTTGTGTGTGTGTCTGTGGTCAAGAAAGCAGTTATTTTCAAAATGCTGCAAAAAAGGGTTAAAAAAACGCAATTCTGGCACACAAATCTAACAGTGGAGATATTCAGTAAAAAAAACCCTCTTGAGCTGTGAAGGACTTTATATTAGATTCAGATCAATGAACGTCTGAATAATACACTACACAAAAGAGACTGTCCCAGCCGTACAGTCGCCATAATCCCAAGGCAATACTCACAAAGCATAAATGTTGGGAATGCAACTCAGAAACTCAAATAATGTATGAGCAGTAACGATTTGTGCCCATAAAGATGCCAGTCTGTGGACTGGTGCATGCAGAGTTCATCTGGTTACAGTGTCATTGCTGCTGTCAGAGGCCTTCACATGCTATTTAGTGGCAGTGTTTGAGAGAAACATAAAAATATTGTGCAAACGCAACTGGAGTGTAGAAGAGAATGTTTTATTTGTTTTTATACAGAGCTGTTATTTGTCCAATCAGTGTTACTGACTCATGAATATGCAAATAAAAACATTAACCCAGGATTTGCATGTGAAGTGGAAAGTTTTGAAACCTGAATAATACCCAGTAATACCATGCAGTAATTGTGAAAAAGCCAGTGAAATATGAGGTACCATAGGCTACATTCATACTCTAAGCCCGTGTGTCCACCAAAGCGTTTTTCCACGCGCCTGGTGTATGTTTTCAATTGTTTTCAATGGGAGCGCCACGTTTTTTAAATGCCATGAGTGTAACGAGGCGCTGAGCGTTTTTTTCACTGTGTTTTTTACTGGTTGCCGAGAGTTGGATAAAAAACATTGGATAAAACGCAGCGCTCATCACGGTCACTTTTTACCCAGTCGTCCAATCACAGTGGAGGAGGGGCGGGACTAAACCACACTGACCAACTGTCACAACATTCAAACTGTACTGCGGATATTCTGTATCATAGCAACGAAACGTCTCAACGGAAAAAAAAAAGCTGCGCTGCCAAATCGCTCTCAAGCACCCAAAGCACGGCGTCTTCAGCAGAGCGTCTGGCATTTTCAGCTGGCTAAAAACGCTTTGGTGAACACACGGCCTAAACCTTAATGCTAAATTCCTATTTATTGCTCACATTTTTTAAATGTGGTCAATATCAGATTCGAGTGAGAATCTAATTGAACTGTCCACATGCGGAAAAGATTTATAACAAAGACGCCACGCCGTGCAAGGTGATGTGCCATGGTAATCAGAAAATTCTTGTGCGGCCAATAAGGAGGACAAAGATGAGGATGAGAAGAAAGAGCAAATTTTGCTTTGTAGCTTTCCCTCAAAATTTGCTTGTTTGTATAGAGCTGTCTCCTTAAGTTATGTGTTCTTACTGTCCTTCCAACTGCCGAGTCACCAAAACTACTGATATGTAAAATCTTACAACAAATATCAATCTAGCGTGATGTAAAAGTTGCATGAATTCCTATATGAATGTTCAGACTACGGTTGCATTGCAAAACATCTGACCTGTATATGATTTTGGACCACAAGTGGAAGTGGCCCAAATCAGAATTGAAAAGATCCAATTCCTCTTAGTTTGTGCTGTTCACACTTTCATTTAAAGAGAAAACAGATCTGCGAAATTCTGATCAGATTTGGGACACATTTGCCTGCAGTATGAACATAGCTATAGTTTTTGAATGTTGACCATACCTCTGTTTTTTAATCATCTTTTCTCTCTGTCTTTCAGCAGTGTTCAGATGGAGGAGCGGCCCAGGACAGCTCCTTGAAGCGGGTGGCTGTAGTGGAGGATTTTTTTGATATCATCTATGCCATGCACGTTGAGATGGGGGCGGATCCTGGTAGAGCACCCAAACACGCCGGCCAGAAAAAGACCTATAAGGCGGTGAGACGCAATCATTCAGTGCATAATATTCAAGACACACATAAGTGAAATCCTTTCTCTTGCTATAAAAAAGTATATGCAACATAGGCTTCATGTGCAGCAATGTACAAAACTGCCCTCACTCTATTTATTTAAACGACCACAGAAGCAACTTTAAATAGAACATCTGATTAACTATAATGAGTAGAGGCTGTTGCTGGGGCAACAGCAGCCATTTTGAAACACCTGTCGCACTGTTCAGCTGTTATAGACTTTAAATTAGCAAGGAGTCAAGTGGAACACTGTTTTGTGGATTTACACCATAACAGCAAATGCATACTAGTGATGTACTGTCCAGATCTTTCTGACTCGCACCCACCCACGTTTGTGAAAAACAATCTAACGCAATCTAAAATCTTTTCAAACCTGAACCCGTCTGACCCACCGATATAAGTCAACATCACTACCTCTCAAGCTGTCAAACATGACAAGACCCAAGTGACAAGTATTGCATCATGGGACTTATATAAAGCTGCTTGGCTCGCCAAGCCCAGGGGAAAATTGTATTGCTCAGAGTTTGGCCTTTCGTGACTCAGGACTTCTGTAGTTCACAGTAGGGTTGCACGATTAATCTGAAACCGCAATGACTGCGAAATGCGCTGTATGTTTCAGCGCATCATACAGTGTTTTCAATGTCTCCAAGTGACATGAATCTCTTTAACATGAATCGAACAACTTCCCAAAACTTGTTATGAGAGGAGCACATAAACCTTTTTCCACCAAAATAAATCCTTGATTGTTTAACATTTGAAAATAAAGAAATTAGGACAGTCTTTAATTTTAGAATGAGCTTTTTTACAGATATACAGTAAAATAAAATTATATATATATATATATATATATATATATATTTTTAAACATTCTTATATTTCTTATATTTTAACTTGTACAAATATTAAAATATTGAAATATTTTGTTATTATTCCAGTCATATTGATTTATACAGTAATAACAACATTTTGGCCAAATTGTGCAGTCCTAAAAACAAGTATAGGAAACTTTTTTTGTTTTGTTTTTAAAATCACATTTTAAATCACAATAATATTTTTTATCAGAAAAATTGCAATTAGATTCTTTCCTCAAATTGTGCAGCCCTAGTTCTATGTAGTCCTAGTCCTAAGTAAGACAATGGCTGCGTCTTCCCTACTATATAGTTGTAGCGAAAAACAGTACGCGAGCAGAGTAGTATGTCCGAAATCATAGAATTCGAAAAATAGTAGGCGAAAAGTACCCGGATGACCTACTACTTCCGGCGAGATTCTGAAGTGTGCATACGATGGACATTTTACTATCCCATGATGCCACGGGAGAGGAGTTGTTATTATATTTGAAAATGGCGGAAACCGAAGACGTGGCTGTAACAGTAGCTATGGGCTGTAGAGATAAACACAGACACACATGAGTATCTCTATTGATTCACTCATGTTTATTTATCGATGGTAATATCACAAGCAAATAAATGGCTTTTTCCTTGCCAAAAATCAACATCTGTCATTGTTCTGCTTATAATGTGTGATTATAAGCAGTTAGTACATACATTCAGACTGCATTTAGTTATTATGTTGCTTATTATTTGATAATATGGGAGGGAGAATGACACGAAGTACAACATAATGCAGCATCTGATCCAAGTAAAGCTGAACACAGAAACTAGACTTAAGGCCTGTTCACACCAAGGACGGCAACTGTCAAGATAACGAAAATAGATATAGTTCTAAAAATCGTTCTCAATATTAAAGTAGTCCACACCACAGCTATAATGATAACAGAACAGAATATCGTTGGAAAAACTTTTTTAGAATGATTTTGTCAAGCTGAAGAATTATAAAAACATTGACAGCCAATCAGAATCCATCCTGCATGCTTTAAGGGGCTCGAGCATTTAAAGCGGCAGACAAGCACGCGCTTAGAATAAACAGAACGATATCGTCCGCTTGTGTTGACACTAATATAGTTATCTTTATAGTCATCGCTCTTGGTGTGAACGGTCCTTTAACATATATTCTTGTAAAGGTAGATGGGGATATGTAAGTGTGCACCTTGTATGCTTGAATATGCTCTCTTGTGCTGTGATTCCTTGGTGTGTGAAAGCAGGTGTTGGGTTCCAGCCCCCACTAAGCTTTGTGCTAATCACCTAATTAAAGTAATTAACTGCCTGATAGCCATGTTTTTGACATTTGGCACACATTGAACCACTCTTAAACTGCTGGACTATCAGACAAGCAAAGATCAGAACATTCTAAGGTCTCACCAATTGGCTATTACCTTCAGAAATCAGCTCTGATTGGCTTGATTTGCTCTGGTTGAACTGACTTTAATTGGCTGTATAATTAGCTGCTACTGAATCTGATTGGTGATGTCCAGAAGCCTACATTTTTACATCCGTGACCCTATCCCAAATGCTGCCTGAGCCTTTGAGTCTAATGACACTGATGGTGATATGTGCCAGGTCTGCAATGAAATCCACACCAGTAACTGAGTGACAGAAATAGTTATTGCAGATGAATTTATTATGTCATTTATTTCTATTGTATATCAATATTACAACACAATTTTGGGGCAATTCATATAATAATCAATTTATTATTGAAAAATAATATATTATATTCATTATTAATTATTTAGATTGTATATCATAATAAAATAATCTAAAATATAATAATAAAAAATTTGCATACTTATATTATGCCCTCAAAGTATGTAATATTGATTGTGAAAAAAAGTGCATACTTTTGAGTGTGTAGCAGTAGAGTGGGCAAGCTTTGGGACATATAGGGTTGTCAACGTTGGGACTTTGGCTGGAGTGAGACTGTAAAATTTCAGTGAGCACGTGGAGAAAACCCTAATTTTAAAAATGTCAATTTTTTTTTTCAAAATGTACAATTAATTTATTGATTGCACTATAAAAAAATAAAGAAAGAGGTGATTAAATATCAAATAACAAACATGTAAAATAACAACATCTAAACAATCTCAAAACAAAAGGGACACATAATAGTTACTCCACCTCCCCAGAAAACCACAACACACTAGTTTCACAAATTAGGCCTGTTATATATGCCACAGTGGCAGTTTGGCCTGCTTCACTGCCTCAGCAAGAGGTTTATCTAAAGCAAGGTTCGATCCATTCATGAACAATCCGTTCATTGCGTCCGTCTCGTGACAAATGAACGAAAGACTCGGAAGTTAAAGTAATTAATTATGTTCTGTGTAAATTATTTTTGACTGCATCATAATGATTTCTTAATTCAGAATATGATAAAGACTGCATAGGTGTTAGGGGAATTTGGCTGTTAAAAGTAAGTATAACATTTAAAACCCTTTAAATGAATTTGTTCATTTTAATGAACCTGATCGAACAAGCGAGTCAGTAAAATGATCCGAACTCTCCATCCCAGGGTGCCATCAAGTGACAGCCTGGTGTCAGTCTTGTTTAGCCCAATAACTGAAAAGGTTCGCTCAGCATCTGCATTTGAGTGTGGCAGGCTCAACACAAAGTGGACAACGTTTGATAATTTTTAGGGAATTTTAAAATGCCACTTGCCCGATTTGCCAAAACGTAATTTGTACCATGAGCCTACTCTCATTGAGCAATTAGCTAGCCCACATAACGCACTTCCGACATCGTTTGCAACTATAGTTGAAGTCTGTACTCTCGGCACACAGACTGATTAGGCAAGGCTACGTCACTACTACATGCCATGGGATTAATCAATGCATGCCGATGAATAGTGGTTTTAATGGACCAAAGCCAGCAAAGGCTTACCATAAATACCTGTAATATATTAATTATCATTGCCAAATTTCAGGATTTTAATGGATTTTGGACAGTAATTTAAATCTGTAATTTTAAGAATTTTACATTTGAATTACATTCAATCTATCTATTTACATTTGAATCATAATCTTCTGTGTCTGTCATATTTTTATTAGCATCATATTTCTATCTTTTAAAAATCATTAAACATTCAAATGTACATTACATTTTAAAAGATTAGAGTATTACAACAAGCTAAAACAGATTTTTCGTTATCAAATTTTATAAGTTAGTTCAAAAATCTCACACTCCTTACCTCCTGCATTTTGTAATAATTTGTTTCCTGAGACATTTTAATTTTTATATTTTTATTCATGAATTCGTAATTGGCGTGTTCCACCATCAGTGTGCAATGCGCGCGCGACGTCTATGTGTCTTGCGGAAGAACACTGTTGCCGGAGCTACTTCTCTCCATAATGTCTATGGCGAGTCACGCAGTCACTGGGCAACTTCGCATCCGAGTCAACCCCGGGAATCCGGGATAAAAAAAATAGTCCGAATATAAACACTTATAACAGGCGTAGTGATTCAGCATAAGTCAAAAACACGGTTTGGAAAATGGATTCATGATGTAGCCTACGTTTTGAACATAAGTTACGGACTGCAGTCTGCAGCAGCTGATACAACGGTCGGTGTTCTTTTGCGCGAGCGTCCACTCCTATATATGCGACGCGACCACATCACATACAATTTTAACTCGCACAATCAAATTCTCAAAAAAATGGTCGCATATGAGACCAATTTGGTCGCACTCTGGAACCCTGCATTAGCAGCAGCTGTCTGGAGTTGAATAAGTTACGTTAACTTTAATTGGATGTAACGTTAGGTGCATATAGCAAACTCAGTTCACCTTTTGGGAAGAAAGCAGTCATCAGCTGCTTCCCCGCATTCTGCCTCCCATCTTTTTCTTTCCCCTCTTTCTTTTTTTTAAAGCCCGATTTGGGCTTTTTGCACAGCATGATCAGATCAGGCTCCCGTTACAAGCTCTAGACTCACTGCGTTATTACTTGTTTGCCGCCCGCTGCGTCTATGGGCGGTCGACGCGTTGCGGACTAAACCATTTGGAAGGGGGTCCAGAGTGTCTGGCACTGAGTTCATTTTGGTCAATATTTTTTTTTTAAATTATTATTAATGACATCAATTGGAGGGCCCAATTAATTCTAATTAGGTTTTAACATTTTTTTAAAAAAAAATTGGTGGGATTTCAAAGGGCCCTCTCCCTAGACGGGGCCCTGGGTAGTCAGGTCCACTTTACCCCCCACTACCACGCCCCTGCAAGGCACACCATTTTATTATCTGCTTACCTTGATTGTAATCCAAACTCAGTCGGCTACGACTCCGAACCTATGCCCTGAACTCGCTTTGACATTAGGCTTGTTTGAGATGCGCCTCGCCTCGCCTGCAATGTAGTCGAGAGTAGGCCGCGGCTGCAGTTAGAGGAGGAGTGAAAAAAGCGCGGTTCTCGCAGTGAATCAGACACCTGTGAGATCAAAGGCGGATATCGCGGGATTAACGGGATTCACGCTCGTGCACGTGTTGCTAATAAACTGGATGTGATTTAAGTTCTGTTGCTTTTATATAAAAATAAATATAATGAACAAGACACCCAAAGTACTTGTTATTTAATTACATTCCAAATATGTGTTTATCAATCTTTTTTTTTTCTTTAATACAGACGTGTTTTTATATAGCCTATTGTTTTAACAAAAATGAAATATAACCCATATGGCACTGTCAGAGAGTTTATTCACCCATATGTATACACATAAAACATGATATCAGTTTTAAAATCAAACATTTTAAAAGAGAACAATTCATCTGTTGTTCTTTTATTTTTATTTATTTTACTTTTTTATTAGAATGCAAGTTACAAACATAGCCTACCTACAAGCACTACAATTCGTGAAACAAATAGGCCTATTACACAGCGACAAATAAATAAACATCAGAATAAAATTAATAATAAAATAAATAAATAAATCAAAATAAGCTTAGCTTAAATAGACAGACTTACAAACTTCATAATCTATAAAATGAGAGCTATTTTTCACTTGAACATTTTAGAGTAGGCCTAGTATATTTGAGTTACTGACTAGCTTTCTTATTTTTAACCCGTTTAAGAGATTCACAATATATATCAGTTCCAATAAATAAATAAATAAATAAAACATGGCCTTGATTTGGATAATTTAGCTTAATGAATATGGAATTTACCTTCATCACTGTTGTTTAAACCAATGAGCATTAAGCTGTGTCGTCAGCAAGTCGTTTCCCATCATGCTTTTGATCAGCGCAGTCGGTGGAGAGCAACTGCGCGCGACTGCAGAATCCGACAGGTGCGCCTTGCGCTCGCGAGAGTTTTTTTTTGACATACGTCGACATGACATCAGAGCCAGGCGGACCGTTCTCGGACACATTTCTAACCGGCATGCATCTCGCGCTGATCACCGGTGATCGATTCTGCGCAGATTTTGCTCATCTCAAACAAGCCTAAGCTTTTTTCACACAACTGACGTATCGAGTGCAAGGTTTTCAGCAAATCAACGATCAGAGAATACTGTGAACAACATTGTAGGCAGATGCTACAGCTGTGGGCCTTAAACTCCTCTCCTGTCATTACGCTGTGGTCTAGTCATCAACAGAAAATTAACAGATTGAGAGGGGAGAAAATGAATTTTGGCGTGACATTTCTTGCGTGTGCGTGAGAGCGTGAGATTGATGCTGAAAGCGTGAGTGTCACACCAGATGCGTGAGAGTTGGCAACCTTGCATACTATTGTTCCAGATCACCTTTCTCATCCTGTCCCACTACCCTTTCGAATACTGCTGCTATCTGCATACTGCCCTCTAGTGGTGGCCTGATGGGACTGCAGTGATGCTGTATTGAGATTGAGGCCACTGAAGGGGCACCCACACCGCTCCTTGAGATTTCAAGCATTTTTTTTTGTCGTTTATTATAACATGAAATTAATGTTTTTGCACATTTACAATGTTCTCTGTCACACTGGACCTTAGCTTATTTCTTTGAAGATGACTGGTTCATTATTTCGAACACACGAGGGCTGAGGGAGCACCCCCAATACTGAGGATGCAAAAAACTGTTTGCATGTGTGTGTGTGTGGGGGTGGCAGGGGCTGCACAATGTCCTTGGGGTAATGTTCACCTCCTCTTCTCAGCCAGTGCCCTGGAGAGCCCTGCTGTCAGGTCTCATAGCACAAGCAGCCCACAGAGACCGGCCCTGCCAGTCTGGGAGGAGGGGGCAGTCTGGAAGCATGGCATTCTGGGAGGTGCGGTTTTCCCTGGTTGGCCTTTTCCCTCTGTGCCACCTAAGGGGGGAGGGTGGAGGGCCTGCCATTGCTACTGCTCGATCACCCTCTCTGTGTGAAGGTCGCACACAGAAAGCCTCCAGGAGACGAAAGCAAGAGCAAAAGAGAGAGGAGGGAGAGGGCAAAGGGATGAAAGAGACCAGAAAAGATTAGAAGATTTAGAGAAGGTGAAAGAAGAAAAGGGAGGCATTGCTAAGTAGGCATTGTTAGAAATGGGTTTATATAGTATATGTTGCAGTTATGTTGTCATTAGTATGAAAATGAATAGCTCTGTTTAAAAACCTACTGTGGTTCCTTGCTCCCTACACCCTAGTTCTGAACCCAACTAAGTGAACATCCTTCATGTTGCATGCAGACCCTTTATCCTCAGTGGGTTTTGGTATACAGTAAACTATTTTTGTGGATACTTTCCCTTGTTTCTGCTTCTCTGTTTAATCTCTAAAATATCTGACTTCTTTCCCTTCTCTTTTTTGGTTGTCAGATTGCAGAGACCTACGCATTTCTTCCACGTGAGGCGGTTACTCGTTTCTTGATGAGTTGTGGAGAATGCCAGAAAAGGATGCACATCAACCCCAGCACAGCAGAGTTCAAAGGTCAGGCACCATTCATGCACTTTCATGTCTAGATCTGCCATTTTTAATGATTTTGCACCTTGCACATGAATATGTGCCGCTTTGAGTAAATTGGTTGTTTTTTGTTCATTTCATCATTAATTAAAGTTTTGGGAGTGCATCACCCTTTAGCGGTAATTAGGAAAGATTAGGATTCCAAAATGTTCATTAAATTCACACTGTTTTTGAAGACTACAATCTTGCGCTTTTACGGGGCCCTTGTAATTAATGCATGGATAATCCGACCCACGCGCTTCCCTCAGTAAACATCTGATTAACAAAAAGAAGAAAAAATAACGCTAAAGGAAATATGCACGCAATCCTTCGAGACATGACATAGCAGACGCTCATGTGATGACCTTCAAATATGCTTTCTCTCTGGATATTTGCATCATCATTTATAATTCAGACAGTAGAGCTGTTACAATCACAACTTCATTATTGTCATAAAGTGTCAGCAGTAAAGATCTTTCCCTGAACACGAATCAGAAAGTGTCATTTTCCAAAAGCTCTGAGATAATGTGCTGTTTCTATCTGCGTAGACGTGATGTTGGTCTGCCATTAATCACCGGCTGATGTGACTAATTCACACTGCCACAGATAAGCTTGATTTCTAAAGAGCTAAAATAGTTTCAATTTTTTTAAGAAAATGATTCACCAATGTGTCAGTTTATGAATTTGCAAAGTGCAATGCTTAAACTCATAACCTAATTCAAGTAAACAAAAAACGATTTTTTACATGCACAACCAAATTTATGCATTTGTGGGGAACAAATGTTGAACAAACTTTGAATAGTGAATTAGCAGACCAGCAGGGGTTCTGAAGGGAAGAGACATCCCTGCTCTCCAAAGCAGGTTATATAGAATAAAAATTGCTATTGAACTGTTCACACTATATTGCAACTGGGAACTCTGTATAAAGTCAGAAGATCTGTATCCAAACAAAAGCCGGTCTGTGTTTTTTGTGTTTGATTTTAACAAAGACCCGAGGGGGTTTCATCAGGCTCTGTTAGAGCGCTGTCTCAAGAGCGCCTTCTAGGGGACTGAAGTCATGCACACTATTGAGAATGGGATTGAGTGAAACAAAATTGAATAATTAAGTAGGAAAGTCTTACAAATTAACTACCAATTTTTAACTAATTAGATTTTTGAAGAAAATTATTTATACACTTCAGGTTTATTCAGCTTTACAATCACAGGAATAAATGACATTTAATTGCAGTAATTTTCACAGTATTGCTGTTTTTAATAAATGCTGCCTCGGTGAGCATATTTTGTATATATTGTATGTAAACGGTAGTATGTATATTGATGTATAAACATGAAAAAATGTGAAAGTAAAAATTTAAATGTAACTTGTTGTTTTTCACCCACAGAGAATGACCGGCCCACTTCTCTTGTCCCAGACCTCATCGACTACAACATGCCTCTCACTGCCACCTATCTAAAACAGATGAAACTACAGTGCATGAACACTAATGAGCAGGTAGGTAGAGAGCGAGAGATACAAGAGCACTGAAGAGAGAAAAAAAGCTTTGTTTTACAATACATCAAAGTTGTCCGTTTGAAAAAAATATATATATTTATTAAGTTTAAAATATTTCGTATTGACACGTTGTTACTGGTTTGTGTGTTTGCTGACTGCTCCTGAGTTTTAGAGTCAATATGGTATTGTGATGCTAAATATTCCTTAGTTTCTGGGCAAAGAATTGAATGTAAAAGTCACTCAGCTCAAAGGAACTGTGACAAGTCCTTGTGGTGCAATGTGTGGTTGTCAAGGTAAACTCTTATAGA
Source organism: Pimephales promelas (assembly GCF_988280905.1). Classification (NCBI taxonomy): domain Eukaryota; kingdom Metazoa; phylum Chordata; class Actinopteri; order Cypriniformes; family Leuciscidae; genus Pimephales; species Pimephales promelas. The sequence goes on from NC_142782.1 coordinate 23,428,246, forward strand.
CATGGTTGCCTCAGCAACAGTATATGTGGATGCCTGGAATAGCAAGAGCTGAATGTGTCTGTGGGTCACTGTGCTATATAAATGGGGTGATGATAAACACACAACCCCCGTCCTTGTGAAAGACAGTTCCTTATAGCACTGAACTAAACAGTACATGAATGTAATTGTATAGCTGCAACTAAAGAGCACATATTTAGAGAATATTCTCACTGTAGAATATGTCCATAGGAGGAAGCTCAGGATACATCACGGGGTCACATGCATTTACAGCTCACTTAATGGCATTGTTGTTTTCTAAGATTACATGCAAAGAGTGAAACATCCAGAAGAAAGACTAAAGGCCTTTGTGTACCTGTGACATACTGCATTGCCCTTGCCTCAGCTTAGGTTAGAAACATCCACCGAGCTGGAGAAACTGGAAACCTTTATAGCAGATCTGGATCATTATTTATTTCTTAGGTTAATATTTTATTATTTTATTTTTCTTTTGTTTTGTTTTGTTTTCTTCTCTTTTTTCTTTTTTTATTGAATATTTTATTGTAATATATTGCTGTTTAAAAATACAGTTTTTACTGATTTCTTGATGAAACAAGTCACAACCCATTTAGATAATTGCAGTAAACACTATTATACTAATTGGAATATAGGTAGATAAATACTAGTACACTTTAAAAATTATTTTCATGATTTTCTTATCAAAAATTTTTTTCTTTTGTCAAATCAACTTAATTTATGTGGTTCAGATAACATAATATTTTGAGTTTCTGTTGATTAAACCAATCTCTTTCATTATATCAAAAAAAAAAAAATGTTTTTCAATGAACTTAAAATTCGAAGGCAACCAGGTTACTTAGTTTTTTATTTTAAGTTAAACTAACAATATTTTTTTTAGTGTAGGTATCCTTCAGGTCTGCGTCCAGGGGGTGCTATTGTACCACTCTCTATGAATGAAACTAAGCTGCATGGAGTCGGATGATTTTTTTGGTCACAAAGAGCAGGGGAAAAAAACGTGAATTTTTCTGGGCAATATGTGCACTTAGAAAACTACACTTTTATAAAAACTAAAATTGTTAGACTTATTATGAGAATAGAATTGTTGTATTTGTTTAAGCTTACTTGTTCTTCATGTTCAAAATAAAACACAATAAGATCTAAAATGTAAAATAAGTCTATGTAAAAATGAGACAAAATTTTTTTACTATTATTCGTCTGGATGTCAGGTGGCAACCAATCAGATTGCTTTGCTTGAAGATTGTTTGGAATTGTCTGTTTTATTGCCCTTTTGTTTAATGTAATTCGCCTAACTATAGAATGTGTTCTGGGATCAACATTCCTGTCAACCAATCAGATTTTGGTGCTAAATATAGGATTAGGGCTAGGGTATAGGGGTTCAAACAACGTTCTTATCAACAAATAATATTTCTCAGATTGTAAAGGGAATGTTTAGAGTGGTCTTACCTTCAGACAGCACACCAACCAGGCCGTCTGTTGTTCAGTGATTTCAGATGCATTTTGCACTTTCTCCATCTGGCATGCTCAATTTTAATTGGCTGGATTTACGCAACTTCTGGAGTGGGGGCACACAGGATTTTTTTTGTTTGGTTTTGTTTTGTTTTGTTAGTCAACCAGGAAACAAATGTACCAGGCTGATACAATGAATTCTGTTGAGGGTAAAATAATCACTGGATTTGTCAATGTTTGCAAGTTTAGTGCAATCAAATCTTTAAAGTATACTCAGAGGTAAATATCCCCATGGAGCTGAACCATTTATTATTATTTGTGACATTACCATTCAATAGTTTGGGGTCTATAGCATGTTTTTGAAAGAAGCCTCTTGTGCTCACCCAGAAATATTGTGAGATATTATTACAATTTAAAATAAAATTTTTAATGTTTTACAAAGTAGGCTAGTTTATTCCTGTGATGGCAAAGCTGAATTTACAGCATCATTACTGCTGTCACATGTTGTTTCATTTGCATTTATGTTCACATGTTGCATTTATTTGAAATATAATTTGTAAAAGACTTTATTGTCACTTTTAATCAATAGAATGCATTTTTTTTTTTTTACAAAAACAATATTTTTTAAGTGTTTTTTTTTTACATACAGAAATTCTGATTTAAAGGTGCACACAATTTCTGTTTGTTTAATATTCATTTATGGCCTACTTGACTAAATCACATCTTTTTACTAAGTTTATTTTCTTCATCATCCTCTCATCTCCGTCTTTATTGTTTTACATGCACCTTTAATTCCTGTGACTACATTGATCTTTTTTTGCTCCCGTCTTTTTCTTCTCTCTTTCTCATTGCTTGTGTTACTGATGCTCCACTTGGTACCTAATGGAGTCAGCACCGCACACATCAGTCCTCTAAACAAACCTCAGAGGGAACCCAATTTTTCACAAGGCTAACTCTATGAATCACATGGACAAATGTTTACAGCACGTGTGTGTCTCTCTGTGTGTTACCACATGCTTGCATATTGGTTCACAGCTGTACAGGACAGTGTGGAATAACTTTTACAAAAAAACACCTGTCATGGTTTCAGTCTGTACTTTAGATAATAAATGTTGGGATCATGATGATGACCAGCATAACGCCATGTGACCAAATTTTTCAGGCTTCGGGCTTTCTGTCACAATACTGTACGTTTCAGAACAACAGGGGTCTCAAGCGGTCTCAAGCTCAAACTAATCTGATGCTTGATAAATGCTTGTTACATCAGTTAATTTGTGACCATTATCTCATCTGTGGGTTCCCAGAATTCCTCCCTGTTAGCAGTGCAGTGCTGAAAATGGGAGTGAACCTGTGTGTTTGAGAGGCACATTGAGAGGCAATTCACAGTGACTTTTTATTCTCTCTAACACACATCTTTACACACCTGCATTTCTCATCACTGATGATTACATTCTTTCAGCCTGCTCTACTGTTCAGATTACCATGGTAACAATAAACACAGAATCAGGGGGACACAGAGGCCGGATTTGTTTGTGTGTGTGTGTGTGTGTGTGTGTTGTAAGAGAAAGAATCTTGGGAATGTGATATTTGTGAAAATTGTGCTTATTAGTAAGTAGAATTTACTTTTAATTTTCAGGACAAGTTAAAGTGTTGTAATGAATAAAATTGGTATGAGTAGCCTGCTAAGAATGAAGTAGGCCTATTTTATGCCCAGGGCCTTGAGGGTGAGATGAATTAAATTCTGCATTCAGGTGTGTGTTAATGCAGTTGGGGGATGGTTGGGTTTTGAAATGAGGGGTTTGTTGTGAGGAATGAGGAAGTGTCACACATGAGTGGGGGTGGTTGCTAGTCTTTAACTCTGTCAGGGGCTACAAAATTAGCAGTGGCAGTGTGATGGTTTGTTCTGAGCAGATGGGTGGCACAGGGTGTTTTATGGGTTTTCCTGGAACATTTGTGGAGGGGTTTTGAGGGGTGGCTATGAAGAAAGCGTTGATGCTAACTACAGAAGCTCTAGAAACTGCTGTAAGTCACAGTGAACTTTCTCACAGCTTCATCGTCATGACAACAGAGGTAGAGAGGTGCATTCACGCCTATAGCGTAGGTGAAGACAAGGGTCACGACGTGATTCGCTATGCCTTCAGCCTGCTAAACATGGATCCGCACTTATTCTTATTCTAGCACATATACAGTATGTCAGCATGCATAGATAATGCAGATCATATTTAAAAACATGTTTAGGCTGAATAAGTGTTAAGTGTAAATGTGTATATATATATATATATATATATATATATATATATATATATATGTATATACAGTTATATGAATAAGTTTGGACACCCATGCTAAATTTGCCTAAAAAGAGGAATAAAAAATCATCTTTTGGAATTTGATCTTAATGCCTTAATTAGAAAAATGAGGAAAACTCCAACCTTTAAGGAGAGATTGGCATGGGGTACTTTGCATAAGATCATCTTTTAATGCAAATCAAACCAGCTATTAGGCTAACTGAAGTAAAATCATGCCAATCTCAAGGCATGGTGAATGGTGTGTGATGATGTGGGGATATTTTAACTCCAAAGGCCAAGGGAACTTTATCAGGATGCATATTATCCTGGATCCATGAAATAACTGGCTTTTAAAAATAAAAATCTGCCTGACTCTATGGGAATTTAACATAGGGGTGTCCTGACTTATGCACCCTGTCTTTTAAGGAAAAACATTTATTTATTTATGATACATTATTCATTTACAAAGGAAATTTGTGTCCTTAAAGGTTGGAGTTTTCCTCATTTTTCTAATTAAGGCATTAAGATCAATATCCAAAAGATGATTTTTTATTCCTCTTTTTAGGCAAATTTAGCATGGGTGTCCAAACTCATTCATATCCCTGTGTATATATATATATATATATATATATATATATATATATATATATATATAAAGATGGACCCATTATGTAACACTGACTAAATTTTAAAAGACTTTGAAATTTAGTGTTATTATGGTATTTTAGTAATCAATATTTTGAATTGGCTTTTATTTTTATATTTTCAGTTTTTGTATTTTTTATGTATTAAAAAAGTTCTGTATTTTTTATATTTAGTAGTTTTTTATATTTCTATATAGCTTTACTGTAATTAATATTTATTTCAGTTTTAGTACTTTTTAAATATTTTATTTTAGCTTTATTTCAAATACCAAACTTTAGTTAACAATAACAACACTGGAAATGTAACGCTGCTGTGAAGGCATACTTTTGACAGCTCAAAAATATGTGCATGCAATGAACTGTGTGTACTAAATGTTGTTCAGCAACTCCCAACTAGAACATGATTCCTGAAGAAAACAATACATATCTTGTGTTCTTCTTCTCATCCTGCGTGTGCATCTTTTGGGTTTCCAATGATTGGGCTCCAACAGGGTTAAAAATAGCTCCCCTCGTATTCACTCATTATTTAAGAGTCTCCTCCTTCTGTCCCTTTCCATCTCACATCCCAGAATGTGGAGTTTCCTCAATGAGATGTTTCTTGACAATTTTACAAATAGCAGCATGGTTGAACCAAACAGGAAATATAGGAAATTTAGAGTGCTCATTTTGACACAGGTATGAGGACTTCGCCTGTGTCGAGATGCTGTGGAGGAGATATGGGAGAATCTAGTGATGTCTAGGCGATAGTGGGATGGGTGAGCTTCATTTTGTGCACAGAATATCCTGAGCTCTCTGACTTCCTCCTCCTCCCCCCTCTCTTTCTCTCTCACACACATACAGGATGAGAGTTCGGTAAGCAGTGAGGATTTGGACATGGCTGAGCCCGCATGGGTCTCTACTGAGCGTGCTCCAGCCGCAGAGCCTAGCAGCCCCACCGCCCCGTACACAGAGAGGATGCCTACACCCCCACAGCCCTGCATAAAAGAGGAAGAAGGTACGATGTCTCTTACTCACTCACACTGTTTCTGTAGCTGTGCATTTCATTGAAATAACAGCCACCTTTTACCAATGTTTGTCAGCATTTATCAGAGAAGACTTTGTGTTGGTTAGAGTCTGATAAGTGTCTTATAGCTGATGTTGAAGAGGTGCCTGAAGGCCCATTATAGCCCTTTTCCCAGCACTCCAGCCTCTCCTGCTCTCTTCCATTACTCTATGGACAGATTCCAGTTAAATGGATATGGGTTAAATGGATTCCAGTCTGGGGTATGCAGAGCCATGCGGAGACAGACTTTTTTTTTTTTTTCATTTTAGTTTGTATGTGAACATTCTCAGTGTCAAGTTCTGTAATGTGTGCAAATCTCAATTTTCTGTGATAGATAGATAGATAGATAGATAGATAGATAGATAGATTTAATACTCTATGACAAATTAATGAATCTATTCTATGCTAAATCTGAATATTATCTATATAATGTTATTTCATCTTTATATCATCAGTATTATTATTCATGTTATATATATATATATATATATATCCTATCTGTAATACAGAATGTGTACAATAATCTTTGGCAAAGGCTCCCATATTTGCGAATGAGGGTAAACAACTGCAAGACTCCAAGGTTGTTGACCCTGCCCCCTTTTTGAATTGAACACACTTCCTGCTTTTCCCCAGCACTCGCTCCCTCTGTCTTGTCTATTATTCAGCTGAGTGCAGGGGGCTGGGGTGGAGAATGAATGGGGCAGGAGAGAAGAGGATGAGGGCAGGGGGAGGGGGATGTGGAGATGCTTTTTAAAATGGCTGCTGGGACAGTCGAGGGTCTTACTGGGTAGATAGGGAGGAAGCAGCTTGGGTCGCCTCTTTGTGGGTCAATCCTGTGTAATCTTGCACCGAGGAGGCTGCAGGGAACAGCTCGGCCACACACATAGACGTGTGTCAACCTACTCCATCATAAGGAGAGAAAAAGTGACTAAAGGGCTGTGCACATGCTCAGTGCACCTTACCCTTGATGGACAGCTGTAGAGGCCCCTCTGGGAATTATCCTAAAGAGGGATGATAGTATTTTTTTACGAATGGTGGTCATAAAGGTTACCCCTCTGCTCAATATCGTAAGCTTGCCTGGTTTTAGCATGTCTGACTTATTGCTGTCTCAGATTCAAAGTAAAAATGCTGTTTGTATCTGCACTTTTAAAAAATGTTAAAACAAACAAAATATTTACAATTTAAAAAGTGAATAATAATCATTTAAATTATTATATGATGAAAAATGACTGAATCAACCTGATTGCTTTTGGTTACAGCAACCACATTTATTTTTATGGTTAAATCAGGTGGGAATAGTTTTTTAAAGGTGCTGTAAAATCAAAATTTGAGTTTCATATGCATTAGCTTTTTAAGTCATCTATTCTAGTTCTAAAAGTTCTAAAAGTTTGGGTTATATATATATATATATATATTACTGACCCCCAACTTTTGAACAATAGTGTATTCATGTTCTCACAAAGGTTTCTCTTCCTGAAATAGTGACAACAAATATTGCAGAATGCAATATGGACATACTGTACTCGCCATGTTGTCATTGCCATGTGATCTACAGCATCAGTTGTGCCATTCACACTCTTCTCCCATGGCCTCATGGGATTGTAAAGTGTCCATTGGATACATACTTCAGAATGTCGCCCAAAGTAAATCATCTGGGTACTTTTTGCCTACTGTTTTTTTTAATTCTATGAATTCAGACACTTATATACAGTATATAGGAAAGGATGCATGTTTGGATGCAGCCTACATTATGATTCATGTCTGTGATGTCACTAAAGCTATTGCTAAAGCACTATTGGCTTTGTTGTGAAAAAAGGAGGTGGTGAGGATGGGTGGGCTGCGATATGTCTCTCCAACTTCCGGTTTTAAAAAACTGCACATCAAACAATGTCATGGTGTCTTTAAAGGTAACAACTTTAAAGGTAAATGTTCTCTATAAAGTGAGAATTTGCCTCTTGAAAACACGGTTTAGGTGGAGAAAGCACATTCAGACTGTATGGGACTGGTTTATTAATTTAATATAGCTTTCATTCCCTGCCGCTATCACGTGTGTTCTCCCAAAGACACATGTGGCTATCAGTACTGCCCTTGTTTACTCAGATCTTCTTTGCAATTTTGATATATGCACTGTCTGGTGTGGTTGTTATGGGATGTGTTTACGATCCACTGCTTGTGTTTTGTAAAATAATGAGTCTTTTTCCCATCCTGTACTCTATATAAATGTAACCATGCACTAATGGATCCCTCCCTTGACTCATGGCAGACTATTGTGCTGTTTAGAGAGACACAGGGCAAGAGAATGATGATTTAACCCACACTCTACCATTACAGTCACCCAGCCTTCGGAGAGGAGCCGTCCTTTTCTGTGTTTATGTCATTAGTTCCTGACATGCTATATTTTTCATTAGGCCAATAGCATTGTCCACACAGTGTCTGTCAATGCCTGATTGGATATCCAAAAAATAACCTAAATGTACTTTGTGTGAATATCTGAGTTAAGGTTCAAATATATTATTTAATTACTGAATCAAAATGGTTACATTACACAAGTGCAATTGTCATTTAAAAGGCTATATAGAAATAAATCTTTAAACTAACTGTTTCTACTGCTATAAGCAAAATTGCATTAAATATGAAAACTTTTCAGAAGAATTTTCAGAGAATGTATGCTGAATTAAAAATCAATTAAAATGTTAATGTAATGTTATAGTAATTTTCTTTTAAGTATAGAACGGTGATCATGCTTAAAATACTTTTAAAGATATATTTCTTTCTTATTTTTTGCTTCTTAAGAAAGGAATGTTTTAGGAATGTTTACACGACTCTTCAAAAGTTTGGGGTCAGTACGATTTTTTTCTTTTTTTACTTCTATTTAGAAATTATTAATCAAATTGATCAAAAGTGTCAGTAAAGACTTTTATAATGTTACAAAAGATTTCTTTTTAAATAAATGCTGTTCTTTTCAACTTTCTATTCTGAAAAAAAGTCCACAAAAATATGCTGTTTTCAACATTGATAATAATAAACAATATTCTTGAGCGCCAAATCAGCATAAATCATTTTCTGAAGACTGGAGTAATGATGCTGAAAATTCAGGGGAAAAATACATTTTGAAATATATTATATAGATAAAAAAGAAAGCAGTTATTTTACATTTTAATAATATTAATGTTTTTTGGTCTTACCCACCCAAACTTTTGAATAGTAGTGTACATATTTTTTACTGGATATTTAGTGTACATATTTTTTACTGAATCAAGACTATAAAAATGTGTTTTGCAGCGTAGAAGCGTACAAGCTGAATGATGTCTGGCCATCCCACGTTATTATTATTATTTTTTTTTCAGCATGTCTTTCATCTCTTTCTTGTTCTGTTCTCTGGGTGGACAAGGGCCCCCCCCCCCCTTCCCCCTCTATACTCTCTTTTTTTTTCCCAAATACTTCCTCCCATCGACTAAGACACTCTGTTAGAACCCCACATCCATCTCATTCCCCTATTTCTGCTGTATCTCTCTTCACCTCTGCCTCCTTCCACTGGTTTGACAGTTGACCCCAATGCTGCTGTCCTGTTCACACAAAAACCTTCACACAACACACTCCCCTTCCCCCGTTAGACGTACACTGATGCACACACATCTAGACCCCGCATCCACTTGTGTGCGACTTTATGAACACGCATTCAAACATTTCTGTCTTTCTCAGATGATTCTTCTTCAGAGAATAGCAGCACAGTTAACGGTCTCCCAGCACTGACTCCGCCTGGTGGTGCTGCCATGGCGACTGGAGGAGTTCCTGCATCTGAGGGGGTGGTTCCATACGGTGAGGTGAACGGTAATGGTGCCGCAGCGCCGCTGGACTTCAGCACTACTTCGTCGTCCTCTTCCTCACAGGAGGGACAGCAGCCTGTCAACCTGAGTGACAGACTGTTACCCGGAGTAACGCTTGGATCCTACTCATCTGACCCTAACAGAAAATTCCCTGTAAAAACTGAGTACAATAACAAGGTATGAGACTACATTTTTCGGCATAATTCAAAAAATGTGTATTTATTACTGTAACAAGTACTAATAAGCATAATGGCGTTCAGATGGAGGTTTTGACTTTAGCACATCCTCAATGTTCTACAGTCTCCTCAGTACAGCTCAGGAAGCTATGACTCTTTGAAGACAGAACTGAGTACGTGCGGGGAAGACATGACCCCGGGTCGCTCTCAGGTCATTGACGATGATGATGATGATCACGATGACCATGACGACAGCGACAAGATTAATGACGCTGAGGGTCTTGACCCCGAACGACTTAAAGCTTTTAACGTGAGACTTGCACCCTTTACTGCTTTCCCTCTCATGTTATGGTTTACATTACATTTTGTATTTTTATTCATCTTTTCAAGCTTTATGACCTACATTGCTTAGGTTTAGAGGTAAAGTCCAAAAGTCTAAGACCACATTTGACAGTCTTTTTGTTAATAAACATTTTAGTATTTTGAAAGAAATAAAGAAACTAATGAAGTAGTTAATGAAGTATATGAAGTATGAAGTGAAATGAAGTATATAATAACACTCGTCTGAATAATATGATCATCATAGACAGACTTGTGGGGTTCATGAAGCAGTGAAAGCAAAAAACAGACAAAGCAAATATGATGTGAAATACTGAAAATCATATTAATTTTTCATATTCTCTCAAATTGTTATGCTGGTAATATAATTTACACTGGGAAATTATATACAATGTGGTATTATAAAAAATAGAAGCATTTCAGTGGCCTCAATGCTAGACTATAATTTTCTTCAGTTTAATTTTACCCCCTTCACGTTCACATCTTTCTCACAATTTCCCTTTTCTGATTCATTGATACGGTATGTTAAATGTTCCATCTTCTTTTCTTTCCATTGTTGCATTGCTCTAATATTTCTTCATGTTTTCAGATGTTTGTGCGGTTGTTTGTGGATGAGAATTTGGACCGGATGGTTCCAATCTCAAAGCAGCCCAAAGAGAAAATCCAGGCCATCATTGAGTCCTGCAGCCGCCAGTTCCCAGAGTTTCAAGAACGTTCGCGCAAACGGATCCGAACCTACCTCAAATCCTGTCGCCGCATGAAGAAAGGTGGCTTCGAGGTATGGAAACATGGGCATTTGCACACGTTGACAAGCAAACACACACATCTGCCATAATCTTCTGAGCTATTGCAATACCACAGATAATCCAAAATGTTTCACATGTGCTACACACCATTCGATAGCATACTACTGCCCTCTAGTGGCTGACAGGGTCACGGGCAGTCATCTTTAACCCTTGTCCTGGCACTGAGCCTGATTTAACTCATGAAATCCATGACATGAAAGTGTGCGAGACAGGAGAAAGATCCTAAACGTGTAGTGTTGTCATATGATTGAGAAAAACATGATTGAGTATCACTGCTCTTGAAGAACAGATTCAATGTTTTTCCAAATCATATCTTATTTTCTGAATCTCACAGGAAATAAATGCCATCAAACAGGAATTTCTAGAAAGTATGGTGCTGGTACAGCTAAAGACTTATAGAAAACAGATGTGTTTTTGAACTGGAAGTGGTTGAATATATTTGAACTGATGCAACTAGCTTAAAAAATCTGGTTTTACAATTTTACAAAAAATGGCTTTTTTTTTAAAGATACGGTCACTTTAATAGAATATCATTTCAAATGTATTCAGTTCCAGAGAAAAGCTAAAAATTGATACAGATTGTTGTTTTTTTCATAACTAAAGCAATTGGTAACATATGGGTTAAAAACATCTTTTAAGATTAGAACATAGTCAGGAATGCATAAGGTAATAACATATATGTTTTATGCCCTGTCCGATGATGTCAGACACGGCCCACCCCCCCTCACCTCACCTCCGCCATGGCTGAGAACATCCTTGCAGCAGCATGTGAGAGTGAAACACGTAATGCTGCTAAGAGGATGCGCCTTGACATCTATCAGGCCCATGTGAGTGCATATCAATTGATCTGTAGATCTTTAATCAGATTGAACTCATTTTTAGGTTACTTGGTGAGTAATCTTTTGGTCTTTCTTTGCCTTATCACATTTTTCCTCCATACACTCCTGTTCAGGAGGAGTCGGTTACAGCTGACAAGCCAAACTCCAGAGATCCGGCTGCCCTGGCTAACTCAGGCTTCTCACTGGCCGCCTCGGCCTACTCCCAGGACCAACTCTACACCAATGGTGGACTTAATTACAGTTTCCGTGGATACGGGACCCTTGGCAACAACATCCAAAACAATGGCACATCACAAACCAATGGTGAGTAATATGCAAAAAATATTCTTGAAGTTTTTATTAAGTTCTTCATGGTTTAAGTGACGTGACATGTAGCCAAGTATGGTGTCCCATACTCAGAAATTGTGCTCTGCCTTTTACCCATTCAAGTGCACAGTCTTTTACTAGGCCAAAAACTGCCCCTCTGTACTATTTATTTAAAAAAGTGTTTATTAAAATGAAAAATAATTCATTTTAATTTATTTATATTTATATTCCCATCAATGCAGTCTCCACACTTTCCTAGTTGATTTAGGCGTGAAAACCCAAATGTCTATAATCAAATCATTATAGAGCTATTGACTTGCTATTGGCTATTGAAACTGGTATTGAAGCAACCCTGGTCTAGTCTTTTCTATAGATCTACTAGATATTCATTTTAATAAATGTCTCTTTATTTTTCTTTTAGGGCCTACTGATCTCAGCATGAAATCTTTGGCATCCAACAGCACTTCCTCCTCCAGTTCAAACAGTCATGGTCAGGGTGGAGGGGGTGGAGGGGCATCTGCCCAGCTCAGCCCGCCCGAGGTCACGGCTGTTCGGCAACTGATTGCAGGTTATCGCGAGTCTGCGGCCTTCTTGCTCCGCTCTGCTGATGAGCTCGAGAACCTCATTCTGCAACAGAACTGAGAACTGCACACAGGCTGGTGCTGCCCGTCTTTCTCTCATAAACACACACACATAAATGCACACTATGACAGGAAAGATACATGTAGCTATGTGCACTTACATACATATACACCTAAAGTCCATAGGCGGAGTTTCACTTCGCTTGGGGGGAAGAAAAATGGAGGGGATAGAAGAAGCTGTATCTGAAGCACACATACAAGGGTCTACAATTGATAACACTTACCAGCCATCATTTTCTCAGGTTCACTTGCCATGAACCTGTATTTTGCATGGTTTTTATTTATTTTTGCATTAAAATGTTCTATTTAAATTTACATGTAATTATAGAATTTCCATATCAAATTCTACCTCTCTTAAAAACTATTTTGGTGGCTTAATAGAATGAATAGTTACAGAAGGAAAAGAAACCTGAAGTTTAAAAGATAAATCTACATAAATCCATGTATTATGTATCCGTTCCAAATAAAGTTAACAACAAGGTGCTTTACACAGACTTGTTAATGCACATTATGGAATAAATGTACTCAAACAGGAAATGCAGTCATTAGCAGTAATATTTAATGCACTTGAAGTAGATTGTTGATTCTTGTGCTCAGCAAAACAATTTATGACTATGATTTAGATAATAAAAAGGTAATTTATCATAATATATTTAGATTTAAACACGCAAAGATAAAAACAGTAAAAACAGACACTCGATTCCCCCTGGCACCCCCCCAAACTCCGCCTATGCTCTTCCTGTAAACCTACCTATCACACATTGCTCATGACAGCTTTATGTCCATTATAGTGTCTTTATCAAATGTCCTTACCTTTGAGTCCATCAGGGCTTAATCCTTTTCGGAGAGCTGAGATGACTTGTTAAACATTGTTTTATGATGAGATGATCAGAGAACACTCACAACAGCATTACAATCGTCTTGCACAGAGCACAACACAGAGAGATCTATCAGTCCACCACAGAGAGTCCAGACCTTGCATCATTTGAGACACAAAAGCAGTACATTTAGGAGTGATGCCCAAAACAAACACAAAATGATGTCAACTCCAGCATAAAGTTTACACTGGCACAAAATATTGCTATCAGATTAGATTCCTGTTTGTCATTGTTCTTTTTGTTACCATAGACATATCCATGCAGCAGCTTTGCTCCAGATTTAGCCATTTTAGATATAGAACAGATTGAAGAGAAAAGGGTTTTTGTAAAAATCTCTTTTATCTGTTCAATGCTAATGAGGTTTGGGGAGAAGGTGCAATGTCGATGATAATCGTTATAGTGTGTCTGTGTTTGAAAATGCATCATTTTCAATCATAAACACTTTAACAGATGTCCTTTGTATATATATATATATATATATAAGAATTTTCATTCCAGCTTACACATGCACACATAAAAGTCTACTAAAAGAAACCGTGATTGGTGAGCGCAAAATAGAAGATGCTGAAATTCTATTGGCTGGGAATGTTGGACTTTATGCAAATGAAGCTGTGATGAGTGGAACGCTTCAAACCCTTTCCTACATGCTCGATTGCCTTGGCAAACCTCCATCCTCAACGCATCAATGCACTGTAGGAATATTTCTCACAGGAACACGTGGGTGACATCAACCTTCCAGACAGGAGGGCCGATGGACTAAAAAAAATAAGAAATAAGGGGGAAAAGGGACAATGATTGCATTTCCCATGCTGCATTGCATTGCAAACACATTCTGTTGAGTTGTGAATGCTGCTCTTTTTTTTCTAACCTCATGACTGAGACACTTTCATTTTCACTGGGACCAATCAATTGGACTTAACATCCTATTGGCACACATACTTTATATGCACAGTGAGTTTGAGAGAAAGGACCTTAAATCAGCGGAGGGAAAACGAAGATGACATCATTTCCTTTCTGTCAACAACACCCAGGGGCTTGAGAGGCAGTGATTGGTGGGCATCATCCACATGAACCATGTGGTACGTAGAACATTGATGATGCAATTCCGCTCTGACACCAGCCACACTCTTCCTCCTGCCTGCATTTTCTCATGTTCACAAATGCCATCGTTAAAAAAAACTGTATTAAAAAAAAGCAAAAGACAATCCTGAACTATTGTGACTTGATCCCTCGTAAAACAGCATAGCGGTGTGTGAGATCTCACTCTGACTCTCTAGCCTTTAGTAGAGTGGTGACAATACAGGGCCTTCAAGTCTTGTAGCCATAGCTTGAACCATGTCCTCACTCTGCAACCCGATGTGGAACAGAGCATTTTCCTCTATTTAGCTGCAAACACACATTTTTAATTATCTATTTTTGCCGTCTTGCCATTCCATTTGTGCTTCACTTGTTGTTTTGTATTACTTAGTTTTTTATTCCACGTGTTAAATATCTGTTTGTTACTTTACAAAAAACAAGAAAACAACAAAAAAACAACTCTGGTTGTGCGACATTGACAGTCTGAAGGGAATCAGTGTTGTGAGTCTCAACATTCCAAATGTAAAACACACATCTCAAACGGGTCTCTAAGGGACTGAATATGACACAAATTTTTAAGAGAAAAAATTAAGTTGTCTTCAACAACTTAGTTTTGATACGTGGCTGGAAGCTTGTTTATTACCTCTAACTTGTTACTCACTGAAATAGATTCCTTGATGAAAGGATAAAGCGATAGGAACATTCATTAATTTATATTCAGATGTTACACTTATCAAATTGGTTAACATAGTAGCACTTTACAATCCGCAAAGGAAAATTTACACACAAGAAGGGGTCGAATGTTTATGGGATGGAGCCTTAAAACCACCTAAATGATCCTAAATTATGAAATGCAGTTGATCATTCTCAAGCCATAATGTTCTGTATTTTTGTTTTGTTTTGTTTTTTTGCTCTGCATTGTAATTATGTGTTCCCTTTACTCCATGCAGGAAAACGTGAGCCAGTCCAGCACTGGGCTTTGAGTTGAAAGACGAGAAATGCTTTTGGGCTTATTCTAATTATATGGTGACCGCATCAAATTATTGTATTGTAATACAAAAGTTGTATCAGGTTATTGATCTTTGTTTGCCCTATTATTAATTTTTTTTGTTCCTTGTTTTGTACCTTTTTGTTCATATAATACAAGTGCAAGATGTTTTTGAAAGCTCTCTGAGGTTGGTGAACACAAGACACATGTAAAGAAAAGGATAGGCATGAGAAGAAAAGAGAAGCTACAAGTTTTTATTTTTTTAAACCGTGCAGCTAAAATCAAATCAAATGTGGTAACAACCATTGCCTGTGATATATTTTAATTTCGTGGTGCTTTGTAACATTACTATGATTATGGTATTTGATTTGTTTTTACTCTTGTTCTTACTAGAAACTGTATGCTGAAGCTCAGTTTCTCTTTGTACCAATGTGAAGCTTTGTATGATTTCTTTCTGGTTTTTTGACTCAGTGGAAGTGTGTGATGTTTACATGTACAGAATTCAAGATTTTTTTCTTTTCTTCTGTTGTTGCTTTTATTTGCGTTGTTGTTGGTTTTGTTTGTCCTAGTAAAACCCCACCTCTTGTCCTGTCGTGACCCCAAAACGTGCTTTTTATTTTCAATCAAATCAGAATAGAGGGGAACATTGAAGGACATGCTGACCTTAAACCACTGTAAAGGCCTTTGCACACTTTTGTGCTAAAATCTCTATATTTATTTTCCCATAAGTTATTGCTATCCATGCAAATTTTTTTTTTTTTATTATTATTATTAGAAAATGAAGAACATAACAGTGTGAATATTAAGTTATTAGCTATGCTTTTGTTTCTACCTTTGTCAAACATCCAGTGCAAAATGTCTTCTGTGTAAGGGCCTTTAGACGTGGTTGTCACTACTGATGTAGAGGACGAGAGAGAGGAGGGACTTATCATCAGCTCAAAGGGCACCACTAACTTTCTTCTCCACGACTGAGGGAGTAAAATGGCCCCTTAAAGTAGTCCCCTTAGTGACAAAAAGCAAAAGATAAAAAACTTGATGTCATGTCATTTTTTAAATGTTTTTATTGGGAACATAGAATAGGGGCGTCACGTTTGGGACGGGGTAGATCCACCCAACTCATAAAGCAACTGACCCGTGCTCTTTGACCTCAGTCAGAAGCCTCTCAGTGAGTCGGAAAGCCATTCCCCTTACATCGTTCTTATGTACGGGGAACATGCAAACCTCAGGAACCCTTTGGATCTGTGTTTCTTTTTAAACCAGGTCTGTACGTCTTGGCTGACGAGTCCTCCCTCTCTCCAATATCAACCCAATTATATTGGATTTGCTATGTATGTGTTTAGTTTGTTTTTTATATATTTATTGTGATTTAAAAGTGAATCCAGTACATGTGGCTGAATATTTGAATTCTTTAGAAAAGTGTTGATAAACATAAATATATATATATACATGTGAAGCGCCTAAAAGATGGAGAATATGGCAGGTAAAATTAATTTCTGTTTGTTTAATGTAAAAAAAAAAAATTTGAAAAAAAAAATTGAAACGCACAGGTGGGTGATTTTCCTGCCTTTTACATATCACTTTGCCGAGAGACTCATTCTAAGACATTTAAAATTTTCGATGTGGTGTCATCGCTGTGGTCAGAGAAAGCACCTGCAGTGCAACCTGAGTTGCTCTTTCCTCCAGAGCTGTCTGAATAAAATCTGTGAACTGAAGTCACACCTGTAGTCTATTTGTATTTTCTTGTCCTAAATTTGGCCTTTACACTTCTTAGAAAAAAATCAGTAGGCTGATGTAACGAGGTCAGTGGCATAAAGTCAAGGTCAGTATATTCAACCCACGGTGAAATATAAATAAATAAAATAAAATAATTTTTAAGAAAAAACAAAATACAGCAGAAAGAAAACTTTCTGTATTCTAGAAAGATAGTGCTATATTTTTATATACAAGTATTAGCAGCAACCCAGGTTTTGAAAGATACAAAATGTAAGATGACCTATAATAATAATATAATGATGTGGATAAAATCGAGATTATGGGGGTGGGGGTGGAAGAGAGTTTGGCCTCCTGACAGCCTGGTGAATAAAGCTGTTCATTAGTCTGGTGGAACGAGCATGAAGGTTCTGATATCTTCTCCCAGAGGGCTAGTATCGCCCACAATCATGCTTACTTTGTGGGTAAGGCGGAGATTGTAGCCTACATGTCCTGCAAAGAGGGAAGGGGGGCACCAATGATCCTTTCAGCTTGCTTATTATACCCTGCGAGTTCCTGTTGTAGTTAGTGCAACTTCCGCCCCACACAGCACTACAACTGGTTATGATATTCTCAATGGTGCCTCGGTAGAATGTGCACATGATGGGTGGAGGGGCTCTCGCTCGTTTATGTTTGCGGAGAAAGTAGAGGTGCTGCTGGGACTTTTTCACCAGTGATAGTGTTAGCATTCCAAGACTGATGTGCACCCCCAAGAATTTGGTGCTGGGTGTGGCCTCTCCGGAAATCGACAAAAACTTCCTTGGTCTTGCTGACATTCAGCAACAGGTTGTTGTCTCTGCACCAAGTGGCCAAAACACTAACCTCCTTCCTAGTAGACTAGGGTTCCCCAATCTCAGTCCTGGAGGGCCACTGTCCATGCAGAGTTTAGCTCCATCCAAATCAAACACAGCAACCTGTGATCAAACACACCTACCTGTGAGTTTCTACTGATCCTGAAGACCTTGATTAGCTTGCTCAGGTGTGTTTGATCAGGGTTGGAGCTAAACTCTGCAAGGACAGTGGCCCTCCAGGACCGAGAAACCCTGCTGGGTCTCATCATCCTTGGTGACGAGGGGACCATAAAGACCAGGTGTTTTGTATGATAACATTCAATATCATTTTAGATCTGGAAACAATATACAATATCTTTTTCGTAGAGTATTTTTTAAGTCAATGTTCAAAAAACGTTGGCCTATTGCTTAACGTAGCCTATATATTTAAAATGTTAGAACAGCATTTTTAAGCAGTGTGTATACGTGTAGCCCTGAGGAGTTTCGTACCTGACTGGTCGTGTCTCAAAACTTATTGTGCTGCTACACCTAAACAGCATTCTTGTGCACAGACGCTGTCAGAATGCTGTCCAATTTGGCAGCTATTGTTGTGAGACACTGTACACAACCACTGTACTGTGCTCCTCCCAGCTCTCACACTCGAGTGTAAACACTTGCCGATGGAGGATCCGTCCAGCTTCCTCGTCTCATCAGTCCGGAACCTGTTACAGTCATAGATTCATATTCAAATGAAATGTTCAAGAACGGGTATTGTTCGTGCCCACGTTTGGAGGCGCTTTGGGAAAGACTTTTCAACTCGTCTAAGGATGAAGGTGAAACATGTGCAAATACTGGCGAACTTCAGACACCAATTCCGTCTGAGCCCGAAGGTGAGATATACACGGCGCTATGGCCCTTCCATGCCCGCGCAGAAGAGGAACTATCCTTCCAGGACGGAGAGCAGTTCCGAATTTACAAGCGGGAGGGTGACTGGTGGACAGCCTTTAAACTGGACGAAAACGGAAAGGTGACAGCCCAGGGCGTCGTTCCTCAAAATTACCTGGCGAGAAGGAAAACTGTGAAAGAGCAACCGTAAGTACAGAAAATTGAAAGAGTCCAGAACTCGTGGTCAAAACCAGTGAAATTCGTTACGAATGACAATATCAAAGTAGGGCTAATAATAATATTACCAATTATAGTAGGCAACTAACGTTATAGGCTAAGTATTATCATTATGAAAAAATAACATGATTAATTTGTAAATTAATATTGATTGACATATAATATCCAAAATCGTAGAGCTACATTTCTCCTGAGCCACTGTGACTGAAAATTAAGCCAAACTCGCCAAGTATCGTCGAGAGGAACGGATGCAAAAGACAAAAGAGCTTGCTGTGTAATCACTGAGCAGTTTGAGCTGAATTACTTTATACCTCTCTTTCTCCCAGTCTCACTCAGTTGAGAGGAAACTTTGGACAAATTTTATCTCACAATTTTTTTTCTTTCTTTAGCCTTTTGCAATTCCGAGCAATGTATTGTCGTATCATGCATCCAATACAAATGTAGTCCTGTCCAAACTCTGGTGCATGCGTGTGATTTGAAACTGTCCTCTTCTTTAGTTGGTATTTTGGGACACTGAATCGTTTTGAGACCCAGAACTTGCTTATGGCCCCTGGGAATGGAGTAGGTGCTTTCCTGGTGCGACACAGTGAAAAAGATCACATTGGCTGTGTATTATCAGGTATGTCAGAGTGATTGATGTCTGTATTGAACTTGATTTTAAACTCAAACACATCAGGTTCTGCCTACTAGTCTAAACAAGTGGCAGAACTAATGTAATTGTTATAATGTGGTAAAATAATCTTTGAGTCACTTGTTTTTGATAAAATAGAAATGTAGTCAATTTAGCCATAGACTTGCTAAAAGTGCAAGCGTTTCTTTGTGTTCTTCTCGCCTATTTGTTTCATTCATGCCAGGTGCATTTGATCAGAAAGCATCTAAACAGTGCTTCTCTACTGTCAACATCCTTTCTCTCTGTGTGTCATTTTGCCAGTGTTAATCAGTGAGAAGGAAGTGAAACACATTAAGATCCATCAGAATCAGAATGGAAGTTTCTATTTGGATCTGAATGAAATGTTTCAGAGCCTGGAGATGCTGGTGGAGCACTACAAGAACAATTCCTTGAGGTCTGGTAACTGTCTCACACATCCCTGCGCACGGGTGAGGAAAACAATAAAAAATGCAAAAAGTAAAATGCAGAAAGTCATTAATGTAATAACTCATGTCATTTCAAATCTGTATGACTATATACTAGTTATCTTTGGCATATTCATGGACAAGCGGCTGCTTCTGATTTATGACCGAATCCCTCTTTTGAGTCGGCTCTTTTCAATGAATCATTTGATCTGGTTCACAAAACTAGTTTGAATGATTCTTTCACAATACAGTGCTTTTTTATACTTCATTATACTAAATCATTTTGAGGTAAACAATTTCTAAAGTGGGTGTGTCTGATATGTACTTTTCATTGTGACGTGTAATATAGGGGACTGCAGATGTAATATAGCCTATGGCTAATTCTTGTACAATGCATCAAATGGCAACATTTATGTTAGAAATTGTACATGGTCCCTAATAAACAAAAAAAGAAAGAAAATATATTAAAGAGGATCTAAGATAGTAAGAGATCTACCAGAAAGAAAACACCTGTTACATGAGGAAAAAGACTGTCTATGGGAAGACATGATTTCAGTCAATGATTAACATATACTAATTTTGGGCAAATTGTAAGCTTTTGTCAGTTCATTTTAGATTAAATCCCTAGTTGTATTACATTTACATTTATATTCTGCCTATATACAGTGATTCCTATATCAGATTGATAGCAGATCACCACACACTGAATATACAATGTGTAAATGTAACAAATCATATTTCTCTCTATCACTGTGTACTTTTCCTCACAGAGTTTCTCTCTGTTTTGCTAACAGCCAGAACCAAAACAACAGGATCTTTCCCATCAAACAGTAGATGATTGGGAGTTACCTAAGGAAGAGTTTACACTGGAAGAGGCGCTCGGTACGGGATACTTTGCTGATGTTTACCGTGGAAAATGGAAAGGCATGGTCAATGTTGCCATCAAAATCCTCAAAAGAAATGGTAAGGTTGTTGTCTGTACAGTAAAAAAACAAAAATCAAGGCTAAATGAGGGAATATGTCTGGATTACTAGAATGTCTATTTGGGTTGTTTTTTTTCTCTTCCTGATCCTGTTATGCATGAATGCGAGAAATGCAGTGTTTCTTGACTGTCAGAGCTGGAGGAATATGAGAACAGGCTACTGCCCTCATAAACTTTTGTTAGCACAACACTGTGAACTCTCTAACAACAGTTCTAAAACTCTGTTTAAGCTCATGCCTTTCAGCATATTAAAAAAATCCCATGGAAGAGTAAAATCCATATTTCTCCCTATTGATGTTTATTTTCTGATGTACTCTGTTTGTCCTTCTCCTCTAGAGTCTCTCAACCACAGGGAATTCCTGTTAGAGACACAAATATTAAAAAAGCTCAGACACAGACATCTCATCACACTCTTTGCTGTCTGCACAAGCTCCATCCCTTTCTACATCATAACTGAGCTTATGGAAAAAGGCAACCTCCTCAGTTTCCTCCGAGGTTAAAACATCTTTCACTCTCATATGTCAGCTTTTATTCTGAAAATGTTTAGACATCAACTTTCAATTTGAACTGTAATTTGTCAACAATGTTGATTATATGTGACCTGCTCCATTATTTTGAGTCACTTTGACTAGAAACATATTTGGAGGCTCAAAAACCTTTTCAAACCAAAAAATAACTCGTTCATAAAGAGGAAGAGATGATTGGCTGCTCACGCTCCGTGATGCCGGTTAAACTGAGGCGGCTATAGTAATCATCAGTCACATGACATGTATTGCTGAAATAGAATTATCATTAATAAAAGTCATTTTAAAGATCCAGATTATAAAGACTATAAATCCAAATTGCTATATTTAGTTTTTGCTTATAATTGAGCCTTTTTACAGACTGTGATGATGCATTTCCACAGTTATCAACTTTGTGTTATATTACTTTGGCAGTAAATTACAAAATGTAAATGGCTGAGGGAATGACGGCAAATTTGACAAATTTTTCTCTCTTCTGACTGTTGAAATCAATATCTATCTTTTTTTCCCTTCTTTTAGAATGTTGTCTCCCATTCCCAACAATAGAAGTTTATCCAAACATGATGACTTACATATTTCTTATAACCCCAGAAAATGTGAAGAGTCCATCTTGTTTCTTCACAAACGGCTCGTCGCAACTTAAAATGATAAAGCTCATCACAAACACACAGATGCACAAATACTACTATATATAATATATACCGGTATGTTGTGTTTGTGATGAGCTTTATCATTTTAAGTTAACTTTATCATTTTGTGATGAGCTTTATCATATTTCAAATATATATATATATATATATATATATAATGCATTAAAAGAAACGCATGTTACATGATCAGAGTACTTATTAATGCATTACTTTTAAATGTACAATTTTAAATAAGTAACTCAAAAAACTTTCTTTTCTCATGTATTGACTGACATGTCTCCTTGTTGAGAGAAATTGAGAGTAAGTGAAGAGTTCTGTGTGCTGTGTAAACATGATTGTTATTGTAGTTCTAGACTAAATGTGAGCATGCATTTACTCGCCTCACATGCACAAAAACATTCAATATTATACAAAAAGTAACGCAAAACATTACCTTTCATTAAAAGTAACCAAGTAACGCAATTAGTTACTTTTTTTGGCCGAGTAACACAATATTGTAATTGCATTATATTTCAAAAGTAAACTTTCCCCAACCCTGCACACTTATATATATATTTTCCCTTCATAGGTGAGGAGGGGCGGGACCTGGAAGCTCTGACGCTAATAGAAATGGCGAGCCAGGTGGCTGATGGGATGGCGTACCTTGAGGAGCAGAACAGCATCCACAGAGACCTGGCAGCACGAAATGTTCTAGTTGGAGCCAACAACATCTGTAAAGTGGCCGACTTTGGCCTAGCTCGAATCATAAAGGTGAGGATTACCTTCCAGTTAATCAAAAACATCTGTAAAATATTTATTTTTTAAGTTTGCTTTTAAAATATGTCATTGCTTTTGTTTCACAGGAGCCAATTTACTCGTCTGTTGATCAAAAGATACCATATAAGTGGTGTGCTCCTGAAGCCATCAGCCATGGAAGGTTCTCCAACAAATCTGATGTTTGGTCATTTGGAGTCCTCCTATATGAAATGTTCTCCTATGGTGGAGTCCCATATCCAGGTATATGCACCACCTATGTATCTTCTTGTTCATCTAGATTTGAGCCAGGTTTAGAGTTCACCTTTATTCTTTGTATATTTTTACAGCTTTCTCAAATCAAGAGGTATACAGTATGATCTCCTCGGGGTACAGAATGCCTGCGCCCAATAAGTGCCCATCTGACATCTATGACATAATGCTGATGTGTTGGAGAGACTCAGCTGGTGAAAGACCAGATTTCAGTGAACTTAAAACGCTCCTGGAGAACTTGTGGATCACTGAGAGCAGCCATGACACATCAGATCCAGCAGAAGGCGCCAGTTAACAGTGCCATGCAAAGGCAAACAGGACTGTGCCAGCATTCATTTTCATGAATCACTCCAGATTTCTAAAAATCTTTTCACCCATTACTTTGCCTATTTTTACAGTATTCATGCACTTTTACTTAATTTTCAAATTTCACGAGAAATTAATCATATTTAATTTAATCAAACTTATTCTTAAATCTACATAGAGGCATTACACTTGAACATAAGTTACAGTATGTAATCAGATTACAGTTACATTTTCAAATAAGTAACACAAGTCACTTTGCTTTCCCATATATTGACTGACACGTCTCCTGTCCCCATGTTGAGATAAATCATTAGTGCAGACGAGTTGTGTGTGCTGTGGAAACATGATTGTCATTGGTAGTTGTAGACTAAATGTGAGTATGCGTTTACTCGTCTCACTTGCACAAAAACAGATTCAGTATTCCTCAAAAATAAAAACAGTGAAATGCAATCTCAGTATATGCAGTCAATTCAGTCTCAGTATATTACACAAGCGAAATTTACTTTCGATAAACATCACGTAAGAGTGTTGAACGTTCTTCACCTGCATCTTCTGCAATCCAGAATGGCAGCAAAGGTTGAAGATTTGTTTGAGCTGCACCCTCTACTGTACACATGTGAATTTGCATTTCCTTCAGCCTGAGGCTTATTCATTTCACTTTTGGTGTAAAAGGCCCTTTACATTTGTCAAAAATAGAACTTTTTGTAACACTTTAATCCAGGGTCCAATTCTCACTATTAACTAGTTGCTTATTGGAATGCATAGACCTAATCCAGAACACAGGCAAGAGGTCAAAAACACTAGGGGTGCTTCTCATTTCTTATTTGTGCATCCTCGTTTCCTTTCCTTGTTTCCTTTCCTTGCGTCTCAGCTCCACCCCCTGTAGGACGCGAGGGAAGGAAGCGAGGAAAGGAAAGGAGGACAGAGGAATCGAATAAAAGCTTTTGGAGTACTTGATCACTCGAGTGTCAATTCACAGTGTCATCAGCAGCGCTAAAAGGATCTGCCCTTATGATGCTGAAGTTTGGTTATTTAATAAATTCATAATAAATAATAATAAAGATAGGCTATACTGTTGAAATATCTGAGATGTGTGGTTTATATAAACTGCAAAGGTAAAGTATAAATTAAAATGGTTGTGACCGATGTGAAGGGGGAGGAGAATTGACACGTGCGTCACGTTTAGTCAATATAACAGTTCCGCGTAGGATGCACCTGTGTATCCTCGCTTATGACTCCTCAGGAAGCCTCCTATCTCCTCGATCCTCGACTCCTCACGGTGCAATTAGAGAATTGAGATGTCCTTCAAGATGGCTGAGCTCGATCGGTTTCCGGGTCATAGGAGGGAGGACGGAGGAGCGAGGAGACGAGGAGGGATATTGAGAAGCACCCTAGGTTTCCCGTCTCTCAAACAGTAGAGTGTTGACTTGCAACAACAATGTTGTGGGTTTGATTCCCAGGGAAGCAAAAACTGATAAGAATGTAAATGTACTTTGAAGGGCAATGTAAGTCACTTTGGATAAAAGCGTCTGCCAAATGCATAAATGTAAATTTAAAGAGTAACTAAACACTTAACCAACTTTTTTTAGTTAATGACTTGTAAGAATGGATCTGTATTAATACCAGTCATTGATTCGAGTAACTTTTTTGGCATTTGTTTATAAAGTGTTCTATGTCTACAATATATGGTGTAAAAACGTCTTAGTGCTGCCCTCTTAAAGTTGAACGGTGGCTACTGCAGTTGAATTTTCCTATTGGATGTTTGCGGTGGTACGTGACACAGCGGTTGTTGGTGACGTAGGCAAGTTCCATACAAAGTCTCAGGTGCATGCCCCCCTCCGCTGGCTTTTTTCAAATATTGCCAGTGGGTGGAGTCAGGCTCTGACCAGGGGTTTAGTTACCCTTTAAAAACACCAGGTAATCAGTCCAAACAATAACAGGGGCACAGGCAAAAAGGTAGACCCGGGGAACAGGCAAAGAATCAAGAGAACCAGGACAGAGGATGCAAACACGCTTGGAATTGCAGTAGAAACACTAAACAAGACTTTGCAGGGAACAAATGTTAAAACCAGGCTTACGGTGAGCTAAATGACATATACAGGTGAATGTGATCATGGCTGATGTTGGGTTGGGTTGGTTATCCCGGGCACTCTCACTGGTGATCTTTCCACAAGCACAGCCAATTAACAACAAAAAAAAGTGACCTAACGCATTTACTTTTTTTTAACGCATTACTTTTAAAAGTAACTTTCCCCCAACACTGGTGACAGTGAGGGAGTTCTGAGTTTTCAAAGTTACACTATGTTTTCATGGTACATTAAAATTAAGGAAGATTTGATTTCTCATAATATGACCCATTTAAATCTCTCTGCTGCTGACAAGCTCTAAAACAGATAATCACTAAATCTACAGAACAAGAACAGAACGTGAACAAGAACAGAACGAGTCCGGTCAGTTTCTGTGTACGCAGGTCATTTCACAATCTCTGAAAACTTTCCACTGAAGTTTTAGTTGGCCCAGTGTTATTTGTTCATGAGTAGTTAATTTTTAATTAAATATAACTGGATATAATGAGGGTTGTTCATTTCATGGACAAAAAAAAAATGTTGATTGTTTGACATTCATGAATTAGAAATGGGTATGGATTATTTATAGTACACACACACACACACACACACACCACTGCAGATGCAACACACCCTGCTGATTGTTGCAACTGCTAAAACTCAGTAACACGAGTGTTGCCACAACGTGTTCATGTTGTGGGTGCGTGGTGGGCAGGAATAGAATCGAGAACACTCTAGACTTGCCTGGCCAAACTAAACGGAAAAATGACGGGATGTTCAGGAAGGTCACGTCAGCATGATGACTGGCATCCCAGAAGGTTTTAGGACACCTCTCATACTCTGCCATCAGAAAATATCAGAGAAGTGTTAGCCCTTATACTTTCATGCTATTTCACAATATTTACAAAAGTTATTCACCTACTTTTCAGTTCCTATCTCATTTCAGTGTTGAAATACCATTGCAGCCCTATTTTACAAGGCAGTGTCACAACAGAAAGCACTGTTTGGTTGCCTGTCTGCCTTTGGAACATGCATCAAGCACAATTAAGAGACTTATTTATATTATATTTGTTCAAACAACAGGTGAGTATTGTGCCATTTATTTTACTTTGCTAAGTAAAATAAGTTCATTGCAAAAGATAGTTAAGTAGGTTTAGTACATTTTAACATGTTTCTGCTGAGTTTAGCCTAATATGAGTAGCAAAAATAGGCTCACAAAAGTTCACACGCACAAATGAAAGTTGTTCCAAAACTGTATACATTTCTTTGTTCTGCTGAACACACAGGAAGATAGAAGAAAGTTTGTAACGCTATTGACTTCCACAGACAAAAAAAAAAAAAAAAAAAAAATACTATGGAAGTCAATGGTGCCCCGGAACTGTTCAGTTTCCCACATTCTTCAAAATATCTTTCTTTGTGTTCAACAGAACTAACTAATCATTTTATACAGGTTTGGAACAACCTGAGGGTGAGTAAATGATGACAGATTTTTCATTTTTGGGCGAGCTATCCCATAATTAAGATAGCTTGTTTAAAAGGCAAACATTGTGATATTTTGCCCATACGTGAGACTAGCGTTCATGAAGGCAACAACAAGGGTGGTAAGCAAACATGCATAAAATAATAGAGGACAGACGGAATATCCTGTTATTAGAATAAACACTTACGTATAGCAATAAACAGAAATAATTTAAATAATACTGTAATAATAAACAGAACGATATGTGGGAATTCTCAACGTGCTAACTGGAAACCCAGTTCCTGTTTTACTGGTTCGAAACACTCTGTGAATAGCGAATAAAAGTTTAAACTCTTCCAAGAACGTATCTGTACAGAAACGTGCCTGTTCTCATGTGTTCACCTTTGTACAGAGAAACCTGATTCGTGAACTGGGAGTGCTCGTGAGGCTCTCTGGGAGATTCCGCAGTCCGTAAAGACATGAACAGACTGTAGCTACTGTTTTTAGCTCTCGTCTCTGTTTAGAAACAACTGTGGGATAAGAGAGAAAAGTCTACTGCCCTAAAAGATTATTATAGGTGAACGGCATTATGGGAACATTAAAACACTGACCCAAATAGGAACATTCATTAACTTTTAAGTTAAGAAAATTATTTCTAGATGTTCCCACTTCTCAGATGCTATCAAAACATAGAGGAGTTTAATGTTCTAGGTCTTTTTTTATTGGTTACACGAACGTTAGAGCTACATTGTGTAACTCTTTTAGTTTATTTTTAGCTAAAAACAAGTTCTTTCAAAAATATATGTGCTCATTAATATTTACCTCGTTCAAGTAATAAAGTATTCTCGTGAGTGTATAATATGCCATTGAAAATACATACGGGTGAGGGGTTCTAATGTCGGTCGCCATGTTGCCACTCCATCTTGAAAGTACATTAGCCAAAGAGGGACATACCCGTTAATTCAAGCTTCGCGTTTACGTTTGAGTTAACCATAGACAAAGAGAAATGGACACAGCGACCCCATTGATTTCAACCAGACAGTAAAAGAATTGACGCAAGGTCGAACTGGAAGCATGTTAATCTTGGACTACATTGGCCACCAGGAACAGAAACTAATATTCACTGGGTGGTCATATACCTTTTCACCGCTAGATGGGGGTAAAAATCCCACAGTGTAGCTTTAAGGGATCATCCCATTTTATAATTTTGCAAACACTCTAAACAAGTAATGAACATCCAACTATTACTTTTCAGAAAAATGTTTCATTAACAATAGTCTATAGGTCTAAATAATGTTTTTTGTGCTAACGTTTTGAGAAAAGACCAGATAACTTTAAAGAAATTTAAAATTTACTGGAATAATGTTTTTTCATAACTTTAAAATCCAGAATATTTGACAAAGTGGGACTTTAGCTGGCCTACTGCGCTGTTAATACTTTATTGTTGGTTCAACTTAAAAAGTTACCTGGTTGCATTAAAATTTTGAGTTCACTGAAATTTAAAATTTGATAAACATTGAAGGATATTGGTTTAATCAACAGAAACTCAAAACATTACGTTATGTGCACCACACAATTAATCAAGTTGTTTTGACAAAAGAAAAAGTCTTCAGAAGTCAGTCTTCAGAAGTAGCCTAACACAGAGGGTTCAACATACAGTACATAGTATGTATAGTGAAATAATTTGTTGCTGCATTAAATTAAGTAGGCCTATAATCCAAATTGGCTGTTTTGGTCATTTCAACTGTTAAATCTTGAGGAGGCCTAATGATAAATTGCTTTGTCTTGTGAAAGTAAAAACTGATACATTTATGTTAATATAAACATATTTTGCCATGAGTTATTAATCACATTGCACTGGGGATTGAAGAAAACTTATCAGATGACTGTTCTTTGGAGGAAGTGCTTTAATTTAATTGATGGCTTTAATTGATTTATACTTGTGCCTATGCCCTTTATTTCTGACAGGAGTCCACATGTACAGAAAGGCCTACAGAAGAGTCTGCACACAGCAGTGATACAGGGGTGGGCAGTGTAGAGACAACTTTTCCTTTTTATTTGTTGCATGAGGCGTGTGTGACACAAACGACACAGGGTGAAATGTGTTCCCTATATGAGTCTTCAACAGAATATAGAGTATTTAGAAAAAAACAAAAATCAGAGGGGAGACATAGAACTTGACTAAGAAAAAAAATGCAAAGGATTCATTTGCACGCCGAAAAAAACGTCAAAATGTCACGTTTTAATGAAGTAGCCAAAGGCCTAAAAAAAAAAAAGTTTGGTTCCGGTTGGTTGTCAGTTGAGGTCATGGGTCGGTAGGGAATTTTTTTTTTTTTTTTTTTTTTTCAGTGGCAGCAAGGGATGGGTAGGAAATTCAAGGGATAGTTCACAAAATTATTTTTTATATGTTTTAGCTTACCTCAAGGGATATGTAGGTGTTTTTGTTTCTGCAGTATTTTCAATTTTGATATTTTTTGGTCAAAACTAAAAATATCAAAGTGAACTATCCCCTCAAGCCTTTTCACGTGCTTGTCCTCCAGACAAGTAAATCTGTCAATCACTTGTCTGAGTAAAAAGTTGCTTGTCCGGATTTTTTAAATTTATTTATTTTTTATTCTGAAGCAATATTCTCATCAGTGTTCAATCAGCTTTGATATTTAAAAAGGCATATTGTAATATCTGCACCTTTAAGAGCATCTCCTCCACCAATATTATTAAATGCCCTATAGTGTCTTATTATTCTAAATAATTGAATTTATTGATCAAATTTAGGAATTTAAAATGAAAGATGAAGCATACTGTTACCCTAGGTAGGGCTGATCAAATTAAATCATTTACAATGAAAAATTACAATTTCATAAAATAATGTTATGAAATTGATTTAAATGTGCAAATAAGAAATATTGGAAAGAATTATACTAGGCTACTTATAAACATAACACTAAACTGCCAATAGGTGGCGGCAGGCGGCCGTATTAACGAGTGAGTTATTGATTCATTAATTCAAACGATTCGTTCAAACGGTTGATTCATTCAAGAATGAGACAGCTGTTGATGTTTATGAATGGGTCATTGAATCTTTGACTCAACCGATTCGTTCAAAATGCTGAATCATTCAGTAATGAAAACAGGATGAGTTCCTGTGAGATGCGTCGTTGTTCTGCTGTGACTTTTCTTTGGAACTATTTTCGCTGCTGAAATGGAACAAAAACACCCAATATTGCTTATAAACAGTAAGTGACTTAATCTTAACTGTTTATTGAACTGTTGTAGGAAATCAATGTCACTTTTTCAATCGTGATGGTATTCAGGAAAAATAATTGAGGCTGCTTAGTGCTTAACATATGTTAAAATATAAAAACTCCACATTTAGATTTTTTATAGGCAGAGTATGTTGTTAACTGTGTGTGTGTGTGTGTGTGCTCCGCTCATGTGTGTAGATTTCTCTGCGCGAGCGTCAACAGCGCAAATTTACCATCAGTAATACAGTAGCTGCTGCCTGCTACATTTATTATCCACAATCGATCGCAACTTGCAATAAATTTAATACAATCAGAATCATTCTCTCGGTTTAGTGATTCCCTAGTTATTTTTTTGTTTGTTATTGATGTTCTAATCAGGCTACTTGTCCGTTGGGGCGAGTAAAATTCTCTTTTACTTGTCCTTCAAAAATCCATTTGTCCCGGAAAAGCGGACAAGTTAGACGGGCTCTAGAGATACGAACCGCGGCAGGTTAGAGTGTTTTGGATTGCATAAAATAATGAAAGAAACGAACAAATACATGGCGAAAGAAGTGATAGACAGCAGAAGATGGAAAAAAATTGTATTTGTGTATTTATTTAATTTTTATTATTTCTTCCCCAAGCTCATAAAATAATTTTGGGTCGCACATAAATTGACAGGGTCGGTCGGAAACCGGAAACAAACAATTTTTTTTTTTACGCCAAATGAGTAAAACGTCTATTTTTCCGGCGTCCCCCAGCTCCTCGTTTAAGCAAAAGGTACGCTAAAACAACGCATTACATCGACGTTACCACGTTAACCGTGTTAACCATAACCTTTTAAATACTCGACCTACCTGAAACTCCTGTAACTTCAGTGCTGTTAGCACCTTAGTGCTTACAGATTAGGCGACATTAGTGTGTTCGCTGCATTTGTAATGTTATACTTTTAGAATAGGTTAACATCCGGGTATCTCTCCACTGGAATGTGTTAACGCGAACGTGTAAGTTTCACGTTTGAAGGGGTTAAACCGTGACATCTACACGTTTTCCAAAGTGGACCAACGTGATTATTTCACGTCTTGTCGTGATAGCGGGTTGCCCTGCACCCTGGCAGAAGAGCTGACCCTTGGGTTGAATGTGAATTGACCTGTTGTGAAGGTCATCACTGGGTTCAGCTCTTCCAGACCCACATCAGGGACCAGTAGCAGCAACACCTTCATTACTGGGAAATGAGATTTAAATGGTCTTTGTACACTACATACAGCTGGTAAATAATGTTCTAATTTTAAACTGATTCTTGAGAGAATTGTTTAAATAATATGAAGGTCATGGTTACTAAAAACGAAAAACAAATTTTTATTTTGGACCAGTTCTCTGCGTTTAAATCTATCCACATTATTAGCAACAGATAGGGGGGAATTAACATCAGAGGTGTGCAAAAATACCCTTTTTATTTGCCATTAACACTTTTGCGTTGCACAGATGGCCATGTTGCAGCTATTATTTTATTTAGCTGGTTTCTAAAAGTTAATTCTGCCAGATGGAAGAACAGGCTTCCGTTTATTCTTGCCACATATACAATAGATGGATCCAATGACAGCAGGTGTAATGTTATATAAACTGTATTAGTGTCCAGTCTCAGTACACGTGTTTTAAAATCACAACAAAGCCCACTTAATTCCAAACACCTTGCACATAGGCTGTTGATTAGCTGCTCATTCACTGTAGAATAGCAGAGTCAGTGAAAAGAGACTGTTTGGTCATAATCCCTGTATGAAAGTACATTGATAGGCCTAATAGTGATTCACAATAATCCATGCTCATGGAACTGGATATGATCATTTTAATATACTATGGAATGACAGAATGCAGGAGGAATAGAAACACATACCCACACCATACTTTGGGCTGCTCTTAGTCATTTATTTATAGCAAATACAATATATTTGCAATGATTTGGTCATAGATAAAAAAAACAAACACTATAAAACATGACATAAAAAACAGCCAGTTTTTACTAAAAAAAAAAAAAAAGAAAAGAAAAATGGAGCCTCCGTCGCCTGCTTCTACGTGCGGTGACTCCTGGATGAGGGTGAAGGGTGTGGAATTGGGTCGGGTGGTTTATGAGGGGAGGGGGGATCCAGGCTCCTTCCCGGAGTCACTGCTCTCACTCATATGTCTCTTCATCACAATCTCCTGAGCAACGCAGGTCACCTGACCGTTTGTGACAGTGTAGGTGCCAGTCCTGCCAATCAAAATGAAGAAAACCTTGAATGAAAACCAGGACTCAGGAGCTGAGTCAAGCCAAACACATCAAACTGTCCTTAAACTCACTTCTGCTGAGATTCAAATCCATTGGGTGTCCCCATTTGATTCTGCTTCCCAAAGAAGAAACTGGACCACCAGTGGCCAGAGTCCTGTCGTACCAGACCTGCCGAGGAATTGGACATTGAGCTTTTCTATTCCTTTACAATAAAAGATGACTACATATACATCTAGTCCCAGACTAAAATGCATGTTTGAGCTGTTTTAACTGAGAGCAACTTGCACTGTTATACCTTAAAATATTTGACTGCCATTGTCTTGTCTCTCAAGATGCACACCACCGGTAATGTTTTTTTCAAAGTCACGTTTAGAAAAGCCACTTAAATGCCCTAATTGAACTAAAACCTAATCCTGGCTTAATCTAAGCCCTGTCTGTGAAACCAGGCCTATTATGGACTGTATCATGACTGACTACATGTACATGTTTATGTGGATTTTAAGGTATTGAGATGATTTTCAAATGATATACCTGGTGGGTGTGGAATGACCTCCCCAGTGTACTCCGAACTGCCACAGGAACTGTTGCTAGATGTAGATCCAATGCGCCCTGCAACATGATTAAACATTTTAAAAAAGGAATAAAAAAAGTGTAACTATGTAATGATTTTTTAATATAAATTATAACATTTAACACTTAATATGTGTGTGAAACTATTGAATTTATTTATTATAAACATGCATTAAATGTTCTTGATTACAATGTTAAAAAAAAACATGAACAAACTCACTTCGGTAGTAGTCATGGGTGGCGATAAGGGAACCGCTTGATGGAATTGATGCCATTTTCCCCGTCCTCTAGGTGTCAACTGAGTGGAAGTTGGAAAGATGGAAGACCTGTTGGAAAAAAAAATTACAGCTATGATGAGAACTAATGTGTCGGAGGATGACATCTGCATGGTACTCCAACAATGTGGTCTTTGAAATACGAGGGCTCAGGGCATCTTGGAAAACATTTCAGGTTGGCATATGCTCAAACAATCTGTTATGGAACTCAGCACACTCAAAGATTTAAAGAGGTTTTAACCCTGTCAGGATCACACGCAAGGTATTGCCAACAATTTTCTTCCAATTGGTTAATGGTAAAGGTAAGACTACATTCAATGTAGACAATGTTAACATTTGAAATAAAAGAATCATCCACTGAAACTAAACATTCATCCACTGAACTAAACAACCTATCAGTGTGACTAGATGATACTTAACAGCTGTTACTTCAAGAATCAAATTTCCGTATTCAGAGACCCACTTGCTTAGAAGAACAGCCATGACTGTGCAACATGCATGCAGAATAGCTCATGTTTCATGAGACTTGGTTATTAAAGTACCCGGTTGTCCAAGGCTGCCTGTTAGCAGATGCGTTGACCATTTAAAAGAAAGGTAGACTAATAAAAAAGAAAGGACTTCAGGACGTTTTCAGGCTACTAAAAAAATAGCCTATTGCATACAAAACAAGAGCATTTCAATTTCGGGCTTACCAATGTTTTAAGGTTACCAGTAGAGTAATAATAAATAGGCTAATAAAAGCTACAATATGGAATAAACATTAAAGGCACGGTGACTGACTGATGCACAATAATGTAGTGTTTGTGTTGCTTTAGTTTCAGATTAAGGACCTGCAGACGTCAATGTCAGGACACAGATGGGAACAGGGATTTACCACGTGACTGCTTAATACCCTTCTGTGCTACATATAACAAATAAGACGTTTGAGTGACACCAGGGCTTTGAAAAGCTGACATGTAGCCAACTAAATGCTTAAATTACTACGAATAAAAGACACTGTTCAAGAAAAGGAAGAGCAAAATACTAGGCTACGTTACAGAAGGCCTACCAGTCAGTTAACGTACAAGTTATAAGCGAATAATAAGCGTATAAGAAGTTATACAAGTTATAAGCGAAATGGTTTAAAATAAAATTACGTTCGCAGTTTATTTACTGGCATCACCTCAGAATTACTAGGATAGTTGAGTTGTAATTAAAAAGTAAACAATGCTTTGCCTGTCTGTGAAAATATTTAACCACTTAAACATGTTTATTTTTTCTCATTAACTATTTTTCTCATTCCCTTACCTTTGATTTTTGGTGAGTGCTGATGTTGGTAATGCACCAAAAGCAAGGCTTGGTCAAGTAAACGCTAGGCGACGGGGCCCATTGGTAGTTTGTTTTCTGGGTGAGACCCTCCAAGGTCTTTCGCTCCTCTACTGCAAATTCTACAACACGAAGGGCGCGCGCTCTATTTATTACCCGAGTGACGATAAAAAAAAACTCCCAAAGGGCGTGGCTTACTCGCTGGCATGATAAAATAGGCGTGGCCTGGTCGCTGGCACTAGATTGACAGGTCAAAGCCTTTTACAGTCTATGGTCAAAACAATGTTGTTTCAGATGTTGGCAGATAAGCGTCACCAAACAACTCAAGTCCACATTTTCCCATTCCATCAATGTCACGTGCATTCGAAGTTTGTTGCACAACAAGCTTTCTAAATAAAATCCGTGGCAAATCTCCTGAAATGATCTTATACTAACAGCAAGGTAATATATGCATATATACTGTATACATCCCATACTGTTAATATTCTCACGGTGCAATCTGTTTGTTACAACTCTGAATAACAGACAGCGCAAATAAATATGGCAAAAGCAGGAAGAAAACACCTTTTTGTCGCCACCTCCTGTCTGTTATAATTATTGACCATGAAGCGAGACTGCATGAAAAATGAGGTTAATACTGAACAAGTTTGTCCAAGGCAAGCAGAGATCAAGACACAACATTCTTGTTAACTTCATTGTCTTTAATAAACCCTGAACAGTGTAGTATGTTACAGCCACAAAGCATCAAATATGATGTACCCAGTAGTTATGTCAGTATGGTAACATTATTTTACAGATCATCGCATGAACACAAAGAATCAAAAGAAAAATAATAAACTGACCAAAATATGAAGTAAAAATGGGTTTTCCATCACCACAGTGAAATTGACCTTTTGCCCAGCACAATATTTGAATTAAATATCATAACCATCACATTTAATCATCAATTACTTGAAAATAATATTTGCCTAGCATCTGTTCAGTAATTAAATAATTTATAAAAACCCATCTTCCCAATCTCAAATTCTTTTATGTTCATTGTTACAGTAATTTATGAAAAAGAAGGGGAAAAGGCTAATTCTATGCAAGACACCACAATCTAAAATACAGGCAATCAAGAAACAGGAGATACGTGTAGCTTGAATCTCGTTAACGTCTTTGTTAGAACAGTTGCAGTAAGCCTGTATTTTTTTTTTTTTATCATGACTTTGGGGAAAAACTCAAAATGGACAAGAAAATAAATGTGAATCATTTAGAATACACCTTCAGAGATTATACACATCTGGTGCTCGAGTCTTGTCACAAGGAAAGCTTTAGCACCTTTTGCCCTGAGTAACAAGCTGGGTAATAACCAGTGCAATATTCAATGTAGGAAGCATGTAACAATCATAAATAGTGGCAACAAAGGAAGCCTTAAGCATTTCAGGACATTCTGAAGGTTAGTTGTGCAAACATTTAACCTCTTTATGCTGATCGTAACAGACCATTTACTACTGAAGTGTTAGAGAAGCCCTATTGTTTGACAAAATAATATATTACAATACATTTAAAGGTAATTCGGTACACAGGAGAAAAACCAAGTCCCAAAAATTGTTCTTCGGTTTGCCAATACGCTAATTTCAGATGTTTTGACTACATCCATTTGCAAGGATGGCAGTCTTCAGATGTTCAAGTAATTGCTTGTTGGCATATTAGTTTTAATAAAGCATAATTTTCTGTCTGTACATTCATTTGAAGTTAATGTAGCTGTGGAGACACTGGAGTGTATATTTGGGTATAGCGTTTAAGAGGGATCACAGATGTCAGTTCTCGGTCATGAGGTTGTGCTTCCGGCTCAGAAAGGTGCGTTGTTGCTGGTTGACGAATGGTCACCCTCTCCATTTGATCTTCCCATTGCTTTCTACTTTAGAAGCCATAACAGGAAAACACAATGGATTAAGTAATAACAGCATAAACAAAACATGAACATACACTACAGTCATTATCAGCAACAGAAACAAACCAAAACCAAGCTGTGCTATGTTAAGCAAGACCTAAAGTAGAAACCAAATAATGAGTTAAATTAAAAACCTTTAATAGAGAAAAAAAACTGAACAGCTCTAACCTTCACGTTATCCAATTTGTCCTCGAAGGATTTAAAGCTTGGTGAGTTCCTGAGGATATATTTTAAAAAATATTATATAACCAATCAACACTAGGCTTGAGGGTTTTTTACATGCAACCTAAAATATGGAGGAAAGAAAATTGACAGACAGACACCTTTAAGGTTTACAAAGGAAAAAATAAAGGCTTTTTCTACAACATTTAGGTGAACCAGGGCTGACAGGGCATAAACAAAGTGAAAAAGCATTTGCATTCCATGCAAAAAATGAGAGCTGCATCTTAAATATGATTATGTGCAATGTTCTTAAACTGTTGTGGTCACAGTGTTGACCATCACTTCTACCTGTCTTTTTGCACCAGTAAATGTGAAGCTATGCACTATAAAGTGTTTATATATCGATTGCAAATGGTTGACTATTTCTTAAATTATAATATACAGTATCCAAGTATTACAATTATCCTCGTATCGAAAGACAAAACATTCAGACAGTTATTAATACGCAGAAGGAAATGGGTAAGAAAAGTACTGGCAATTTACCTCATAGCTGGCATACTTAAAGAGTGACGCATGGAAAAGTTGCTACTGTGGAGAGCAGGTTGCAGACAGAGCGAGCAGGGAGTGTTAGCCGAGCAGACAGCGTTAGCCGAGCACAGAGCAGAGAGAAAGGGAGAGATTGCATAGCACAATGAAAAACCCGTTAAGACACCAGAACAAAGTTTAGATAATAATATTTTTTAACATCTCTATCGAAGCTCTAATATTTGAAGGTCATATGGAAAACGAAGACTTTAGGGACAGTTCTTAAGATTCAGATTCATCTATAGCTTCACAGGTACCATAGAATGCTCTAGAAATCTTCTTCAAAGATGGCTGCCACCTGTGCAGGCTCTCCTATAGCTCTTACCCAGAGTTAGAGTATGGCAGAGCCCTGAGCAGCCCGTATGCAGCGTTGTGGAGAAAAACACAGCAATAAACAAAAGAACCACTTCAAAAATCTATCAGAACATAATATTGATGATATTTAGGGCAGGAGAGAGTAAAAAAAAAAGGGTAGAAACAATACAGGATGTAGATGTTAGTTGATGTTAACATGACCATTGGGTCAGTATTTCTTAAAATTTAATCAACACTTATTCAGCAAGGATGCATTAAATTAATCAAGTGAGAGTAAAAACATTTGTCACAAAAGATTTCTACTTTAAATAAATTCTGTTCTTTTGAACTTTTAATTCACCAAAGAATAATGAAAAAAAATTGGTCAATTAAATGCAGCCTTGTTGACCATAAGAGACATCTCAGAATTAAACAATCTTACCAGAATTACATTATTTTAACGGTAGTGTACGTAACAGATTTTAGTCAGAGAAGCAAAAACAAGGATATACACAGGAAGCATAGTTACATGATTTAAGAAGCTATGCAAATATACAACAGCTTTGTTTTTTGTCAACCCAGAGCATCTCATTTTGACAAGCTCTGTACCTTGACACAGTGTTCAAAACATCACAGAACTGTAGCCATCTGGAGATTTCTCAACATACAAATACCGTATTACTGAAGCTACAGAGTCAGTGGCTGTTGGCTAGAAGTCTGAAATCTGCTATAAAGACAAAATGTATTCAACTAATATCTGTTTCAAGTTTGAATTAGTATCACAGGCCACTTTAAATGTAATATTAAATCAGAAAGGAGCCCATTTCGACTTTTTTATAGTCTTATTGTGCACATTATTTCAAAGAAATATTTTTTCAGCTACTTGTCATACAGTGAGCCCATTTCACAGTTTATAATTCTGACCAAATTAAGCCTTACCCTACATTTCTTCTTTCTGAAAATCCTATTCACTCAAATGTCATAGTATGGCAGAATAGCATCCAAACTTAAACTTAGAGGTGATATATTTCAAAGTTTCTCCCCCTTGTATTATTGATCTGTCATCGGAGAAAGTAAAAAGGACATGTCCAGACATTAAAAGAGGATTTTGATTAATACCTCTTTGAAAGATGAAGGCACAAGACCAGCTTCAATCATAGATATGAAAAACAACCATCATATGAGATATCAAAGGAGGAGAATGAAAAGAACGATTGGAATACTAAGATTAGTTGTAAAAACTAGTGTTGAGAGAAGGACTAAAGAGTTCACCTCATCTCTCCAAATCGGTTTCTGATGGCGGATCCCATTGTGGAGAATGCAGCTGATGTCATTTGACCTGCCTGGGACAGAGTCTCTTGAGTCCTCTTATAGCTACAGAGAAGAGAGAGAGAACAATTTAAGTTCTAGCAGTTACCAGTTATATTTTCAACATCAGTTGGCATTGAAATACAGTAGCTGAGAGGCAACTAAAAACCAAGACAGCAACATAAAACATCTCTTTTCTCTTTAGAGGTGAACACATCAAGAGAGATAATTAAGGCATGCAACTAAAGGTTTAAAGTAAACCTCAAACCTGAGGCTGAAAATGCCTCTGACTCAAAAGTTATGGAGTTGTGAAAAAAGTATCATAAAATTAGTCTGTACGACTATATTCACTACCGTTCAAAAGTTTGGGGTCTGGATTCAGGATTTATTTGATCAAAACCACAGAAAAAAAAAGATATACACCCAAAACTTAATATTGGTATAAAGACTTGGAAATAGTACTTTTTTTTTCTAACCACAGAAAATAACAGCATATGGGTTTAAATGACATGGGTGAATAAATAACAGAATCTTTATTTTTGGTGGGATTACTCTTTTAAAAGCTAACAGGACGAACTAGGTTCGGCACAGAATCTGCACCTGGTTCGAATCCACATCATCATCCTGGTGAGACACACACAACTGTACAGACTCTCATTTCCACAGACAAATGCACCATTCACAAACACACAGATACATGTGCATAAACATTAACAGCACCTGTCCTTTTCAAAATAATATACACACTTTTTCCCACAATTCACACTCACATGTAATGCAATATCTAAAGCAAACAAGTACACAGCCTTCCTCACACAGCCCTCTAATGACCTTAGATAAGGCTAAGCCCCTTTGCTCGGTGAAAATCCCATCATGTGTTCTCCAAGTCAGCTTTCTCAGCACATGCCAGAGCACAATCACAACAACCTTCTCAAACAACACAATGCAACCTGCCCTTTCTACATAGCCTTAAAGTCTGAGATCAGACAGTACTGTAGATCGTTGATATCTAATGAGACATCTGACAAAGGGGTAAGTGTAGTGGCTATGGAGCTAGGTCGCTAACTCAAGACACAGGTTTGACATCATTGGGCCTGTGAGGAAGATCTCAACCTAAAAAATATTCCTTGATGATAACATTATTCATTCTTAAAGGAGAACTCCGGTCAATTTTAACATTGAGCTCATTTTTTTTGTACATTTGGAGTGCTGTCAGTACAGACAAAAACAACAAAAATTGGTGTTGCCTGCACAGTGTTATCGTCTTTTTAAAAATTGCACCCTGCTGACTTCAATGGGACAAGTTCTAAACCTGCTTTTAGCCTCTTAACATCCTTGATTTGTCATTACGAGTGCATAGCCATGTGAGTGGTGCTATTAAGAGTGACCACGGTCAATCTGACTGCAGTAGA
This sequence comes from Pimephales promelas, assembly GCF_988280905.1. Taxonomy (NCBI): domain Eukaryota; kingdom Metazoa; phylum Chordata; class Actinopteri; order Cypriniformes; family Leuciscidae; genus Pimephales; species Pimephales promelas. The sequence continues at coordinate 23,468,599 of NC_142782.1, forward strand.
TGTGAAAGATATTAATAAAAATTATGTTAATCCAACCAGCTCACATACGTGAATTTACTTCCTGTTTTCGGTCGAAGTCCACACAGTAGTTGATTGTCGAGTTTGCGCGCGATCATTGGTAACTAACCAACAGTGGAGACTGTCAGCTGTCAGCCGATGACATTGCTGTGTGGTACCAGACTTTGTAACATGAGTTTTTTTTTTTTAACAAATGTTACTCTACATATGCAGTGTTAGGGGGATTTAAGGTATTTTTTAAATGTATATAAATAAATAATAATGCTGGCATATTTTGGTTTATTTAAATATAAAATATTAATAATGAAAAAAAAAAAAATCAAACTCACGCATCAGAGCGTCCAATGTCCTCAAGTGTGGCCGAAGCAGAAAGGTATCTACAAACACAAATGTCCACATTACCAACATATAAAAACATACAAAAGTCCTGTTTAAATTCTGTGAATTGTGGATGTTAAAAGATTATGACATTAGACCTAAAACTGATGACAAATTAAAGGGCTTAGAAGTGAATGGAGCTGGATCTAGTGCAGAACATAAAACTAACATTAACAGAATTTAGACACACGGATCTGAATGCAAATCACCGCCCAGTGATGTTGAAAAACTCCTAGAACAGGTCTGACTTCTCTTGGGCTTAGGTGTCTTAAAACACTCCCTAACACTTTACACTCCTGAACGAAATCTTAAGACCAGGGGAAACGACTGTCTTACTGCGTCCCACCTCGGCAGCGATGGTGCGTTGCAAAAGGCTTGGCTTGTGCAGCTCAACAATCCTGCCACATTTAAAGAGAGAAAGCCTTTTTTACACTTGCCATCTGGAGATCATGACAGTGTGACTGCCTGAAGGACAATGACATGAAAGACATATTTTTGTGCAGATTTGACCTTTCTAAGGCTATGGTCTTAAACTTTTGATCAGCCTGATGAACAGCCTGTTTTGGTTTAAACGCAGTTTTCAATAAATTGCCTACTTTATATTTTTTGTCTCTTGCTCCTGTTTCTTCTTTTGGCATTTGAAGCAGTACTTATAACCCGTTAAGGATCTACCAGGATTTGTTCAGGAGTGTATATCAGCTATTTTTGTGTGTATATATAAATTACACATTACTGATCACAATCTCAAAATATTCTGCAGAAGAGAATCAAAAATCTGCTATCTTTATTTGATGTAGGCACATTAATTCTGCTCTGATATCATGTTTTGAGCGGAATATATCTGCATATAAAACTGGGTGGGAGGGAACACATGTTTACCAAAAAACACAGGTGGCCAGACAAAAAGGCCAGCTGAGCTTGGGATCAATAGGAAATAAGGTAAGAGATAAATATAATAAAACTGAAAGGAAGCAAAAAGGACAAAACCTTTTTTTTTAAAAAAAAAGTTGTCATTTTTTTCTCTCTCCTATTTTGTTATATTTGTCTCTCACTTCATAGGGCATCAGAAGCTAGCCAGCTTCATAGTTCAAGCAATATAATCAAGAATTAATAAAACGTATAGCTTGATAACTGATGCTACAGTACTTCTATAAATTATGAGATATATGCTGTCATAAAATAATTAATGGAAGTACATTAGCATCAGTACTTCTATTAATTATTTTATGACAGCATAGATCTCATAATTAATAGAAATACTGATGCTACAGACTACTTCTATTAATGATGAGATGCATGCTGTCATAAAATAGAGGTTTTGAGAGCCGGCAAACTCCCTTATGGAAAGGAAACAAACATTCATTTACTTGGAAGAAGCACAAAGGATACAAATGAAAGAAGGTAGCAGCAGGTCCACACCTAGCAAACAGAAATCACAAGACCAAGCAACTACAGGCAAAAGAGAGAAAACTCACAAATTAGATGAGGTAACTCTACGATTCAAGTCTCCAAGTGTTTGTGAGGTTCTCATATAACTAGAAGCAGAAATATAGAAAAATTAATGAAGCTATTTATTTTATTTTAAAGGTTTAAGCTTAGATGCTAGTGAAAGAACACCAACTAAGGATGCACCAAAATGAACATTCTTGGCCGAAACCCGAAAACCGAAGAAAAAGAGAAAACCGAGGCCTAAAACCGAAAAACAGAATGAAATGATGCCAATTATTAGTGCCATTGCATTTATGGCTATGACTGTGTACAAACTTTACTAAAATCAAGGCATTGCAATTGCATAAATTAATATAAAATTTTCAAAGAATAAATCAATTACAAACATTTATTTAGCACAATGCACAGTATAAAGTAAAATTCAAACTAAAATGTTTAACTTGACCCCACTTATGTGTACATTAAATAATAATCTACTGGTCTGCAGAAAGGTTTTAAAATTAAATGTTCTCTCATTAAAAACAAAGCCGAGCACGAACTTCTCATCACACGAGCAGCCAGTTTAAACGTCTAAATTAGTTGCTTACATTTTAAAAAATGAGCATTCAATAGCATAAAAAGCCTTTTTAAAGAACAAAGGTCCATGTTTAATACAAATGTACACGAAACTTAATAAATAAGTGAAATTAGAAAATATTTAAGAGAGTGTTAATTTAGTTGTATTCATACATATACATATTTTTTTTGCAATGTCACAATTAATAATGTCAGGGTTTACTGGGTTTTACATGATTGTTTTTGTATTGGTGGTGGTATACTAAAAAATAAACATTGTCACGTGTTTATTTTTCTTCTTTTCACAGATTCTTGATGGTTAGAGGACAGTTGCTAGAGTCGTTCCCTGTCGTTTCAAAGAATAGTACAACGGCGAGCGTATCAAGTATAAACGCCTCAACAGTTTGGAGGAGAGGTGCGCACGCTGTCACGGTTTCTGTTTGCGTTATCACAACATTTCGGCCATATTGTTTCGGTGTTAAGTCTTTAGGCCGAAAACCGAAAATGCACTTTTGGGCCATTTCGGGTGAAAATTTTCGGTGGCCGAATACTCGGTGCATCCCTAACACCAACGATGAGCTTCAAGAAGATAGGACTGAAAATAGAAAATAGACTGTGGAAATAAATATATATATTTTGATTTGCATATACACATTACATATTCAAACAATACTACGACCAATAATAATAATAAAGGAAAAAAATGTCCCATTTGTGGGCACTGTCAAGCACATAAAAACACAGCATGAGATTAGATAAGACAGGTGATCTTCAAACATTCAAAAAAACTGGACAGGTTACAGACAGAAAGCACTCACGCATTGGAGCACTGAACGTCATGCCAGCCTTTGTTGATGTTCTGTTTGATTTCAGAGAGTGGGCCGATGCCAAGCCTGCGCTTCAGCTCAGCGGCGTGCCTCTCCTTTGCCACGAGAACCTGTCTCAGTGTCTGAATCTCATCGTCAACCTAACAAAGAAAAACACAAGATAAAAATAAAATGTTTAGAATGACTGGCCTGAACCATGAAAAGCAAAATTATAGTATTCATTTAGGCAAAAACTGATACCAAACGTAAAGTTTTGGTAATTGGGAAATTGAATTTGGTATGCTGTTCAGGGTATTGTGTTCTCAGGTGATAAATTAAACCAGTTGTAGTAAAGTAGGCAGATATTTCAGCCAAATATGTTTTACATATCGTTACTCTAACATACACACCGTTGACATATTTAGCTGTGTTATCCAAGTTTTGTGCACAAAACAGATGATTGAATCAGAATGCACCAATTAAACCTCACTGATTTTGGCCAATTCAATATGGGGTTGTGCTTCAGGGGACGAGTTACAGAAAGATCCTAACTTTAGAATCCTATCTTATCTATTCGGTAACCATGGCAATTTTAATTAGCACCTAATTTAGGACACATTTAGAACAAAACCCTATAAATTGGCATTTCTGAACTGAAGTGCATAATTTTATCTTAACTAGAGATAGGAAAAAATGGTATTTCAAAAGCAATCTTTACCAAAAAAAAAAAAAAATACAAGATACAAGATGAAGAACAGCGATGTTTGATGGTGGAAAAACTTTGTGAACACCCAAATGATGTGCTGCACTTTGACGACAAAACTCTGACAAATAATCGCAGACTCTTATGAAATAAAAGGATTAGGCTTTGCCTTCTCTACCAAGCTTATCAAACTGAATGAAAATCACCACTTATTTTGTTTTTCCATTCTCCAGTTTTTCCTTTTTACTTCACAGCAGCTGCTTGCGTGTCGTTGGTTGCTTGGTAATACAGACCTAAGTGTTGATTACTGAACTCGATGGAGGGGTTTAAGATTTCCTAACAACAGATAAAATGATTTTGTAAGATAGGATAAGGATCCTAAATCTACTGAAGACTTTATTCTGTTATACCAATTTGTGACAAATCCTAAATGAACTTGTCAGATCTTAATATAAGATAGAATGTTTTTTTTTTATATGGCCCCAGCTCTGTAAACACATTTAATCCATTTTCATCCTTTCATATTTTGCAGAATGGCCAAGCTGCTCCAATGAGAACGAAATAAGAAATAAAAATAACAAATAAGAATCTTTGGAGTAATTGTGCTGTAAGTGTTGAGGGTAAAGGGTGTTAGATAATGTCTGCTGTACCTTGGTGAGTTCCACCTGCATCTCTTCTGCCTCCTCCTCTGTCAGGCCTGGTGGCAGGGTCCCTCCAATGGCTACGCCTGGAGATGTCACTGAAGCACCTATAGACACATAAACAATGAAGAACCTATAGACATGTGAACAAATGCAGGGCTTCAGACCAAAGGAGCTGATGTACTGATATACTGTGGGTCTTTGCATGAGAGACACGAGATTAGGGGGTGAAAATACAACAGGGGTAGCATGAGGGTTTCTATTCAGACAGTGTATCTTTTTTCCAGTTTGTTCAACACTACATGATCAGCTGTCAGGCCGAACAGACCTGTTATAATGTAACATTAATGTACAGACGCATGTAGTGTAAGTAATTAAAGCCTACAACTAAACCCGGAAAAAATGTCCTACATAATACTTCTTATTAGCGCCACCCGGTAACTTACATCTTTAGTGCACCTGATCAAAACAAACACAGAAAACTCTAACACAGACGACACTTACCGTGTTCAGAAGAGTCCATTTCTAAATTAATTATGATCTTCGGTCAGGTTTACCTGCGTGTAAACAAGTGTCAACGCGTATATTTGTGGGATGAGTGGAAAAAGAGAATTGACCCTCCCTGACTTGAACAACACAAGAGGCTTTAGCTTTAACCAGCGCAGCGACGGGCCTGTGCTTCCGGAGCGCGCATATGACGTCACCACGCCTACGCTCGTGCTTTTTACGATTAAAAGACCTGTACATATTTTATGTCTTTGATACAGGACACAGAACATATGTTACTTTTGCGTGCTTTGTACTGTTATGGGAAATTGTTAAATTCGGTTGGTTAATTAAGGAAAAAGAGTTATCTTATGTAATAAATACATAACTGTGGCTTTTACAGAAATTCTACATTTACAAATTACATTTTTCAAAATACGATTATTGTTTTTTAAAGAGGAATTTCTAATATATTTAGAGTCACTGAGAAGGATGAAAAGTCCCAAAGCAATGCATTTGTACTCTTTATTGGAAGACTTCGGTTTTATAATAAAATAAATAAACAACTAAAAACTCCTCCCCTACTTTTCCTTTCTTTCATTTGTTTATTTTCTATTTCAACTTTGTCTTAACTTTTAGGTACTTTTTGGACATTTGATTTGGCTGCTCCTGGTACTGTCCCTCTCATCTGAAGATACAATATATGGTGTAAAAGATGTGTGTTTATTATTGCATTTACTAATAATTGTTATATTATATTATTATTATTTTAATATTATATTAATAAAACAATATTGTTGTTATTTTTACTTTTATTATATATTTTTGTACTATATAGGTTATTATATTAAAAAAATAATTATTGAATATTTATTCATAAATGTAACAATGCACAACCCCAATCATAGTATTAAGTAACAAATCCATCTATTTTTTATTTTACATTATTTATATTCATAAATAAAAACAAAAATTTAAATATTATTTTCTTAATAAAACTTTCTTTCTTATTCCTTTTATTTCTATACAGCCTACATAAAGAGGATAGGGTAATTCTCACACGTAACTCGCCATCCATCACATTTTCATGTCACTCTTTTTTTATTTTATTTTTTATTTTAAGAAGACTACTCTCAGTCACATAAAATGTTCATAAACATTTATTTTACATCTGCAAATAAATGTTTTTATCTTTTAGTCATACAATAACCATGCTACAACATAAAGGTCTACTATTATTATTTTTAATAATTCAGTGTATGTACAAGAGACCTTCACTGTAGAACTATGGGTAGCATAGTTTTAAAGTCAAATTCATTTAACATACCATTTGAAACAAGGACAATTCATTATAAACATGACAAAATAAGATCATAAATAAAATAAAAAATGCATAAAATTACCATTTCACTATTATTACACTAAACATTTTCTCTTCTTTCTGAAGACATAATATGCAACAATTTCTTGACAATTTTACTCCAGTATGTTTTATTTTTTTTCTCCTTTAAGCAAGGTTCATTCAACTTAAAATTCAACATTTTAATGAATAAGCCATACTGTTTATACAAGTGTAGTTCTGATACAGATAAATGCACAGGAAAAAAGACCACTGAGGCTAACATCCATTAAAAACCATCTAGAGCACTGGAACGAGGAAATGGGGAAACAGAGTAAGAGAGAGAGAGGAGAAAGAGTGATCGAAGATACCATTGTACTTCATAACGAAATGTAAACAATTCAATGAAAAATCATTGGCCTTTGAAGAATAACTAGAAAATGTTAATAAACATGGCTGGTGACATTTGTATTAGGTTCAAGTTGATAAGGAAAAATGAGAACAGACAGATGACAAACACAATTCAAACCTGCCCATGTAAGCAGGCAGTGAGGGATGTTTGAGTAAAAAGCACAAGTTAATATGGCATCGATGGTCATCTTAAGGTTTGAAATGGCAAATTCAGAAAATCAGGTATTAAAATCAGGAATTAAAGCACTTTCAGATATACCGTCTGTCTCAATGTCTTTCAGCTGTTAGTGACATTGACACACATCATCTAATTCACAACTTTACTGAAAATACAAAGACTAAACGTAACCAAGACCAACACGATGATGGTTCAAAGTCCTATCACAAAACTAGTCTTTATGACACAAAAATAGTTTTATGGTTTAATTAATTAATCTCACATCTATGAGACTGCTCAAAGGGGAATCTATCAAATAAACGCTTAAGTATTCGAAGATTTTAGTTGACAGATTTCACAGAAAATCATGTAGTGTATGATGATCACAGTCTACGATTTTGTTTGATTCCATGCAGTCGGAGGATATCAAACATTTTTGATATTTCAAAATGATTTTTTAACACATTTTGTTTTCAATTGTCACGCGTCTCCTAGTTTGTTTGTGATTGGAATGACTTGAAGGTCTGGTAGTGAGTGATCATCAGTTGTTTAGTGATGCCCAGTTAACGATTTACAAAGTCGACACATCGACACAAAATCTGTACCGATTTTAAAAGCTATATGTTGTATCACAGGCTTAAGACTGCACGTTTGTTCAATCAACTGGTATTCAACTTCACAGAATGAAGGAAAATTTAACTTCGAAAAAAAAACCTCACTTAGTCTTGCATTTGCTTTATTGTGAACTCTGCCGTTATTTGCCAGGTCCAAAAAAAGGAAGAAAAAAAGCCTGTTTTTAAAACAATTAAGATTTTTAGTATTATTTTCATGACAATTAAGTATATTTCTCTCCATCAATACTGAGGAGAAACAAAATCCAATTATAAAAAATTACATATTTATTATTTTACTACCTCTAATTACTTATGCATCTTATCTACTTATGCAAAATCAAAAACATTCGAGAAATGTCCTAAAAACAGGCTTTATATTATTTACGTAAAATATATAAATTGTCCTTTCAAGCTTTGAGATTGGACTTTGAGCGTGTATGCTAGTAGTGTTAAAAAGAGTTTTGCCACTTCAATAAATAATATGAGAAACAAAGAACCCGCAAAACTGCAAAGAAACTTCAAAAATGAATCTCACAATATACAGTATATCTTGGCATAGGGAGTCTCAAGTAACCACAGACACAAACAATAGTTTTCTTAACTATATGAGCCAACAACTAAAATATAAAAATGCCCAAAATATATATATATATATTGTATATACACGTGATGTGTGTAGATTGTATATCTATACAAAAATGTCATCGGTTTTAGTTTCCACCTTACGTACACACTCAAGATATGACACTATGGGAGTTTATATCAGTTTGCATCCGCGATTCCCTTTTGATTAGAGAAAAGAGACACAACTGGGCCAAATTGAGCTTAACACTAAGACCAAAGCTGAGTTCCCACATCAATGAACAACCTACAAACTACACAGAGATGACAGTTAATCCCATTCCACATACAGAGAAGAGTCCTAATTTTGGCTCAGCTTGTTGCAAATAGTCCACAGAACAACACAGAAACACAAACACCCAGATGTAAATGAGCAAAATACTAAGGAATGGCAAGTTATCAATTGCATCATTTGTATCTCTCTCTTTCTCTCTCAAAAAAGCATAGCTGTAATGAAACGAAAAAACAGAGCGAAGCAATCCAAAGAACCCAATTAACGTAGAATGTCGTTAGCTTCAAAATTAAACTCCATTTCATGACACGAAGCAGATAAAATGGCCTACGGGGACGTGAAAGATTCAAACTCTGGGTAAACCAGGAGGATTGGAGACGTATGCAAAGAGAATATTCAAGATTTTAAGAGTGAAATATATTCCTGCTGTTTTCTCTAATCTTCAAACACCTATGGCAAGTTCAAGGAGTCAACTTTAAACCACACTCAAGTACTTATAATTGGGAACAAACATTTCATGTCAATAAATATACCCAAAAACTGCGAAGAATTCATTTAACAAAGTCAAGGAACAGTGCATGCCACAGGACGACGAGCAAATCTGGCTGGAGGAGCGAGGGAACGAGTGGAAGGCAAGATCGGAGGTCAAAGGCAACAAAGAGATCAGGGTAAACGACAGGATCTTTTTTATCTTTTTTTCTTAAGCTCGCTTTTTTTAAGTTACGGTACGGTGAGGCGGATGTGTGCCACTCTTGTGTGGGTGATGGAAGTGGTGCGTGAGTAAGGGACAGGATAGGCTAAAGAATTCAGCTCCATCGCTGGCTTTCCTCCCTCTCGAAAAACAGGCTTTTTTAGTTGTAGTTGAAGGATTCTTTCCATTCGTTTTTTCCCCTCGGCTAGATGGCACAGGGTGGCGAGAGACAAGCCACGGGGTGGAGGTGATGAGGGTGAGGCTTTTAGTTGAAGCCGGTGTCAGTGTGGTAAGTAGAATGGTAACCGTCGGACGTTAGCTGGGTGGTTTCTGTGGCAGACGAGGGCTGCAGCACAATGGGCTCACCTCCACCTGCCTCTGTGGAAACATTTCGAAAGGGGAAAAAAATGGTTTAAAAACAAGGAGTCTTCAGGACTATAGGAATAGCTGTTTACATGCTGCATGTTATGGGGGTATAACACACATGAACAAACCTAACCTCTCTCATCGGACTGCAGTTGGGCCTCTAAGTCCTCAGGGGAGACATAGAACTCCTGTTCCTGTCCTTCAGGAGGCCGTGGTTTACACTTCCCACAGCAGCAGTTACAACAACAGCACAGGCAACAGCAGAAGTAGCAGCCTGTAGCCAGGCCGCAGAAAATAAACAGAGCCTGTAGGGGGAGACAGAGAATGCACTGCCATTCTTTTCTGAAACAATTTGATACTTTCATTTAGCAAGGATGCATTAAATTGATCAAAAGTGACAGTAAAGACATTGCAAAATGATGTTGCTAAAGATTTATATTTTCAATAAATGCTGTTCTGTTGAACTTTTTATTCATCGAAGAATGCTGACAAAATAAGCTGTCATCATAGGAAAAAAAATACATTTTAAAATATATTAAAATTACAGCTATTTTCAATTTTAATAGTGTTTACATTATAATGTTTGTACAGGATTCTATATAAAATGAATGCATCCTTAGAGAGAATGTTCACACGTAATCGCGTTTTTCCATTTCACTGCACTACTTTTCCATTGTTTTTCAATGTAAACACACTAGATGGACGTCTTTGACCAATGCGCTTGCGTCTCGCGCATGACATAGCATTAAAAAAAACACGGCACTCAAGTTAAAAGAAGTTCAAGTTTTAAAAAACACGTCTCTAGACCTTGAGCTTTTTTCCGTTCCACTGACCTGCATCTTGTGTTTTTAACAGTACATGTTCTGTGTGAGCCAGCCCTTAATGAGTATTTTAAAAATCTAACTGACCCCAAACATTTGAAGGGTCGTGTACTGTTTCTATACTGCACTGCCGATGATGTCATCATATGTTTTTATTGAAATGCCACTTGGAGTCTTACCTTGGCCCACCAGCTGGACAGAACAAAGTAAGTGTTGACATTCTCTTCTCCAAACTGTTCAGCCACATAAAGTCCCAGAGAGCCATACTTGTCGTAGATGTTTCTCTTTGTTGGGTCGTTAAGGATGGCATGGGCATTGTTTATCTCTTTAAACTTATCGGATGCCTCAGGGTTATCAGGATTCTTGTCAGGGTGATATTTCAAAGCCAGTTTTCTTTAAAAGATAAAGAGAAAAATACAAACTACATTAAATGCATTCAGATTTTGGCATTTGGAAAAAAAATATATAATTTTTTTGTATCAATATAACAGAGTTGAAAGTAGCTCAACAAACCTGACATAATTTGTTTTTTTTTTATAAAAAAATAAAACTTAATTTGTTGTCTTGTTTAATTCAACATCTATTTTAAAAAACGATTAATTATAATCAATTTTTAAAAATGACAACATTTATTCCTTTGTCACTTATTAGTGAAACAATATTTACAAAGTAGAAATAAAGTAAATAGTTAACTTTTTAATACGCAGTAATTTATTATAATTTTTTCTGTGTCATAAATTGGTATTGAGAATCATGAAATACCTTAGCCGCACCATACAGTGATAGCAATGCTGTGATATTTCTAGATTAGGTTAATGTGCCATGAAAATCTCACACTGTGATATGTCTTTAAAAAACACTTCATAATGAGATCCATTATTCTCGCATAGTCCTAGAGTAAGCAAAACGGTGCATGGGAAACAGTCCCTGAATGCACTTAGTTTTATTGAGCTGTAGGTTCCACATTGCTGTGTTCTGCATTTAGCCGATGAATGAACATCTGATGAAAACCATGGCCAGTAAGAGTGAGATAAAGCAGAACAGGAGGAGGATGCTGAGGAAGGGCCGGCGCTTCTCACACTTACCTGTATGACTTCTTGATGTCATCGACAGTGGCCACTTTGTCGACACCCAGAACATGATAGAGTGATTCTCCAGAGGTGGAGAGAGTGCGCTGCCTCTGCTGGTCAGCCATGGTGTATCAGGTCCTCAACAATCTAAACACACAAACACACTTTGCTGGATGATAATATTACAAACTCTTAAAAGGACACTGACCTAATTCCAAAAGACCTTCATCATAATCATTGCCATAAATCAAAAAAATAAAAAATAAATAAAAATTACGGATCCTCATGATTTGCTTAGGTCATCTACTGATTTTTTCTTGCACTCTCTCTCTCTTTATCAGGCATTTATTTATTAAACAATCCATATCCCCACACAAACTCACCTAAAGGATTATTAGGAACACCATACTAATACCGTGTTTGACCCCCTTTCGGCTTCAGAACTGCCTTAATTCTACGTGGCATTGATTCAACAAGGTGCTGAAATGTTGGTCCATATTGACAGGATAGCATCTTGCAGTTGATGGAGATTTGTGGGATGCACATCCAGGACACGAAGCTCCAGTTCCACAATATCCCAAAAGATGCTCTATTGGGTTGAGATCTGGTGACTGTGGGGGCCATTTTAGTACAGTGAACTCATTGTCATGTTAAATAAACCAATTTGAAATGATTCAAGCTTTGTGACATGGTGCATTATCCTGCTGGAAGCAGCCATCAGAGGATGGGTACATGGTGGGCATAAAGGGATGGACATGGTCAGAAACAATGCTCAGGTAGGCTGTGGCATTTAAACGGTGCCCAATTGGCACTATGGGGCCTAAAGTTTGCCAAGAAAACATCCCCCACACCATTGCACCACCACCACCAGCCTGCACAGTGGTGACAAGGCATGATGGATCCATGTTCTCATTCTGTTTACGCCAAATTCTGACTCTACCATCTGAATGTTTTAACAGAAATCGAGACTCGTCAGACCAGGCAACATTTTTCCAGTCTTCAACTGGAAATTGTAGCCTTTTTTCCTATTTGTAGTGGAAATGAGTGGTACCCAATGGGGTCCTCTGCTGTTGTTGTTTCACAAATGCTTTGCTGCATACCTTGGTTGTAACGAGTGGTTATGTCAGTCAAAGTTGCTCTTCTATCAGCTTAAATCAGTCGGCCCATTCTCTTCTGACCTCAAGCATCAACAAGGCATTTTCACCCACAGGACTGCCGCATACTGGATGTTTTTCCCTTTTCACACCATTCTTTGTAAACCCTAGAAATGGTTATGTATGAAAATCCAAGTAACTGAACAGATTGTGAAATACTCAGACCGGCCCATCTGGCACCAACAACCATGCCACGCTCAAAAATGGCTTAAATCACATTTCTTTCCCATTCTGACATTCAGTTTGGAGTTCAGGAGATTGTCTTGACCAGGACCACACCCCTAAATGCATTGAAGCAACTGTCATGTGATTGGTTGATTAGATAATTGCATTAATGAGAACAGGTGTTCCTAATAATCCTTAGGTGAGTGTATATTACTATATATTATACTATATATTGAATTATTTTGATTGCAACTAATATATATATATATATGAAGAGTTCAGATGCAAAAGCCTCTAAATGCCATTTGAAATTTTCTTCTTTAATGATTATTTTTATCAAACTTGTATATTTAAGTTCAGTAATTTCACTTAAATAACAATTAATAGGTAATTATCATTGCCATTAAAGTGAAATCACTGAACTTAAATATACAAGCTTGATAAAAATTATCATTCTAGAAGAAAATTTCAAATGGCACTTAGAGGCTTTTGCATCTGAACTCTTCATATATACACAAAGTATATAGAGTCGAGAAAGAAAGAGAGAATAACTAGCCGCAATAGGTGTACCGTTGCTTGCAATCGGTGTACCGTTGCTTACCATGCTTAGAAGCTTTTGTCACCGCTCAAACTGCAATCTTGCAATCTAGAATTCATAATGTCCTTCATACACAGTCAAGATTTCCACTTCCAACGACAGCAAAGCACCCCCATAACAAGACTGGAGCGCCTCCATGTTTGACCATGAAGATGGTGTTCTTTTTTCACCAGACACCGGATCCAGTTTGGTCACATGATATTCCAATAATTTTTCCAAAGATTTCCCACTTCTAAGTGTTTTGTTGTTTAGATAAAACCACCCAACAGAATCTCAGATGTCTGTTTAATAACCCTTCAAGTTGCTAAATATGTAATGATTATAAATGTGCCTTTAAAACCTCAGAGGACAAAAAAAAACAAACATTATCAGATGAACAGACTGCAGAGAGAACATTTCCAATATTCTCCAGATCATTTCAACACTAAAACCACTCAAGCTAATTAGTAGTTTAAATGGATTTCAAATCAATACTTCAACTTAGAGAAAATACAGAGCAGCTGGATCTTTTAAAGACGGCATAAAGGTTTTAACAGGGGCCAAACAATGATGCTGCTTGTTTTTGTCTCAATATCTGGCATAGCATTATATTCAGGCTATTGACACAAGAACAGATAACAAGAATAATATCACAAAGATGTTTCTAATGACAACTTCAGCTCAGCTGCATACAAATACAGTGATTTTAAACGAATCCTATTCCTGGCCTTTACTACAGTAATGTTGACATAACTAGCCCTCTCTAGTGATCAGAAGTATTACTCATTCTCTAGCTGACTCACACTTTTCCTGTCTCGTGTTGGTCCTGAGAAAGAGAAATTGATACCACCACAGGATATCACAGGGTTCAGTTTCTAGCAGATGTCATATTCACAACCCGCCAGAGTGGTGACAGATTTTTATAAGTGTTGCCCTGTGAATCAGTCAAATCTATATTTGACTGTAGATTACTTAAGGTGAACTAAAGCACATGAAACACAAAGACTGACATGGTTTCACGAGGGTGGGAGAATAAAGCAAGCGTTTATCGGTCTCTCCATGTGATTGCTTGTCTCATCATGTATGGAGAGGCCTGGGTTTGTGTCCAATCAATCTTGGACACACTGAGCTTTCCTCAGCTGACTGTAGTATCTCAGGTGGTTTGCTCAGCACTGCCAGACCCTATTGAGACAAGCATCCAGAGATCCCGAGTGGGACGACTCCGCACAAGAACACATTTGGGCACATTGTTTTAAGTCAGATTAGTTTAAAATCAAAGAGAAAAGTCTGCAAAGATTTCTTATGAATAGGCCTACAATATAGCGGTAGGCAAATAAGGTATTGTATATTCATACGATGTTCACTGTAGGTTGTGTTTAATACAGATGTTAATGATAAGCATCTGATTAAATGATGATACAAAATACATAGTTACAAACAGAAGTCATATATCATGATGGATGCACATTTTCCAGAATCATCATGATTCAGGAGCTGAATTGGCTGCATTCAGCATCATTCACTGAAACTTTCAGGAAGACCCACCCATGATTCCTAACAAAGGTGTAGGATATTGGTTTACCCTTGCAAGTCTTCTTTTACTTTTTCATGTGCCTTCATAATCTTTAATCAAAATAAATTCTCTTCCCTCTTGCAATCACACCTCTCCTCTGATGACGTATTTACGGGTGCGAGGGCGGGACAACCCGTCACTCACATGAATGACAGCAATAGACATCCCACAACTATCTAATCAATTCCTGATGGACAAAATCAAGTGCCGCCTTACATTTTCACTCATTCGAGAAGCCGTTTCAATGGGCTATTCGACAAAATATGATAGTAAAGACTATAGATTGGTATGATCCCCATGTATGAAATCACTTTGTAGGCCAAAACGCAGAAGTGCATTAGCATTTTAGCACATCTCTCCCAAAGTCAATGGGTTTTTTAAAAGGGGTTTTAGTTAAATGGTTGAAATAAGGGCTGTGGTGAACACAAGCTCAAGACACATTCATGTTTTATTCTATGACATAAAATGTATCAATATTACCACACTCATGATTTTTTTAAGCTGTTACGTGTCTTAAAAAGCAGTTGCTAAACGGGCTAAATGGGACTACACTCCGTCTACTATGTCATCACCCCGAAAAGGAAAGCTTAGTCCGCTTTTACAGCCTCATTATACAGAGAGCTTGTTTTTAGCAATATTCCAAAAGCCTATGGGAAAGTCGTATTGGGGTGTTCCTCGAGAGAACCAGTGTGATGCTAACTGCAGGTTGGCCTACAAAGTGACGTCATTAATTTCATGCCAACTTTAAAAGAAAACCGGTAGGCTACTGTGTTCTGTGAACTGAAGGCTCGTGAAACTTATATCTGAATCTTATAACTGGTTGTTCAGATGAAAATGTGTAGTTAAGTAGCCTAGTATTTTATAAATTAATTAAATGCATCAATTAATTATGTTTTTTTTTTTTACAATTTATATTAGTGCTCGACACCATGTAGTCCTTGAAGTCTTTGAAACGTCATTGAAATGGGACTATATAGCTTTTGAAGGAAGTAGCCTACAAGTTATTTCTGGTATAAGGATGTTAAAATCAGAAATTATTCTATAATTTGGCAATATTATATGCGATGCGAACTGCATTTCTGTTAGTATTGAACATTACTGCAAGTACAAAAAGAAATGTTAATAAGGAATCGTAATAAAAATAGCAGCACGATTCCCATTCCTGCCGTTTACAGATCCACACGTAACTGCGCTATTCGGTCTGCGTGAAAGAAATGTCGCACTACTGTCCGCGTCATGGAATCTCAATTCAAATACGATGTAAACAAGAGAAAATACACAAATGATTCATTCATTCACAATATAAAGATGATGGGCGATTTACTGATGTGAATCTAAGCAACAATCGGCAATGAGATCATTTGTATGCTCTACAAAAATGCTGATAGCGACCTACTGTGTTAATAGAATACTAAAATATGGATTACTTAAACAAACGGAAATGATTTACAGTAAATCTCTGACTTGCTCCGCTTCTTCATCACCAGGAGGAAGGGCCCCCGGTGATTTGTTTGCATAGCGCTCCAGCATCTATATTATCTGGCCTGTTAGCTCGCGCTCCCGTTAGACCACATATAAGCCCAATTCAACCAAACCCACTGATAAATCAAGGAAGCAGGCAAAATGTGTTTTTTTTTAGGCGTAACGAGGTTTAAACGCATGCATCGCTTACCGCTTCGTCGGCCCCGGCGTCGTGATTTAATTTCAGTGCGTTAAAGAAACCGATGTTAAATTTGTGGTTGCATCCCCGGGAACCGCGCGATCACGTAAGTGTACCAGATGCAGCAGATCTCGCTCGGCTCCGCCCACCCGTGACATCATCACAACTACGTGCGCATGGTGCGCATCTCCCCTATAGAACTAGGCCCGTTTTACTAGATGAAAGGGCTCTTACACTGTCATGGAGTGGGTATGGCTTAAAAGTCAAAACAGTAACCCTGATATTACCTAATTTAATGTGCGTTTACGTTTGAATACAGATAACTAATTTTTGTGACTGTTTGTAATGATCCCTGAATCATGCTGTTCATTTGTCCTCTGTCGCCACCTTCTGTTGAATGAGAGAACTTGCATTGAATCATTGGTAGAGCAGTGTTCGTTGATCACGGATCAGAAACACTTTAGTTTAATAGTTTCTGTTAAACAATTGTCAAAAATGACACCGTGTTTCTTATAATTCTTAATTTATCAAATTTACATTTCAGATAAATATTTCTTATATAAAACATTGTTTCACTCAATCATTTCCAACCAGCTCTGCCAATATATTTAACATATATTTAAATTAATAAATAATGACAGAAATATATTATACAGTGTTTTAGAGTGTTAAAGAGTTCCCAATCCATTTGTTACAAATGACAAATAAGGAACCATATGCATCCGAGAGGTGTAATTTGTTTTGAACATGATGCTCAAATGACCTAAGGCTGATCCAGCTGATCAACTCGCTTTGCTTCACCCAGCACTATGAATATGGTGACACCAATGATGTTCACCAGAGCCAGGATTGAGAACACAGTCTCCCATGAACCTGTCATCTCAATGATGTAGCCAGACATGTACACCATCAACAAACCTGTGAAATACAGTACATAGAGCATGTGCTATGGGCAAAGAGGAAGGTATTACAATAAAAAAAAAGTGCACAGGACTTTAATGTGAATTTACAAAAAAAAAAAAAAAATTAGTTTCAGATCACTTTCACTATTTACAGTTTGGGCAGTTTAGTTTGGGCACATTAAAATCCAGTGGACTGTATAGTTTGTTTAAATGTAATTGGTTTTATAACAGATAAATAGATATAACCCACCAGAAAAAGCAGAACATGTGTTCATAACCCCTGTAAGAAATAGTGACATATTAAGAATAACACCTAAAATATTACATTGTGTTTTTGTTAATATAACTAAATAACATAACAAAAAAAAAAAAAAAAGTAAATGGACTTACCAAACAGAGCTCCTGCACATGACGGTGCAAGGTCATGCACATTCACGGACACCCCACTTCACATGAAAACACACACACACACACACACACACACACACACACACACACACACACACACACACACACAAGAACAATATACCACTCAGTACATAATCAATGTATATAATCATTGCTGTTGTTATAAGATCAAATTTTGGATATGACAGTTCATTCTAACCTATTATTAAAGGTGGACAGCCCAACAACCAGAGATACGCAAGCAACAGCCTGGACAAAACTGCTCGTCTTACAGAGAAGGATAATGAACACACTGGCTGCTCCCATAGCACAGAACTACACAAGCATGTTTTAAACAGAGACACACAGACACAATAAAAGACAATTATATTGCAATATATATTAGACTTTAACAAGCATCTGTTATTACTGAAGCCACTTTTTCAACTGTTCTCAAACTCTTTATACAGTCTGCATTACCAACATGAATCTTGGCCAAGCAGTTAATCTCACCTCCAAAGCTCACTCAGACCAAAACACTTTATGTCTCAAACTAAGCACACTGAATTCTCATTTGCCACTCATAACACACTAACTTAAAAAAAAAAAACAACAGAAAGCATTACATAAATGATTAACTCTTATATTCGAAGTCTGAATGATTTTACACATAAATCAGTGTTTCATTATAGGATTAGAATAACATATTTTTTTTTACTGACTGTATTACAGTATGTAACAAGAATAACTTCGTTAATTCAGGAATAAGCAATTCGTTTTTTTCTATATCTTTACATAATTGTAATTTACTTGTGAAAAATAAAACGCTGGGCAAAAAACCAAAATCAACAACATATAATCATGTATGTGCTTTTATTGTTTTTACTGCTTTTATTGTTCTATAAAGTTTTCAGCGGCAAGTTTTATTTTTGTTTCCAGGACATTTTTCTAAAAAGTAGGATAACCTTCTCTAAAAACATTACATTAGAACATTATCCCCAAACAACACTGGAAAAAAAACGTAAAATACTGGCAGCTGTGGTTGTCAGCATCATACTGTAAAAATACGGTGTGTAACTGTTTTTGAAATTAACATCTAAATACGGTTTGTCAGCTAGAGCTCTATGCTGTTAATTTACAATTATATACTGTAATTTAACAGCATATAGCTGTAGCTGACAAAACGGTATTTAGCTGTTAATTTTTAGAAACGGTAACACACCCTATTTTTACGGTATGATGCTGACAGCCACCACAGCTGCCAGTAGTTTATCATTTTTTTACAGGATTATTTTTTACAATGAACGTTTTTAGCAAGAAGTTTCCAAGCAGGCACTGGACATGCTCCACAAACAGCATTACCAGCTTCACTTATTACTAACCTGTCTACAGAAGTTCTTATGGTCCACTGCCCACTGGGAAACCTCCTGCTGATAATGTTCTAAAAATCTTTGAAAAATGTGTTGCAAATAGTTTTTTGCAGATGGTGTTCATGGATTTTGGCAAACGTGGTCATTGAATGCATTTTGTGTGAAAGCAATGAAATTGTATTCACAGTTCGGTATAGATAAGACCTCTGTTTCGCTGAGTGAGTGTCTGAAGAGGTTTGAAAATGTGACTTCAGTTTTGACCGATGCATGTTAGCAATGAAAAAAACTGTAATATCATTGTGCAATAAATCAGGGCAAAATTAAGTTTATTGTTGTGTTACCTGCATACATTTCCTTACAGTTGCTGTCCCACAACCTGATATAAAGACATGAGTGATTTATTAAACCAAGATTTTCATTATGATTACTTATAGAAACATCAGGCTCAACCAGATGTTTTGGTCAACCTTATCTCAGTTGAAAATGCAACTATTTTGTATGAATTTCATATGAACTCATAGGAAAAAACTAGGAAAGAATTGATTACTCCAATTCTTAACATAACAATCACTGGGGTGCAAGAAGATCATCAAAAAACAGAAGATTTAAGAATTAATTTATACGAATTAAGCGTCAATTCACTAAATTGTAGAATAGTCATGAGAGAGTTTTGCTCACCTTGTCTAATGAGATGATCAGAGATAGAGCCTCCAAAGAGTGAAGTGGGCAGCGCCACAAACCAAGGAATCACATTAAACACCCAATCCTGTCAGCAAACAAAACTGATTTAGAAAATGACAACATTAAAAGACCGAAACAGGAAAACCTCAGCAAGAGAGTAAAAATTGTCACTAACATATTAACATCAACAGCAACCATTGGTAATCAAACTGGAAGTGTAAATACAAATAAGAAGAGAAACAAGCAGTAAAACCGACAAATGTGCAATGACTGGGGTACCTTGGCATGAGGAAACATATCTTTGAAATAGGTTGGTAGCCATGACATGAGGGTGTAATAGGTGCTATTAAAGCATAGATGAGAAATGATCATGGCCCTAAAACACACACAAACGCATGCAATTAGCAAATGTTAATATCTAATATCTATCTATATCTAAACCCAAATAAAAATACATGTTCTCTCATTCTCTCATTTGACAATATGAGTGCCCTAAAACTGGGGAAACCCCAGAAACTCTCCCCATCAGTTTTTATTTAACCTTTTTCAGGAAAATGACACAAAACAAAATGGAAAACCAAACATAACAATGAGTTAATGTAGAGAGTAAAAAAGAGGGACAAATGTAAATGTTTTTAACCTCACCAGACACTAGGCTCTCTGAAGAGATGCAGCCAGTTGGTTCTAGAAGATTCAGGAATGCAATTGTTGCTGATCCACAACGAGTCAAAGGAAAAAACTGGACCTGTGACGAACACACAAACTGAGACATTTAAAACTGTAAGACGTAACAAACACCATTTCTGGTGAAAGAATGCTACTTAATTTAAACATGCAAAGGATCATATAAAGATACCTTGGAGAAGCCATTTCCATACACAAAAGGTCCAGCAAAAAGCAAGGAGACCAGCTCCATAAAACACACTCTCCCATCCAAACCAGTCCAGCATCAGGGAACCCACACCTCCAACCAGCATCATCCTGAGAGAGAAACCATGAACAGTATGGAACACTTAAGTAATGTAATTCCATAAAAGGCTTGCATAAAATAGTGCTGATCAATAATCGGATTTATTTTAGACTTTAAAAAAATAAAAACAAGTTTCTGTGGACAAAAAGTGGAATGACCGGGAATAGCCAGTTATTATTCTCACCCTAGGTAGCACCCACAGGCCAGAGTGCTCATCAGAAAACCTCTCTCTCCCTCTGCCACACGCTGAGCGCAGACACTGACAAGAGAAGGGTAGTGAACCCCTAGAAACAGAGATAGCATAACTCACAATCATTGCTCACAACTCAGTGGAAGTTATGGTCACTCACTTTAATTTTCTTAAAGGGGTTATGGAAGCCCATTTATGCCACATAAGAAAAACAACATGCTTTGATAAATTAAAAATATGACAAAAAATAATAATAATAACAAAAACGTTAAAAATGTGTCATAATTACGGGATAAAATGTAAAAATTATGGCAGAAGTCAAAATTTTGAATTAAAGGGATAGTTCGCCCAAAAATAAAAATTCTTTCAATAATTACTCACCGTTTCAAGACTTTCGTTCATCTTGAGAATGAATCTTTTTTATGAAATCGGAGAGCTTTTTGTGCCTCTTGTTTTAATCAAAATTATTCAAACCCCATTGCAAACCAGATTTATAGGCAACTAACAGACTTTCAGCTGTTTGCAATAACCAAATCAAACAAAAGTAAGTGAAAAAGCTCAACACAACAAATGTTTTAAGTGGTTTCCCCAAATTCAAAAGAAAATGTTGACTGACTTCCACAGTCTCAAAATTATTCAACCCCTTAATGACAAGCATCTTAAGTACTTAGTAGAACACCCTTTCCTGTTATAACCTGCTTCATACAAGATGTAAAACCACACACCAGCCTTTGGTAATGTGTCTGCTAATGGAATCTTAGCTTAATGCTCTATTCCGATTGAGTGTCAGGAGTGGTGTATGGCTTGGAGTTCTTACATACGTTTAGTACGTACCTTACTGTGCAAGCTGAAACCTCAGTGCCTGTTGCCACCAAGTCTTGCTGCAGGTCTTTTGCCGTCACTTGAGGGATTTTCTTGCCTGTATTATCAGAAATCTGGTTGCAGCTGTTGATAGCTTCCTTTTTCCAGGTAGTGTACCCACTCCAGGAAGTCCTTTAACTTTAAACTTGCGAACTATGCTCCCAGAAGTGTCTCTATATTAGTGCCTTCACTATCTTTTTGTATCCTGTTCCTTGTTTGTGAAGGCAGATGATATCTTCTCTTAACTTTTAGGACCATTCTTTTGGCTTGGTCATATTTCTAACATGGCACCCAACAAAACTAGCCAGTTCAGATATTTCAAGATGTTCTAGCTCAAGCACACCTGGTGCAACTAATGAAGCCTTGAGACAAAAAAAAAAAAAAAAAAAAAAAGTGCTTGAGACAACACATGGGTCAGGTTGCATTAATCTCTAAAACTAGTCTTACACGTTATATCTAGTTCACACAACAGGATTTTAAACCCGATTTGCAAGTTATAATCTTGCCGACAGGTCTGGCTGTAATCGCATGCAAATCTGCAGGTGATCTGTGCTCGTGATCTTTATGTGTGAAATACCAAACAACGCACCAACGCCAACATCTAGCATGCTAAATATCTGGCTAAATGTCGACTCGATAGCCTTTGGTGTCACGACGAGCAACAGCCAGGTTGAATAATTTTTAGACTGCGGAAGTCATTAAAAATTGCATTTTCAGTATTTTGGAGAAACCACTTAAAACATTTGTTATGTTGAGCTATTTCAATTACTTTTGTTTGATTTGGTCTTTGCAAATGACTGTGAAGTGTGCCAATAAACCTGATTTGCAATGGGGGTTGAATATTTTCTTTAAACACTGTTCATACACTGAACAAAATTATAAGTATTGTTCATGAATCTGTCTAAATCTGTGTTAGTGAGCACTTCTCCTTTACTGACATAATCCATCCACCTCACAGGGGTGGCATTTCAAGATGCTGAATAGAAAGCATGATTATTGCACAGGTGTCAGAAAATCAGTCAGTATCTGGTGTGACCACCATTTTCCTCACGCAGTGCAACACATCTCCTTCGCATTTGCAATTGGTGACATGTCCAGTAAGTATGCTGGCCATGCAAGAACTGGGATGTTTTCAGGAATTGTGTACAGATCCTTGCAACATGAGGTGATGGCCGTGGATGAATGGCACAACAATGGGCCTCAGGATCTTGTCACGGTATCTCTGTGCCTTCAAAATGCCATCAATAAAATGAACCTGTGTTCTTTGTCCATAACATACGCCTGCCCATACCATAGGCCACTCGATCCACAATGTTGACATGAGAGTAGCCTTATTGTGGCCAGCCTAAGGCACACCTGTGCAATAATCATGCTGTCTAATCAGCATCTTGATATGCCACACCTGTGAGGTGGATGGATTATCTCGGCAAAGGAGAAGTGCTCACTAACACAAGATTTAGACAGATTTGTGAACAATATTTGCACAGATGTAATATATAAGTGAATGTAAATAAATGTTTATTGTGCAAAATGAACTACCGAAATTAGTCAGGGTGAGCTGATACAGATTAAACTAACTCAGACCCACCCTAGTATATACACCCAATGCCCCCAGCATCCAGTCTCACAGACATACTAGCTGAAATTTCTAGTCCAGACATGTAGACAGATTTGATTCTCTGATTCCCCCTCATTATTTTCACAATTTTCTCCCTGAAGTCCTCGACTGTCTCCCACAGTGCTCTCACCTTGCATTACACCCAATAAAAACCTGGTCAATGTCATGGTAACAAGAGGTCGGAGTCCAATGTTGGTCAGAAGGGGGGTGATAGCTGTCATAACGGCCCAGGAGGAGGTGGACAGCAGCAGTACTCTCTCTCCTCCTATCCTGTAAAAACAATGTTATTCATCATCATCATCATCATCTATCACTTGTCATAAACGATCTATGAACTGTGGACTACACAAAGGCACTCACCTATCACTGACATGGCCACCAAGGACCTGAGTAAAACAGTAACCCCAGAAGAAAGCACCCAGCACCATGCCAGTCTCAGTCTTGCTCCATCCAAATTCTTTTGACATGGTAACAGCACA
This sequence comes from Pimephales promelas, assembly GCF_988280905.1. Lineage (NCBI taxonomy): Eukaryota > Metazoa > Chordata > Actinopteri > Cypriniformes > Leuciscidae > Pimephales > Pimephales promelas. Next base: position 23,492,544 of record NC_142782.1, read on the forward strand.
GATAGGCATGGCCATCCGTGACCAGTAGAGAAAGCATGTGACCAACAGAAGCATCAGGGTCCACGTCCATGCCAGTGTCCTGCAGCAGGTGGGACATTACAATTACAACAGTCTATCTCATTCAAGTGTCTCACTCTGAAAACACACAACTAAGACAAAAAGACTGAAGACTTATCTGCATTACTTGCATGGCTTTTGGATGAACTGTATTTTGTGTATTTTAATGTTTGATTTTTTTTTTTTTTTTGCACTGTTTATTAGTCCCTTTGTCCCTCTTTTTATTCTTTTACTCATCTACTTTATTTATAGGCCTGGGCGTAGGCTACAGCACTTTGGCATAGCTGTTTTTAAATGTGTTTGACCTGCTTGATCTAATTAACAAAAACAAATGCTGATTCATTTGGTTCTAAACATCTTTTTTATTTTGTAAAATCTGTTAAATACTTTAGGAAGTGGAAGAAATCCAGCTCATTCAGGACCTCACTCCTGCTAACAACTTGGGAGGGTGTTAGTTGTTTTCTATCAAGTATCAACTCAGCATCAACAACAACAACCATACCAACTCCTTTTACTTTCAACTGCTTTTATTTACAGTAAATTTCTTAATGTGGAAATATTTGGAGCATTAAAAGATTCAAAAACTGAGATATAAACTGATCAAATTTCAGACATTTTACGAACAGGAATGGATAATGTTAGCATAAACCACGTAGTTTAAATACTTTCCGATAAAGACATGTAAAGCTTATTTGGATTTTCTTTTATAATCTTTAAAATGCAGTACAAAGGATAGGACTCAATTTGGAGACATCCACCAAAAACTTTACCAGGGGACCGCAGTGACAAAGTAAACCATTTCTATAACGCAACCGTTGCCAGGAAGCGAAACTACCAGGAAGGAGGAGGGAAAAAGGCGATGTACATTTCAGCGCATCATCATACGAGAATGCCGCTCTCGTGTTTTATTTACAATACAAAATATTGCCGATAAACCATTAACGCACAATACGATTGTTGTTTAGAAAATAGTTTTTAATCTCCGTTAATAAGCAAGTTTTATCATACCTTGGCCATACTGTCGTTGTTGTCTTGTCGTTAATTTGCATTATATTTAACTCGGGCGTAGTGTAGCACACATTTCTGCAAGGCGTTTTCACAAAGTCCACAGGTGGTTTGAAACGGTCCGCTTCTCGCTCATTATCCATTCAGTCCAATAGAGTAAGAACCGGACACTGAGCACCGGTTCTTTATTGAACAGTAAAGTTTACAATTGCATATTCAGATAGAAACGCATAGAGGCGGAGACGATCGCGCCACACCTACATGTGTTAAAGAGAAACTGAATTAGGCTACGATGCATCATAAAGACTAGGAATGTGGTTATTCTTGTACAATTGATGACGCAAGAAGACAATAAGAAGAAACCATCTACTCAAGCGTCATCATTCTGTACTAAAAAGACCGTAGTGGAATTTTGAGGTTCGACCTAATAAATGTGAATAATAATTAGCTACAACTCAAGTAAATATATCTACTGTGAAATCAACTTTTTCCCAAACAAGCAGTACAAAATATGAACAAAAATAACATAAGGCAAATGTTTTAGGTTCGTAATGACATCATTTGCTGTTTTGCAATTAAAATAGCTTATATCATGGAAGTCTATTTACTTACTCAACTTTACAACCATCTGTAGCTCATAAATTAAATAATAAATGAAGTTATTGGATTCATGATAAAAAATAGTTAAATTACATCAGTTTCCAGTGCAATAAATCTGATGATGCTTTCTTCCCAACCAGGAGCTGATATTTTCCTCAAAAACAGCTTAAAAACAAGAATGAGGACACAGTATATTGTATGTGAAAAGAGTGAAGAACATGGGGAGGGGGAAATAATAAAAGACACAAAACACAAACTGAAAATGCTGAAACCAAACAACATTACCATAGGAATATTCCTGTTCTTCAGAAAATAGGCTACCAGTATAGTAAATGGTAGATTGAAATAACATCTAGTTTTACTGTTATTAATCAGTATACTTTTGTTTGAAATAAAACCATATAAGGTTGCTGAAATGACTTTTTTATAGAGGCATCAAGAAAAAAAATCATTATATATAGAGAGAGATTTATATTTGCCATCCAGTCACTGACCATTCATAAATAGAACAAAAAAAAAAAGTCCATGTGAATTACAGTCTCTACTTAGGGTCCTCAATGGTTCCCTTGCTAAGGTCTGTCATTCTGGAGTATTTCACTTTTTTCTGGTCCAGTTCGTTTTGGGCCCACAGTAAAAGTTTCAGCAGCTTTGCTAATTTTGGAGTAGATTCCCTGTTCTCATAGTCTAGAACAGCCTGGTTTACCTCGCTCCACACCTATAGAGAGAGACAGAACCCAGCATTAAGGAAGGAGGTGCAAGAGCAGAATTTACACTAGATACGCATACTGTACATAAAAAGGAGAATTGACTTTCATTAAAACAAGGAGTACTAAACCATTGTGATGGTTACGTCCTACACAAATAAAACACATACCTTCTGCCTCTGCATCATGTTGAGCAGGTCTCCAAACGGCGATTCTTCGGGGTTATCAAAGGCGAGCAGGGCCAGTGTCCGCTCCATCTCAGTAAGACATTCTCTACTCTCCTCTCCCTGTTCGGCCAGCTGCGACTGCGCAAACTCCAGCGCTGCCTCAGTCTCCCGCAAACGGATGAGCTCAATCAGATGCTGCTGCTACAAAAGTTTCAAAAAAAATAAAAAATACATTTTACAGTAAAGGTTGAGTTAGGATTTTTCTTTTCAGTACTTTTTTGACTTATTATACAAGAGGCCTTCATGAAGATATTTGCTTGTGCACTGTGAAAAAAACAACATCCATGGATTTTTGCCATGGTTTGCATTGGCTCCGCTCTGCTAGACATCTCCCTCCCATCATCTCCATATGAGGTCAGATGTTTACCTGAAGGTGAAAGTAGAGGTATCGATTGGTGTCAAGCAGCTCTGGGTGGAGGCTGTTAATGAGAGCAATGGCTTCCTGGATCTGACCTTTCAGAACCATTTCCCTGATCTTTATTCTCTCATCAAGAGAGTCCAGATCCACGTTCGGTTCAATCCCGGATTCCATACGGAACTTCTCTGCAGCTTCTTTAAATCCCTCTGTGGAATAGAAACATGATCATAGGGGCAGTTTATGCATTTTTTTTTTCAAAATATAAAAAATGTAGTAAACAAAATCATGATGTAAAGTCATGTAATGTGAAAAAGCCACAGATTAGCACAAATACATTTATTTTAATTTACACATATCAAGTATTGTTCAAGTATTGAATCAAGTATTGTACAATACTATAAAAAATACTGACATACCTGTTACTAGATAGTTCATGATAAGCCTGTTCATATCCGCCCTCTGAATGTGCACATTATTAAGCTTATCCAACCATTCCTCTTTTGTAATATCCTCAGGCTTTTCCGAATAACTCATCATGGATATGCTGAGGTAGACATGACATGCAAAAACAACACAAATCATTTGGCACACATCCAATATAAAAATGCAGGTTTACTCACATTTAAAAGTAATCGGCAGAGAAAAGGTTTGATTAATTTAGTGCACGCTGGGTCTGGCTGTCCATGTTATCAAAAACAAAAAAAAAGGAAACCTACTTTTAATTAATCTAAGATTACAAAGTTTGAGTTTGACGGTAAATGAATGAACTGCACTGTGCACGTTCATATTTTCGCGGTGTTTCTGCTCCTAGACAGCACAACAGAGAAGCAAGCGGCTCACTGGCCAGCAAACCGCGTAAAGAGATGTTGCAATGGTGACATTTATGCACCTGGCTGACAGGTTATACATTTATTTATTTTTTTAAACTCGCCATTAAGGTATGAAATTCGCATTAAATATTTTTCGCTTTTATCTGGGTATTAGAATTAACAAGCCCCGAGAGCATGAAACACAACAGCGCGTGAGACTTGCAAACAGGATTGTTCAGCCATTTTCTGACTATAACATTTGCCAGAGACCACACGAGAAAATAAAATAATACTAAATTGTAATCATTTTAACTGTTGTTCATTGGTGTTATTTGTTTTTCGCAAAATATGAAAAATGGTGATAAATACTTACTGTTTACGATTATAAATAGCGGTGGGCCTCAGCGAAGATCACGCGATAATAGAGAGGAGCTCTTAACGAGACTTGAGGGGAGGTCAGTGATTGGTCAGAAAACTGACGTCACGGTTGCTGTGGCAAAGCTGGTAAGGTTGCCAGATCAGTTATTTGAAGTTTGTCAATAAAAAAATAAATAAAAAAGTTGCCAGATCACGTAAAAAAAAAAAAACATTTAATATTAATGTCTGAAACATTTTTTTTTATTAATTTGAATTCGTATGAAAGCTAAGAAAAAAATAAAATAAGAACTAGGCTATTTGAACTACTATTTAATAGAAATTTCAGAGTGAGTTTACACATTTAAAAATGTCTTAAACATTAAACATTGTCTTAAACACATGACTGACTAACTAAAATGCTTTTCTGAAATTCGGAATGAACTGAAAATTCACCTTAGGCCTATCTATTGAAAGGTGAAATGCATGTTATAGATCTTTTTGTGGGTAATTAATGGGTGAATATGTTTTTTGATCTTAATTGATCTTTTCATGTTTAATCAAGATGTCATTGGACCATTGCAACAATGATTTAATATAGTATTTGTAATGACTGTAACTTCTCCAGCAAATTTAGTGTTTTGTACATAAAGAGAAACAATGGCAACAATCTTTGATGGTTTCCTTTTCTTTAACCTTCCAAAAAAACAAGCTTGATTTTTCCCAATCCTCTTAGCCTGTCTAACACAATTCTGTTATTGCAAAACAAAAAATATAGGCTACAGGGCCAGAAAGATAATCGATTATGTCTCAGAGATTATGGGACAATCACCTTTATTATCAGGTCCAAATAAATCCCCCTATGAAGGGGGAGCGGGGGGGTGGGGGGTGGGGGGGGGGGTTGAGGAGGGAAATAAACAATAGCAATCTATTGTTTATTTCCCTCCTCATAACATTAAACTTACAACAGCTGGTATTAATTTCTGCCATATGACCAGATGGAATGAGCCAATGAAAATGTTTTTATTTATTTATTTATTTATTGTGCTTTCAGGTTGAACCACCATATGTTATTTTTCAGACAAAACAGGTGATGCAATACAATTTTGTTTAAAATTTTATGGTGAATGATTTTATCTAGCTATTGAGTTACTTAATCATCAAATATTTTTAATTTGTTAATCAAAGACTGGCATTCTGTAAACATTTAAAGTGATTTTGAGGAATGGCAAGGAATGGCATTTATAAGTCTACTGGTCTAAGACATACTAAATGTCCTTTCAAATCCTGTATTTCATAAAAATACAAAGCTTTACCAATGGTCTCTTAAAGTTCCCACAAAGAACTTATTTTCAAGAACCATTTTAAGGTTATTGAGATAATATAAAATTGATTCTATAGATTCTTCACAAATGTGTGCTTTCATTGGTTCTTTTTATGTGTTTTGGTTTTCTGGGGTTTTTAAAGAACAGTTTTTTTTAAAGAACTATGCAAACTGTATTTTGTTGAACTTAAAATGTTTTGGTATATGCTATAAGGCTCTAAAACAATTTTTTGTTATTTGTAACCTTTATTTGTATATCATTGGCATATTATAATACATAAATAAAAACATCCATGTCTTTAATATTATAGGCTAAATTACCAATTTGCCTGTTTATTTAATTTGCCCTGTTTCAAAATCAGTAAATAGGACTAGTTTTAAAATATAAAACTCTTTTTATTAGCCATATATTTTCAAAAATCAAGACCAAAACGTCCATAATTATTTTGAGGACTTACAAAAGCATAATTCCACAACAAGGCTACTTAAACACAGGTGACAGAAATTTTAACAACAACAAACAGTTTCAAATTCCGCCTCCTCTTGATAATAACAAAAGATTTATAAACCATTTATAAAGTCCCTTTTTACATTTTATTAAGCCTAAAGTGTTCATGTTACAATATAAGCAAGAAGCGTGAATGTGAGCAATGAAATAATTTAATTATTGTATATCATAGGCTATTACTCATAATTCCATAAACCTAGTACAAAAATAAAAAAGTAAATAAAAAATTAATTAAAAAAAAAACAGGCTGGCATAAAGGCTAATGCGACAGTAGGCCTATATGTGGCGTCATCATTATATTCTGCGTCACGTTCAGCTGCTCAACTATCCTCCGCATCTCCTTCAAAGCTCGAGCTTGCATCAGGATGTGGTTCTTGGCCAGAAGAAGTGTCGCTATCTTGGATAGTTTTTTCACATTTCGATTCGGCGTGTATGGTATGACAGCTCGCAGGTCATCCAGCGCATCGTTGAGATCGTGCATGCGCTTCCGTTCACGAGAATTGACGAGTAGCCGCAGCGCTCTTTGCTTATTGTTTGTCCCGCTGCTCGACTCCGAGTTTCCGCAAAACCCATTTTCCAGACACTGTAAACTTTTTCTTTCCGTCTCCGATGACGCTGTCTCTTCGATTACGCGATGGCCCGTGGTCAATTCCTCGGAGGGATGCGTGGGAACTCCTTCACCGAGGCTATGGCTCTGGCAGCAGGGCGTGCAGCTCATGGAAGAGTAGACACAGACAGACAGTTCACAGTCTTGTTCACCAACTGCCATTGGATACATTCTCCTGATGTTCATTCTGTTAGCAAATGAATATTATTCGTCCACGTCCAACGGCCTTTGTCGTAGAGTTTGTCGCAGTAGGCTAACGCCTATTTGACCTGTCGAAACTTTTGAAGGATTAACAGTCTGTCCAATCAAATCGGCCCGTCCCGCCACACAGACAAACAAACAGGTGCTGTTTTGATCAAATAGGGCGCTTATAGCTTCAAAACACCCACGATAACAATCACAATATTACTTGATATGGCATTTTACCTTTATCAAAAAATGGACAGCTGTATAGGCTAAAATCAGTGGGGGATTAAGATCCTTTGGACACCTAGAGTAAAATGTTTACGTGGTGCCCATTGCCCATATGGTTAATCCACCTATGGCAATTGGAATATTTTGTGGGGAAATGTCAAATGCCAAGAAAATATCCTATACACCAAAAAATAAAATAATGATAATAACAATTTAAATGTACCATATGACTTAGGCCAAACTACTTGGAAGTCGAAAGTGCAGACATTTCCAAAAATTGTCCTTCTAAAAGAACAAACAAACATTGTTTTTGATAATGACAATAAGGTAATGATTTAGGCTATTTTAGGAAAACTGCCCCCCACAAATATTGGCAATATTCTTCCTGCACCCGATAAACACCCTAAACGAGTCTGATTAATTAGTCATGATTAATTAGTCATCATTTACTGCGAATAAGCATGATTAGAAATTAGAAGGAATCATGTGTATGTGAATGGGGTTGATGGAAGGCAATCAAGTGTTTTGTGATAAGGGGAAACACATGTGTTTAATAAGTGAGAGTTGATGGCCTTATTTGTTTATTCTAATTATTTAAATGGAAACATGATTCCAATAACCAAACATGTAAAATGAACTGAACTGAATGGAATTATTAGTTTTTCTGAATTGTTGAAACACATTTCTCAAAACCATCACTCACTTTCTCAAAACTTATCACTGACCTCATTTATAAAAATTCTCATCCTGTCAATTCATAACATAATAAAATCATCATGTCAAACATAATAAAACTATAGGCATGCAGGACTGAGAACACAAGATTCACCAATGAAATGGTGATGACCTTTTACCTGAAAGTGCTTTTATTTTGCCTCATTCAAATGAAATAACAGGGGAAATATTTTAAGGCTACCCACACCCCCCTAAATAACAGACTCAATTGAATTAAATTAAATTATAGGCTATTAAATGTATATATGCATGTCATTCGAAATGTAAAATGCTAAAATGTAACCATGTCAAAATCACAAATAAATCATTAAACCCGTATATAATTTAAGTTTCTTATCTGGAACACATCTTTCCTCACATGGATCCGTCCCACTGCTGTGATCAGATCCACCCTGCGAAACCACAGATGCCGTAAGAGAGTCACACTTTATCACAAATCCGCATTCACACGCTGGACGGTTGGCTGTGGGGAGACGGGGGTCCCTGAGTAGGAAGTGGGGTGAAAGTAAAAACCCGTTGCTGGGCGACTGAATCATAGTTGCTATGGTGAACTTGAGTTGAGCAGCTGGTCCAATCAGCTGAGACATGTAGGGCAGAGTGGATCTCATACTGAAGAGAGTGATGTAGAAACACGTGGGAGGAAGAGAGAAGGAGAGTTGAAGTTAAAGAGGGTGCAGAAAAGGAAGGTTGACAGTAAGAGAGGAATAGAGGGAAGTTGCAGAAAATTATTGAACTGGATGAAAATAAGACAGAAAAGAAGGAAAAGCATGGGTGAGGAAGAAAAATGTAAAAAAGAAAGAGAAAAGAAAGGAACTGTTTCTTTCCCTCCAGTTGATGCTTTTATATTCATGTCTATACACTACATTTATTTTATGCACATTTATTTTCATTGTTGCTTCATATATTTGCCCCCTCCCCCAATTTAGACAATTAATATGGTTCAGATTACACAATAATTTGAGTTTATCTTCATTGTACCCTATAAACTTACATTTTTTAAATGTCAATGAACTCAAAATTGTATGGGAACCACGTAACTTACTTTTAAAGATAAACCAACAATATAGGCCTATATGTTTTACAGTCTGCCTCTAATTGTTTGTAGGCCTAAATTTCCTGTTAAGTCAATAATAGTATGTTTTTGTCGCCAAAATCAACTTATTTAATTAAAGGGATAGTTCACTTTGAAATTCATTTTTGATATGCTTTAGCTTACCTCAAGGGCATCCAAGATGTAGGTGTCTTTGTTTCCACAGTATTTTCAATTTTGACATTTTTTGGTCAAACCGTTGTTGTCTGTCAGTCATAATGCAGTTTTAGGGGTCCACCTCAAAGAGCATGCACAGAGAAGTCAAAATTAAACATGATTTAAAGGTGCAATACCTAAGATTTAGATGCCGCTAGAGGGCGCTACATTCAAAACAACAACAATGGCTTTGCTTGATGACGACGTGGAGGAACGCGGAATGATGGGAACTGTTGTTTTCAACTCCACCGTGGATAAATCAGTCAGACAGGAATCGAAAAGCCTGTTTTATGCTTCTGCGTCGAATCGACGGCGTACCCCCGCAGACCCCTATCCGTCGACGCGAACCCCCCTCCGACCCCTCCGCCGTAGCTCGACGTGCACCTCCAAAAATTTGTAACTACGCGCAAGGGCTTTGATTGGTCAGATTATACATAATTTCAGGAGTGTAGCTTTTCCGATTTCCCCCTCCCGCTATTAGCGCTATTTTTAACATTTGCACCCTTGTTCTGATAATTATAATACTCTTATAAAGAAAGTAAATAAAGAATTAATCTAAAAATAAACTGTTTTTTTATTTCATTGTTAATATGTCTATATTCTTTTCTTTCTTTTTTGCTCGCAATAAACTGCAATCAATCAATAAATCAACGTTTGTTTTGAAACACAGTTTGTTGTTTATTTTCAATACAATGTTCACGGTTACATCATTGATAATACAGTACTAACCAAGTCTGCCACGGGACACATTATCCTGCATAGCACAGTTCCATGTGGAGACTGAAAAAATCCTTTAAGTCATTCGAACAGGTATCGTTATGGCAGCTCGGGTGGAACCTTTATTTTACTGTCTATGGGTGGAACGGGCCCTGGACATCCGTGTTGATTCTGTGGGGATAAAGTTTGCTTCGTCTTGTTATTCAAAGTCGATTAGCTCCAGCTGGCGCAGCTGCAAAAACAACATTCTCTCTCTTTCGCTCGCGGCGCACGGAACCAAAGAGATTCGCGAACTTAGCGTTCTGGCGGCGAAATGCACCGCGATGCACCACAACCTCACGCAGAAGCATAAAACGGCCACGACGCCGTAGCAGTGACGACGTAGCTACGCCGTGGAGTTGACGCAGAAGTATAATGAGGCCGTTGTCATGGATGAGGTAAAGTTCGATTTCTATAAACGTTGCGTTTAATGACATGCTTGTTTTTTATTAAACTGAAATAACCGCGCAAGAAAAGTCAGGTTTTAAAGTAAATTAGTTATCACAGATGTTACTGTACGAGTCACTGGACGAAGCTGTGGTGGAGAGGGTTTGAAGGGGCAGGTCTCTTGCAAGGAGTTGACGTGGTTGGTCCTCCTTGGTAACTTTATAAAAATAAAAAATCAATTTAATGTCAGTTATTCCAACCTGCAAGAATTCATTTCCGGGAGGTATATTTCGATAACAAGATTGTGGGGGTGGGAGGGAAGGCTAACTTTCGCGTTCGCGAGGCACACTCGCAAAGTCTCTCCCTCTGTACAGTGCACGCGCAGCGCGCTGTATGTTATGCGCGCAGTATGTCTCGCTCTAACATTATATCCCGGGAGATTTGAACTAATTTGCGGGCATCAGGGAAACGCTATCAATATGCAGGAGACTCCCGGAACTTCCGGGAGACTTGGGATGTCTGCAATGTACATTTGACACATCTTTTTATGTCGTGTAAGTATTCAACCACAGCTACAGTTTCACAAAATTAACGTTAAGGGGGTCGCACACCGGACGAGAAGCTGCAGCGCCGCGTCGCACCACATAATATAGGGACTTTAAGCAACAGCTGTTGATAGAACGGCAACGGCAGCCGAAAGTAAACAGTTAACTTCCGTAGCTAAAGAGCGCAAACATCACTAAGCAACAGTAAAGAGGACGGCATAGGGGATAATTTAATCATAAGACTAAATACAAAAAGAAAGTGGTTTTAAAAAGTAAGAGAAGGGTTGATTTAGGCATTTAATGATATACAGAAACGATTACAATGCCACATAACCTAAACCATAACATTAACTTTCTTATTCTGTCACGTAGTAACGACTACGGCAAATCAGCTGTTCTCCCGTAGTAGACGGTTACAGTAGAACGTCGCGAAGGAGCAGTTAATGTCGCGCATGCGCAATAGACCGACAGAATGCCGTTGCCGTTCCACAGATGCTGTTGCTTAAAGTCCCTAATTATTCGAACACATTATTATCTGTAAGTGTACATATCGGCGGCGCCATTCGGCGTCTGTCCGCGGCGCCCAGCAACGTTTCAGGACCGTGTTCAAAACCCTCCTGCGCCACAGAGCGCCCGCCATTTACATAGTTTTATATAAAATTGTCATTATTTTTGCCTCAAACCGTTGCTAATGGATCCTGACTTTGCCCTATGCTGCAATATGCATTTAGTTTTGCAGTGATTTACAGAAATCAGCTGCTTGAATGACAATTACTGATTATTATTAGATTTTTCAGGTGAGATTCTCAATTCATTCTGTGAACGGATTCTCTGAGGTAAAGTTTTCAGAATGCAAACTCAGCAATGATTGTATTTAATTGTACAGTACAATAACATAGAACAGACATTATCTTCATTTTCTGTCATTAAACATAACAATATTGCTGGCCATGCACTGATGAGAACGCACGCGTCCGGTGTTCGATAACGTTACTGCGCAGTTGTCCTAAACGTGGCGCGGCGCTTCTCGTCCGGTGTGCGACCCCCTTTACAGCCAACAGTTCACATTCCGAGAATAAATGAAAAGAATATATGTGCTCCATTCCATAACAAATGCGCGAAACAAGCTGTCGTTTGATAGACGCTAACGCACAATTACAACTACCGCATTTGTCCAGGACTACATGTAGTAAGAGCGGAAACCGAGGTAAGCGGATATGACACGATTGACTCGCGACTCCCAGCTCACCCCTGCTGACACGTTCCGTTTCCTTGGTTAAAATCTCAATTTTCTCGCGATTTACATACACACAAACCGCTCGTTTCGTGTCTTAGGCCATCAATGTGTACTTACATTTACGAGTCATTAAATCATGTTTAATTTTGACTTCTCTGTGCATGCTCTTTGAGGTGGACCCCCTAAAACTGCACTATACGACTGACAGAAAACAACGGTTTGACCGAAAAATGTCAAAATTGAAAATACTTTGGAAACAAAGACACCTACATCTTGGATGCAATTGAGGTAAGCTAAAACATCAAAAATTAATTTCAAAGTGAACTATCCCTTTAAGTAGCTATCGTTTTCTAAACGAGCAGGATTGAATGTCTTTTAATAATCCCTTAAAGAATATGGGGCGTCTTTGACCTCGGCAGCAAGGTTATATAGCCTATACATGACAGTAGAAGCAGGTGCAGGCAGTACTTAAACTCAATGGGCTTTCTCAGCTCTTATTCATCTACATTATCTTGACTCCTCGTCAATGACAAAGCCGCTAAATCGCGGCCCTGCCTCCCTCCTGCACTGACTTGCAAGTGTTGTGGTGTCTTATGGAGAGGCCCGGTCGCGGCGTGGGGTGGACAGGCCGTTGAAGAGCAGGGACGCACGGGATGAATGGTCCGGTTCTTATTGTAATGCAAAGACAAAACTCCTCCCTTGCTCAATGGAGAAGCAAGTAGGCCAAAAATATCGCTCCAGGGAAAGAATAAAACCGTTTTTCCGGTTGAACATCTATTCTTAGATTTTACACATTTACAGTCGAACTGAGGGAATTAAAGATGGTGGATTATAGCTACTGCAGCAAACGCAGGTCCATGAAATTGCATGTGGGTTATATGGGCTCCCCTCCCATGCTTACGAAATATTCGAATCCTTTTTCTTCCCTTCCTCTCACTTGCTCTCATTTGAAGAAATTGGATGGGTCTATTTGTTTACAATTCTCAATTGGTAAGCAATCATTTTTGGAAACTCACGCTACAAAATAGCCTAATCCAGGTTAGTCGCTATAATTAAAGTGCCTAGCCTATATTTGGACTGCAACCATGCGCTTGGGATTTTATCTCCTATTAAGACTTCAGTCTTCTAATGAACGTCGACAAAAAGCAGTCTATTTACTTATTTATCACTTTATTATAGCTTTAGCCTATAATGTTTGGTGGTTAGGTGCGCCACAAAACTGTGCGAGAGAGATGCCACTTATTTGACTGTATAACCTAACTCAATTGACATCAATGAATAATTCACACTCGAATCTCATTACAAATGTTTCATATTTCTTTAGGAATTATTCTAATATATTTAACTTACAAAGGCCTAGTTTAGACTTAGGCTATGCTAATACATCCTTAATCCTTCTTTAATAGCTCCGCGTGCACTACAGGTTTGATAGCCCACCAACAGCAGCAGTGTTTATAGAACAATTTTGAGAAGCTACAGCCACTCAACTGAATTTAAAGGGCGCAAATGGCTCTCAGTCCTCCGAATGTCAGCCTCACTGGTTTTCAAGGGCATCGTACTGATGGAGATTTGGTTAAACGGAGAGGAGGGGGCCTTCAGTGCGGGTCATGACGTCACCATGTCCCGATGTAATCCTCTCGCGCTTGAGTCCTATCAGCAGAGGAGGGCGAGCGCGCGGGGACGCGAGGAAGCACTAATCTCTTCAGAAGGGATCATCAGCGCAACTAAGGCGCAAACGAGACCATTGAACACTGCAGCAGAAGTCGATTACGATGAAAACCTGGATACAATCAGTGTGTTTCAGCGATAAAAGACAGACGTGACCTCATTGCTCGTTGCGGGATGCAGGAGGGATACGGTGGCAGCTCAAAAGATGCTCGACGGAGAAAATGGAGCATCGTGTTTACAGGGACTGTAGTGATGTTTCAGTCATTTTGCTTGTTTCGGCGGTGATATTATTTTGAATAAGGTTGGTTGACAGCTTTTTGAAAAACAGTTGATTGTTTTTTTTTGTTAGATTTTAAAAGTGTGTTTACACTTGATGTAGTCCGAGGGATGCGCTAGTGCAGAGGTCAGCAAAATGAGTGAGAATCATAACAATGCGCGCCCTTCGGACGGATACTAGCCTATCTTCTTCATTGTATTCTGTCGCCTGCGATGCAATTCCTTGGTTTATTCGACACCGATTCATTCTTGATAATGCTTTATTTGGGGCATCGACATCCTTTTTCAATTCCTAACCGTACTGCCACTGGCACACAAATCCCAGTGACTCAAAAGAAGGAGGACAATAGCCATGGCTGCTTGAATTGAGGCTGCAGAATCATATAGGCTACAGACTCCCAGAGCAGCTCTTAAAGGGAGTGAATATAGGCCAATGGTTGGCCTGGTCTGCGCAATATAAGCTATCATTGGATATTTTACTGGTTCACGCGATATTGAAATAGAACACATTATAGTAACATTATTGTGATTATTATTTTGACGTTTTTGTCGTCTGTGTGTTGTCAAACCGCATTACGCCATCCCTCTTTGCGGTACTCTTTGATGAGGAGCCTGCTCTGGTGTGCGCGCGTCATGGAGGGTGGTGACATGGGCCCGCCACTCTGCGTGTTCACGGCGGACCTTGATTTAATATCCATACAATTAAGGCACGCGGTGAATGCCAAGAGAGGGGCCTTAACACGGCAAATCTGCCTCGTTTATAAAAATGAGCAGCAGCACGAGTGATGCGCAGATCCGGAGAGAAGAATGCGCGGTTATTCTCTCGTAAAGTCACAGAGCTAAACAGGAACTGAGGCCGCTTGGGTTGCTGGCGCATGATAGGAATATTAATTTTGGGAGCTGACAGGAATGTGAAATTTCTCTTCTAATTCATAATATATTACCGTTTTATTTTGAATTTCACTAAGTCTACCAATGTCTATAATAGTAAAAATTAACACAGTTCAATTATTAGATTCATTTGATATGGATTTGCTGATGCAGACAATATTCAGAACATCAGATAATGGTTTCTGTGGACATTTGGTTCCCATTGCAACTCAGAAAACGCTGCAAAACCGAAGTCAATGATCCAAGTCAATATTCTAGCCTGTAAAAGAAAGGCGAATCTATTCAATACTACCTGCATCATCATGTTTTGTGATCCCTATTTGGTCTTATTGGTAATGGTTTAAAAACAAACACAGGCCTCTCTGATTTTGTAATGGAGTGCACCTGCATTTAACTGAAATATAGGAATGTTTAGATAAAAAATACTGCAAAACATCAACTTAAATTCAGGAAGACATTATTGTGAATAACATTTAGCGCAGGATTTATTGTTTTCAAAATGCACATCTTCTACCAAGACTTGTCACTTCCTTCCATGCTTTTTTGTTTGCCTGTCAATAAACCCTTATTAAACCCTGTCACCTGTCTATAGAAATTTTGCTTCTATCCCCGAACTTCGGATAATCATCCTCTTGTAACTATGACGCGCTGGATGAGTACAACAATATGGCAGCCAATCAATTGAGATGGTTATCTGATTCTAACTTCCAGCAGTTTCAATGATAAATTCAACACATTTTAATGTTCTTCATACAACCTAAAGCAAATCATACCGCTATGTGCCACACATGCCAAAGACCTAAGAGTTTAACCACAACAGATACTCTCATTGGCCTTTTACTTGAATTACAGGTGTTAAATCTCCGCAGTCTGAGGAAGTGCCAGATGTGCACATGAATAAAATGGGCTACCAATTTTACACCATTCAATCTTTACTGTAAGGCTTACAGCACAATGCTTGTATAAACACTACTCACTCTCTTCAAGGCAAAGTAGGAGTGTGTAAAATATTCTTCGCATTGATAACTGAAAATGACCAATAACTCAACCTTAGAATTTTGATGACAAATATGAACCGTTTTAAAATTTGGGCAAAACAAACATTTATAATGCATTGTTGAATATATCGAGACCATGAGGGGATTACAGTTTTTAAACATTTGTTATAATTAGCTCTATTTGTAAACTTATTTTACAGTTTTCAAAAGGGACAGTGGCAAAAATATATATCCTGGGTTATTTTGAGATAAAAAAAACAAAAAACAAAACAAATATATGTCCATCATTGCAAAGTTAAGCACGTTTATCATGTCTTCGTCAAAGGTGCTTTCTTAACTTTAAATGCGTTCAGGTGGGTGTGAGCAGGTGAACGATTGATACAGTGCATCTTTGAGCAAAAACAATTAGCAGAGCAACAAAAGCCAGTAAAAAGAACACCAATTACACCATATAATATTATTTTAATAATGAGCATGATCAAATCTAAGAACGTGATAGATAGTGACCTTCCAATACAATGCATATTCATTTCAGGGGTGACTTAAATGTTTGTCTTGTAACTCTTTTTTAATATTTTTAGTATTTCATATATTTTCCATGAATCTTTTGTTATATGACTATAGAAATCTGAAACCCTCACACGGTTCAAGTCCGCTCTCCCACACACAAACACACAAAACAGCAAGCAGGTCCTAAAAAAATCACGCACAGAAACCATATACTCTTTTTTTGTTTTTTCTTACTTTTAACAGTAAATCAGTAACATTAATTTTCAGGTTACACGTTTTGAGGCGTTCTTCGTTATTGTTATAATTATATGATCCTACGTTAAAGCTTAGCAATATACTGAGGACATGGGGGAGGAAAAAGCGATAAAATGAAATCTGTTAAGAAAGGACAAGGAACAACAAAAAAAAGGTGATGCATCTAAAGTGACTTCAAATAATAAAGCAGTGAATTGCTACATCTCTCAGATTGGCTTAAAGAAACAGCGACCTCTGCTGGGCGGGGTTGGAACAGTAAGTAGTTACATTTCTGCTCTTTAAACATTAAGCATGAATAGGAACAGAGTCTGAGCACCGGGCTCTGAACCATAATGAAAACATTAGTTTTACTACTTTTTTTTTAGTCCAGCCAGTGACAATGTTGACTTCCCTTGGTTAAGGATGCATGGGATGTCGTCTCCCTGATAATGCTGTTTCAATTGAGGTATAGAACAGCCATTATTAAACGGTTTCCGTAGCTTTAAAATGTTAAGGCTCCAAGCAGGAAAAACAGAAGAAAAAAGAAAACGTGACATAAGTGGCTCGTCACTGAAAAAAAAGGAAAGAAAAAAAAAAAGTCAAGTGTTACATAATTCAAAAATATAATTTTTTTTTTATAACATCATCTCATGTCAAGACATTTCATTGTCCCTTCTACGGAGTTGCACGATTCTCCACAAATGGGTTTAAACCATTCTGGATCTACAGAATGTAAAACTGGCCCGTTACAGTTACTGATGCTGGAGATGCCCCTCCCCCCTGACCAGAACGGAGTCTGAACACATCCCCTCCCACCCCCACACATACACACTTCTGCCATATCACATGACTGACATACACTCTACCACCATCCCTGATACACACACATACATACAAGTGTCACAGAGTTCACTACCCACTCATGATGAGGAGCAGTGGGGCTAGAGAAACAAATATTTAGGATGAAATAATAGACAGTGTGTACAGATATCGGTTGGTCAAAGGGGGGAGGGAGGTGCATGAAAACAACACCAAATGATAGAAAGAAAAAAAAAGAGAAAGAAAAAAAGAAATCGAAACGATGACGCGACATTGAGAGGTGCTAATCGACTTCAGCCCCCACAGGTAAAGCAGGAGGCGCAGAGGCTCGAGTCTGACACTGGCTGAAGTCACCAGAATTAAATAGAAAAACATAATGATTGTTTATTTTTTAAATTTCATCTTGTGTCCTCTTTAAATTTCATTTTTAAATGGTCAGTCCTAAAACAACTGCTCATCAGCTGTAGGGGGCAGCCTTCTATTGTTTATTTCGGTTCTGGCGTTCCTGTGGGAGAGAGAGAGAGATATAAAGAGAGAGAGAGAAAAATGGAGGGAGGTCACTTTGATGTACACAACTTTATTTCAAAATACTTCCACTGCAATCAAGCAATCAAAAATTTCTCAAACTGTTTTTTTTTCTTTCTCACACAGCAAAAAAATTGACCAATTTCCATTAATTTTCCAGTTCTTCATCATTTGGTTATTTAAAAAGACTTACACTCAATTAGGCAATTTAACTTTAACTGACAATTTAGGTAACTAAATTAATAGATGTATTTAACTGGGTTTTTTTTTTTTAATCAAATTTAAGGCTTC
This sequence comes from Pimephales promelas, assembly GCF_988280905.1. Taxonomy (NCBI): domain Eukaryota; kingdom Metazoa; phylum Chordata; class Actinopteri; order Cypriniformes; family Leuciscidae; genus Pimephales; species Pimephales promelas. Next base: position 23,510,629 of record NC_142782.1, read on the forward strand.
AAACCCTAATATGAAATTTAAACAATTTTATATAAAATGATAATACTCCCATTTCTGCCTGATTTTTAAAAAAAGGGATGAGTGGATAAAAAAATGTATATTATAATTATCAAAAAAAAATGGATAATTATAATATAAATATCTTATGTATTCCTAATTTTTTAGATTGTACATTAACATATTTTCGATCCACCGGCTGAGTGAAAATGCAATGTCTCTATTAAACCCTGTATTCAATGCAGCAAGTTTGCAGGTTTGATTGTCATATTTCATCAACAGTAAATCAATGAGCCATCGCTTAGGTAAAAATGTGCGAGCCAGTAGAACATGCATCAATGCTGTGTTTTTAGTTTTAAACATGGAGTGCTTTTAATTAAATCATAGCCTTTTTGAAGTTAAATAAACTTTTATAAACATTTGACTTTTCTAAAATAAATTAAAAAGGAAAGCTTACTTGATCCAGTCGGGATCGGCTCTGGAGAGGAGCAGGCTCTAGGTTCTGTCAATGGAGATGAAAGAGAGTGTTTCAAATCAATAATCCTTTGCAACAAATCAAAAACATCAGCACCTTGTCTTCACTAAATTCTCGGAGAATAACGATACCCTCAAGTCACGATTCGATACATATAATACAAAAAAATATAAACAAATTACATACATACAAAAAAATACTGTTGATTAAAATGCTACATTTGAATATTACATTGGGACTGGAAATGAATAGGCTTAGACTTGGTGCTGGTAACCCAATGCACAAGACAATAGTGATACCAGAATAAAAATATTAATGATTCTGAAGCTGAAAATATAGAATTATATTAAATGAATATGCTTGCACGGTCACTGACTAGATATTTAATATAGTGTAGGCCACTTTTTACTGGTAACATAACACATTTAGCATTATCAGGACACACAAATATTCCCCCATTGCATTACTGTACATTATATAGTAGTTTAATGTAGTACTGACACTTGAATTTTGATTTTTGTGTTATATACACACAATACATAATGTCACCATTCACGATACTGTTGCATATTTGTATTGCAAAATATTGAGACAATATATTGCTACACCCCTACTAAATAGAATTCTCAACAAAAAACAACCAAATTTGATTGTCTTATCCATCCATAACCTGTCAAAAACAGAAATAATTTACAGAGAATAAAATGTTTTAAATAATAAAATTACATTTAAAATGAGCAAACAGAGTGGGGCCAGATTAAGCCAAATTCTTACTGTCTCCAAATGGCTGACTAATAAAATTCAATTTATTTGCAGCATGAAATTCGACTAAAGCTGTAGTAGAAGCACAATATTAAACACCACCTCTGGACAAAGCATCAAAGACAGAATAATGAAAAGACCAAAGCAATGAGCATCAACCATTCAAAAAGAACCAAGATGTGATCTACGGCACCTATAAACAGCTGTAACCTTTACATAGGAAGTTTCTGTGACATGAACATTAGCCTGAACCCATCACATGCAGTTCAAAGTTCTTTGGTTAATCGCTGCTTATGGTCATTCACCTCAACAGGGTCTATATAGAAATATTTTCCTTCCGTATACACAGCTCTAAAGCATAAAAGACAATAACATCAATTAAAAAAAAAAAAAAAAAAAAACAATCTGCATCAATATTAGTACCCATGTAAGTGCCAAACAATGCAGCTGTTAAATACTCTTAAAAAAAAAACCCAGCTGAATTTTCAAGATGAAAGCATATACATTACCTTTCTTACCACCTCTTCCTCCTCCTGCCGTTTCTCGTAGTGTGAGAAGTCATCGAAGATAGAGGTGGTGTGTTTGTAGGTGGCGATGATCTTCAGCACCTGCTTGGCCTTCTCCAGAGGCACCTCCTGCGTGTCACGGGAGTTGGTCACGGGCTTGTTGTCATTGTTCTCCAGGCGGATGTGCCTGAGCTGGCTGTTGGGCACGTCTTTAACAAACAGCCAGTCCACGTCGAATTTGCCCTTCCATTTGTCCTGCGCCCAAACACCCGCACTGGTGCCGTAGTCTACAGGCGAGCGCATCTCCGCCACGCCGCAGAAGTGTCCGCTGCCATTGACGCTGAAAAGCAGGTAGACGGGACCTTTGCCGTTGATGGCCCGAAAGGCAGAATCTAGCCGCTTGTTACCATGTTCCGTGCTGCACCAGATGGAGTACTTGATGGAGCGGTGGATGTCGTCCTCAGAGTAGCTCTTAATGATGAACACCCGGCCGTTTTTCAGGTTCCAGTCGAAGTCCTTGGGGTTGTAGCTGTGCGCCGCACGCAGCTTTTCCAGGACCGGATGGGACTCGCCGCCACCAGAGCCCGGGAGGCCGCCTCCGCCGCCGTTGCCGATCCCTCCGCCGCTCGAGGAGCCGCTGCTGTCCACGCTGCCACCCCCGCCATACCCGGGGTTGCGGTTACGCGGGGCGACCCACCGGGTTTGAGGGGGAGGAGCAGGGTTGTGGTTCTGGTAAGGCTGTGGAGGGGGCGGACCCTGCATCGCCATCTGCTGGGCAAGCGATTGGGCATGGGAAGGCATGGGGGGCTGAGGTGGGGGCGGCAGCCCGTGAGGGTGAGGTGGTAGGTGACCCTGGGAGTGGAGGGGAGGCTGCTGGTGGTGGGGCGGTAGTGGCGAGGCCACTTTAGTCACGGGCCCCTTATTATCCCAAGTGCCAATGTCCATGTTGTGTTTAATGGGTGGCGGGGGCAGGGTGCCTCCAGCCATGGGCATCCCTGGCTTGCTCTTTATCTTCAGCTGCTGAGGCTTGGCTGGTTTGCTAGCGATGGCTGCCCAGGACGTGGGTTTGTTGGGCGGCAGCCCGATAGGAGTACCACCATTACCCGTGGCCACCGCCGCCACTGGCCCACCTCCGATAACAGAGCCCACCGTCTTCACTCCAGAACCACCTCCAGTCACGTCGCCGCCAATCTTCAGCCCCACCATGCCCTGCTCTAAGCTATTCATACCTGGCGCCTTATTCAAGGTGTCGCTGGGGAAGCCCGTTTGCCCATCAGGCACTAGTGTGCCACCTAAAGAACTAGGTGGGTAACTGTAACTGCCCCCGTATGCAGAACTCTGAGTCTGCTGACCCTGGGAGCCGCTCGTACCCCAGGCGGAAAACGCGGGATTTTCAGGGAAAAAGTTAAAGCGGTGTGGATAGATGCTACTGCCCAGACCCCCAGGCTGTCCAAACACAGTGTCATGCATGAAGTGATGGTCTCCATTGCTAAGAGGGGCGTACGGAGTGAGGTACGGGATCGGCGGGTCTCCGCCGGTCGACCAGGGTGCCTCGCTGAGGGGGTACGGGAACCCAATCGAGGGGGCATAGTAGCTAGACAGGTATGGGTCGGTCATGGATTGGTAACTGTTATTCTGGGGGAATACCAGAAATGCATGTTAGAACTTATAACGACAAAATACTAAATATACTCATTTCACATGACATGAAACTGCAGATGTGAAACTGTATTTTAAAAATAAAATGATGTTATAGAAATATTATACAATCAGTTCCTTTTAGCAACGTAATGTGGTTATGGTAATGTACTGGTATTTAAAAAAAATGACAGACAAATATAGTGGTTAGCACAACAGCAAAAAAAGTTATTTTAGAATTATACATTGGTGAAAGCACTGTGCTGATTTTACTTGCATAATGCATTAAATATCACATATTATTTTTAATATCTAAACATCCTTAAAATAAGATACATTAATGGACTATCAAAATTGTGTAAAATAATGAGACTTGTTTTTAGAGACTGCATGTTAAAATAAAATATTTTTCTCATTTTCATACCCTAAGAAAAACAGACTTTTCTCACCGGATTAGACTGGCCAGTGAGGTATGGTTCAAAGTCATTGTCGTGGACCGTTTCCTTCTGATGGAGAGAGCCATTTTGCACTAAAAAAAAGAGAATACTTAACATCAGGATTACTTTTCATTTTACCACATCTGATAATAAACTCAAACCATGTGCTAAACTCAACAGCCCTCTCTTTCCTGTGAAAAATATCACTTAACCAATGCAGCTATGCCATTCACATTTTAGATCTTTAACAAATGATAAATAACTAGTAATATGCATTTCACCACACACTGATCTCATTGACTCATTCACCACATGTTCTGTCTGAGTACCACAATACTTCAGACATACAGTCATGGATGAAAAGGACCATCTAAAAATCACCCAAGCCCAAAAGACACAACTACAGTAGTAAATGCCACAAAGTTATGAAGCATTATCTAATAAATGTGCTCAAAAGCCAAGCTCTCAGTGCCAATAGATGTGTCGGGGTAGTGTTAATCCAACAGGAGCAGTTCTGGACTCCAGAAGGAGCTATTTGCCCCATCAGGTGATTGAATGAGCTCTCAGGCAACATTTGGATGATGTATGAGAAACACACCAACCAGGCTAGACTTCACTTGATACAAGTCACAGAGAAAGAATGCCCAAATTTTACTTAACAGACCATAGCTAAGAGCATCTACTATGGTGAAATTATATGTGATTTAATGAGAAACAATATCCTGGCCGTTAAATAAATAAATAAATCTGTATAGACATAACTTACCTTTAGCGTCTTGCCCTTTGGATGTCTTCTCATTCAGTAAGTGATCAGAGGTGGATAGAAACAACAAGATAAAAAATTAACACATTTGAATCGTAGTTTTAAACACAAGCTCTTCCTGCTTAACATGTAAATACTTCATGCTCTTAATCTACATCGACTCCATCAGAGCATCATCAATAAATCAATGCACAATCAGGGGTCGCTCGACACTCGTTATTATTATTTTTTTTTAAACGGGGGGCTAACATTGACATTTATTTAGTTAATCAAGTAATGCACATTCACTCGGACAGCTTAAGATTCCGTCGACCACGCAGATCAGCCCAAGTCCAGAGGAAACTGGTTATAATTCTCGGAAGCTGATGAGAGATTGTGTAGTTAAATGAATTAAGGAATTAAGGAAAGGTCTGTTTGGACAGAGGAAACGCGATGTAATATTCAATTAAACGAGTGGGGAAAAAAATGCTAACTCGTTAGCCATCGCGCTGGTGTGAAGCAAAGAGAGGCTGATGCCCGTCATGTCTCCGCAGAAGCGGCGGAGGCTGCACGCGCATTCCCTGCTCCTCCTAAAGGCCTTAGCGACGCCGTGCCACTCCAACCTACCTGTGGGTCAATACTGGTGGTAGACATAATTCATCAAGAGGGCCTCTTTAGATTCAGCAAGAGTCTTGCAAAGAAAAACTGAACCAGCAGCGAAGGTGCACGGCGTAACCCGAAGCCCGTGGGTTCCTCTCGGCTCCGTGCAGGCTGAACTGCGCTTTTTTTCAGCAAGTTCCACGACTTGATTCTGGCGATCCGGTCCTCTCGAGCGCACTAAAAGTCCAGCCTGAGGATGATTCCGAGAGTATTGGAGGCTCTGCGGGTTTGAGGTTTAATCCAATGCTGTCACAATGCTGTAAATTAATTTCAAAGTGTGTATATATTTTTTTTTCCTCTTCCCAGCCCGCAGTTATTGTGCACCTCTGTTCACTTCCGCCCAATGGCCGCTCCATCCGGGATCTGCGCGGAGGGACTGACGCCACATGGACCGGGTGGCCATCAACCTGAGAAAATTGGGGGGAAAGTTATAATTGCACACATAATATATATTTTTTTATTTTTTCAAATTTTCTATCTAATAATTACATCAATAGCGAAGAGTAGTATATTTATGAAGTGCATTTTTTTGGCATCGACATTGACAGTATGTATCTATAAGACCCAAAAGGGACTGCCCTATTGTAATTGTTAGTTTACTTTATTTTTATCATCACCATTCTAATCATCATCATCATCATTATTATTCCTGAATGGGAGTCGATGGCAGCCCATTTCACACAGTGATGGTATGAATAGTAATAGTATAATTATGTTTGTAATAAATATTTAAAAAAAAAAAAAACTAGCTGCTTCCTCCACTTAATCTAAGAAATATTACTTCACATTCATTCCTCAGTCACACCATATTCATTTTTATAGGATTGTTGCATGGCTTTTGTTTAATGTGGACAAAATAAGTTGTCATAAAACAATAATAATAATAAATATTAAAAATAATAATAAAATGGGGTTTTAATTAATATAACTTTAATGAATTCTATAGTGGACTTTTAGCTGGTCTGTTCCTTTTTTTCATGAATTCTTAAATAGGCATGTCCAAAGTGGATTTCACATCAGATGTTGATGTCAGGCTTGATGTCTTTTTCTCCAAGCCACATTAGACCATTAGACTGTGAAGACCCTTGTTTATAGTTTTGTTTTATAACATGTCACCACTTACTTTTACCATTTACATTTTCACAGTTAAAGAATGTCATTAACAAGCACTGAGCACTCTTGTATCGCAGTGAGACCTCATGCTGATAAAGGGCATTCAGGGTAGCTAATTGATATTTAGATAGCTATTGATCTTAGTCGGAGATGGGTGGGATGGGGTTCTTTCTGTTTAGGCTAATCCGTTTGCAGTATCTGGAACCCCAAAGGGAGCAGCTCTGTTTCAACATGACATTTCACAGATAACATAAAATACTACACGATTTATACTCGATTAGATATTTTAGTGAAATTTCTTACACGTTTAATCAGCCTATGTGTTTCCATTTTGAAAGTGTTATAGAGACAGAGAGCATGTTGGATATGGATGCTGATGGCTATAATAAATTATTGTATCATATGGGATGAGTATGGGAAGTGTGCTTGTTTATCAAGATCATTAATGCTTTTATAGTTCTTTGGGGGCATAATATATAGGCTACAATACAGCAAGCAGTTGCCACTTACACAGGTTCAAACACAGCTTGTGTTTTTCTAATTTTAACCACAAGGTGTCAGTCTAATTTGAGTTGAATTGAGGAATTTCTTCAATTACATATCAAAACATGCGTCTACGTCACGCATTGTTTACACGGAGCGTGTAAACAAAAACTGCATAAAACTGCATTAACAATGCGTGAAGTAGACGCGCGAGAGATCACTTCCGGCGTAACGTCAGGAGACGGTTCAGTTGGACATCTGATTCAGATCAGTTCGACGGCTGTTAACAAGAGGTAAAAACTAAATACTGTTCGTTTTCTCACACAAACTGCTCGTTTCGTGTCTTAGGCCATCGGTGTGTACATTCACGAGTCATTAAATCATGTTTAATTTTTACTTCTCTGTGCATGCTCTTTGAGGTGGACCCCCTAAAACTGCATTATAGGACTGGCAGACAACAACGGCTTGACCAAAAAATGTCAAAATTGAAAATGCTGCGGAAACAAAGACACCTACATCTTGGATGCCCTTGAGGTAAGCTAAAACATATTAAAAATTAATTTCAAAGTGAACTATCCCTTTAGGGTGACTAACGGACCTGTTTTCTCAGGACATGTCCTGTTTTCACGTCCTGTTCTTGCTGTTTTTTATGAAGTGATGAAGATGTCCTGGTTTTCAAAAAACTGCTAGAAAGATCAGCTCTACAGCAAAATATAGATGGGCAAACAAGGAGGATGAGAAAGAAAAAAAGGATAAAGAGGAAGAAAACTAAAGATATAAATATATTTTGTTAGTTCGTTTTTGTAAAATTGTGAGAGATATTTTTGTTCAATATGGAGGTATTTCTTTTAGTTATTTATTATTTATATCTTTATATTTCTAATACAGAAGAGACATTATTTCTATCATTTTTTTTGAAACCTGTCATAATAAAACATGTTGAGTAACCTCTGAGAAGCCTATCTGATTTTGTGCCTTGTAATATAATGATTTTCTATCCAAACAGAGGAGCCATAGTACTTTAAAAGTATGAAAAATTAATAAGGAATCTTTTAGTAAACTTCGAGTATCTATTTTTCCGGGCGGAGTGTCCTGGTTTTTGGTAATCAAAATATGTTCACCCTACCTTAATCAAAGCGTTGTGTTTTTTTCATTCAAAATGTGGTGTTTTTACTAAAATGTTATTAAGATATGTTCTACATGTATAATATAAGAAATCAAAAAAATGATACAACTCACTACAGTCAGCATTCAAAATACAGGATTCAGTAAATATTTTATTATTTACTTTTACAAAATGAGGTTTGATGTTCTATGTGCTACAACGTTTTTCTTTGGGCCACTGATACAGACCACTACATGCATTTATTATAATTGCTCTCTCTCCCATACTGACACAAATATGTCCTGTGTTACTGTTAGTAAAGGAGACAGAGATTGATCATTAAAAAATAAACAGCATTTTGCTCTGTAGGCTACTACATATCTGCCAACTCTCACTCTTGACCTTGGCCATAAGACATACTCATTTGATTGGTTTCACACGCTCACATGCCACACGCTAGTGTTAACCAGGTGTTCTGCCGGTCATGCTAAATTCCAGTAGGACATTGGGTAGGACATTAGGGCATTGAAGCCAGTACCTGATAAGGCAATCAGGTACTGACTTCAACGAGGGGGGTAATAATTTGGCAGGGGGTCAAAATTCGACACAACACCATGTTGGTTATATGCCAGAAAGATTTTATCTATAGATATACCTGTTGAGCCACTCGTGATCGACTAGTTGTGCCACAAATTAGTTAAAATCTCCCGGAATCTAAAGCGAGCGTGTACGCGAGGCAGAGACTGTGCTCCAAACCGTGTAGCACGCGCACGGCAGAGAGGGAAAGCAAGCAAAAGAGCATCCTAATCTAGAAACAGGACAACCCCAACACACACACACTGTTGGCGAAGTCTCACTCCAAGCTAAACTCAAAAGTTGGCAGCTATGGTAACGTTACTAGCCTAAAACAAGTGCATGTAAAGCAATTCATTCTTCTTCATTTAATCTTCAACATTAAACCATTGAATTGAAAGAAATCTCTGCATTGTTTAAAGTCCTCTGATTTAAACAAAAATGTACAACATTAGAAGTCACAGATTTAACAGATTCAAAATAAAAAAGACAGAATTGCCAGAGGTAGCAAGAAGTCAGTCATGAAAATGTTTTACAGAAAAATCAGCTCCTGAAAATAAAATAAATATGTAAGCATAAAATCGTGTGAGGTTATGTATGCTTTGGCTTGGATAGCTATACAGATGCCTTGTGTCTTGCTTCTTGTAGTTCAAAGGTGTTGAAAGTTTCAAGAAGTTTGTTGGGCAGAGTTGGGGTGCATCAGTCTTATTTTCGAAATTTTTGTGTACGATTATGTTTATACATATATAAATATTTAAAATCCATCTGAACTGGTTTCTGTTTTCACTACTTTCAAAGCTTGAAGTCCTTTCCTGCTATCTCTTTCCCCTCTCAATGTTGACATCTGGACACTGTCACTTATACAAATCTGAAAAGCAACACAAAGCAGATACAAAATTAGATTCATCAGTTGTTTAGGAAGACGAATAAGCGAAACATTATCCAAGGTAAAAGACAAGGAAATGTATTTTACAAACATGTGTCTTCCTCTTCACTGAAGATGCTGACGGTATAGCAGGCAAATACAAATCCCAAGGCCTACATGTACAAACAAACAAACAAAGTAACAGATTAAGTCGTATACAAGTCACCGTGAATTTTTGTATTGTAGTATATGAATGTATCACAGAATCTTAAAGCTGAAGTATGCCATTTTTTTGTAGTTCTGTATGTTATTTTGTTAGTTATCAAAAACTTATGTCTGACAACAACATTGTCACAACCGAAGATTGGAGCGGAAACCTGTTTGAAAACAATCATTATTTCTGCACACTTCAGCTTTAACAACTTTAAGTTTTAGGTTCTTACAGAAATGAACAGTTGGAGGGCACTGTGCATAACCTCGATGTACCGATACTCTAACAAGCAGCTTAGTTCGGAGACAAAATCATGACTGTCCAAATGCTGCCATCTAGTGGTCGGGAGGTTTCTGTTCCCACAGCCCGGACCATTGTCCTTCCACCATGAACGATGAGATGAAAGTCCCAGTGACATATAATCGCTGTCCTATAAAAGTAGAGCACAGTAATGCCTTAACACTTTGGATTTCAGTTGCATGGCTTTGTAAACATTACTGACTTTAATTATACTGAGGAACAGTGCACTGTCAATTTAAAACTTTGTTCAATCCCATCATTTAGCTTTGGTTTGTAGAGATGATATCATTTCATACCAATGGCATGAATGTATGTGAACTTGGTCTCACTAGACTGTATGAGCAGTTTCATTTAAATTTGGCTCTTTACCTTTGACAGCCCTCCGAGGTCTAGATAAAGGCAACAGATAAAGATATTCCAAGTCACCCAAAACATGGTCCAGACTATATACTAAAAGAAAAGGGAAGGACACATAATGGTCATCAGAGATATAACAGTAAAAAAATCACTACCACACAGAAGCATTTTTTAACACATTTTTTTTAAAATCTGCATTTATTTAATCAAAATTACAGTAAAAACAGAAATATTATGTTACATTATCACAATTAACTGTAATAATTATATTAATTATTTTTACATTTTTTTTCAATGTAATTTATTCCTGTAATGACAAAGCTGAATTTTCAGCATCATTACTCCAGTCTACAGACAGAGTCACACGATCCTTCAGAAATAATTCTAATACGCTGATTTGGTGATTAAGAAACATTTATAATATTGTCTGGAAACATACATTTTTACATCAAAATAACAGTATTTATTTTAAACATTATAAACATCTTTACTGTCACTTTTGATTAATTGAATGCATCTTACTGAATACGCAGTATATTTCTTTGTTTATTTTTCATAAATACATAAAAAATATTATTACAATTAAATTAATCATATGAAACTATTCAATCAATAAGTTATTTAAGGTTTAAGAAATGAATGTACGTATTTTTGTCATGTTATATATATATATAATATCAGTATTTTATAAATAATATTTATAACATTACAATTATTTTTGTTTTTTATACACACTTTAAACACTATTTAACGTACTTATTAGGTTCAAAAGTAAAAAAAAACAATATAGATAAATACTGTACACACCAAAACTACATAACGGGGCTTATACTGGACTGTCCCAAACAAGCCCAATATCACCACAATGATGTGCAGGAAGTTGACAAGTATAGGCGCCCACTGGTAACCTAGAAAATCAAACACCTGTCTCTCCACAGCAGTGATCTAGGGAGAGAAAGACAGAGTATGATATGAACAAGATCTCTACACACTGTGAAAATAATAACAACACCAGCTACTTTGCATCTACACGAAAAGGAAACACTGTCATGCTGCTGCCCCAAACACAATAATTATGGAGACCCCATCTCACTTTCCCAGAGACACACAATCAAAACCCCCCACCTCTGTTTTTCCACATGCTGGCTTTTTACCCAGGGTTGCCAGGGTAACAGAGCCAAGGGGGGGGGTACAAAGCTTGTGACAGAGAAACAGAGAGTGAGACCGAGAGGTGGAGAAAGAGAAAAGGAGGGGAAAGGTTGAACGAGAGGAGACGAGGGCTCTCCTTGGAGGTCAGAGGAGCTCAGTGAGGGGAGATGTATGATTCAGAAGAGAGGTGCTGGGTGTGGGGGATGCTGTTCCTTTCATAAAGCTTCACTGCAGCAGTCATAAACCCTCTCGCTCAGCCACTAACCACCCATCCCCCATACAATCTCTCTCTGTATGCCATGCTGCTGCTGTGTACCAGCTGTTCTCAGAGGTTCCACCTCAAATCATCCATTTGTAGCATGTCTTCACCACAGTCCCCATCCGATGTGTTCCAGCACGAGCTGTGTCGACTTTAACGGGCCAAACATAAAAACATAAAACTGTGAGACGTTCCACAGATACAGATTGCTATGCTATCCTCTTGGTAATATAGGCATCTGCATTAAAATACATTTACAGTCTCAGACCATACAGTACATATAACTGATCAAATCTAATTGATCAACGTGAACAGTGACTTGAAATATTTAAAGGAAATTGCACAGCGACAGTTGCAGAAACTGTTGATACTGTGTAGGATTCATGAAGGATGAATGTTCAGCCAAGACTAGTTGACATGGTATTGCAGTCTTGCTGCAGACCTTTCTTCACTGGCAGTAATAGGTGTGAAATAGTGAAATGAATTTGTTAAACCGATTAAGCCTTACAACTGTGTTTTCTTTTTTGAGCCAACCTGAGATCAAATGTGTACAACTGTAACTACTCTGTTCTGCTCTGTCTCACTGAATCTTCATCATTATTAGGTGACTTTCTTTAAAATGGCTGTTAATGAAACCCACTGAGATTATAGGTCAAATATGACTTCATACAAAAAGTGATAAACTGTATATATATATATATATATATATATATATAAGGATTTTCAATCTCTATTTCACACACGCACAAACTCAAATAGGCAATAGGAAAAAGGGAAAGGTTAGACAGTAAAGCAAAGGTTAAACCAAAGCTAAAAGCCATAGAAAGGTTAAGCAGAGTAACAGCAGGAATGTAGGTCACTGTCTGCTGGGGCTCAGACCACAAGTGTGCAACCAGTGAAGTGAGATAACACGACAAGAAGAATCCAATATATCACTTTATGCCAGAGGAGAAAATCATCTCACATCACTGAAAGACCAAGTGCAATCAATGAGGAGTGATAATGATAAATATGCAGTAAAACACACTTAAAATGAGCACACAACATTCTCTCGTTATCACATAATGCAGCTGATTCACATTTCACATATTTTATGGTCTATCTCTAATGTAAGAATGAAACTGCAGTTTAAATAAGTAGATCATAATCATAATATGCTGGTTTTATGAGTTCTACAAAAGGGATAAATGGATAGGTGGATGAATGATGGATACTTGATGAATCCTTTGGGAGAAATGATGGTGCATTAGCAGCAAAATAAGTCAACAATGATACAGGTTGTGTTACAGGACAGTGTAACACATACGATACAGAAATTAGGAAAATTAACAAAATATGATATAGAAATACACAAAAATGTGCACAATAAACACAATACACAAAGCAATATTCTATACACAAATGCTTTTGCACTTCTCATTTTGTGTATTAGATATTAACAATAAATGCGCATCAAACGAAAGTTTCGTTTGTGTCATTTCACAATACCCCTGCAAACAAGCCTGCACTGGCCCTGTCCGGGCCCACTTAGGGCTAGCCTAAGGGCCCCCTGCAGGCTGCTAGCGCAGGGCCCATGAGAATTTGCTCATTGGCAAAACGTTGGGCCTGCATGGGCAGCCCTCACTTAGCCCTCACTAAACCCACACAGGGCCCGCACACTGGGCCCACAAAACGTTGGCCCTGCATGGGCAGCCCTCACTTAGCCCCAAGGAAGCCCTCACTAAGCCCACACAGGGCCCGCACCGCACACACAGGGCATCTACAACAATAGATCTAGTTCACAATTAATCTGTTTCACTATAAATACTTTTTGGCTAATATAACTCTAAGTCTTTGGGAAAAACAATTATTCTATACATCTGAATGCAGTCACCACATAACTAATTTCTGTATTTTCACAAATGTACAGAAGTCAAAGGGATTTCAAATCAATGTATTTATTAATTACAAAACATAAAACATTAAATTCAGGTTATTATATATAATATAATTACACTATTATATATTCACATAAAAAACAGAAACATAGAAAACAGCTGTTTTACATTATGATAAAATTTCACAATATTACTGTTTTGTTTGTTTTTTTAAATAAATGCAAGCTTGATAAGCAGAATAGACTTCTTCCAAAATGTTTCCAAATTTTTTACCTGTATACTGTATATGATTTTATACAAAATAAATAGTAGTTAATAAGATTGACACTGTATTATATCTAGTAATATTGAAGCTAAACAGAGTCCCTATAACAGTGCAATTTGTAGATTTTTAGTCTTCGAGAAAATGTTTTATGAGTTGCAAACCTCTTTTTCTTTGCTTTCTCTCTCTCACAAACACAACACATCAGTTACACAAAACATCAGTTAAATTCTTCATTGCAGGTGCACAAATCCTATTCTAAAAATTACCAAACTCATAGGGTCATATTTTTGTTGATAAACAGTAACATTTTGGCCAATTATGCACATTTCTTGGTGTATAATTTTGTGAATCATCTATACTGTTTGGCTATTCTCATGTGGTCACACTTCACTTTTCATTCAGTCACATATGCTCAAACCCCGTGTGGCCGTGCCTTAAATGTCAGCATACATTTCTTACAGGGCTGTGCAAAAGTTAATTGCGATTAATCGCATTCAAAATAAAAGTCTGTGTTTACATAATATATTTGTGTGTGCTGTATATAATTATTTTGTATTAGGGCTGTGAAACGATTAATCGCATCCAAAATAAAAGTTTGTGTTCACATAAATTATATACGTTTGTGTAGTGTGTATAATTATTTTGTATATATAAATACACACACATGCATGTATATATTTAAGAAATATTTGCATGTTTGTACTGTATATATGTTTATACAAAATTAATATTATACATAAATATAAATCTTTGATATATCAATAACACATTTTTCTTAAATATATACATGCATATGTGTGTATTTATATATACAAAATAATTATACAGACATATATCATGTAAACACAAACTTTTATTTTTGATGCAATTAATCGTTACACAGCCCTATATTGTATATATAAATACACACACATGCATGTATATATTTAAGAAAATGTGTTATTCATATATAAAATATTTATATTTATATAATATAGATTATGTATTCATATATATATATATATATATATATATATATATACAGAATTTAAGTGCAAATAATTCTTAAATATATACATGCATGCATAGGTATTTATATATACAAAATAATTATATACAGCACACACAAATATATTATGTAAACACAGACTTTTATTTTGGATGCGATTAATTGCAATTAATTTTTGCACAGCCCTTTTTGTGATTTGAAAAAAAGAAAATTATTTGTACACCTCCAATGAAGAATTTGAAAAGCTGTAACTGCAGTGTTTTTTGTGAAAGAGAAAAAAGTTTGAAACTTAAAAAAAAAAACGTTCTCTCTGTGACTACTTTACACCTGACTACTTTTAACTGACTACGTTACACCTACAGATTCCACTGTCACAGGTGCTCTGTTTTGCTATAATGAAACCTTTACAGAACATGATAGTAATCCGCCATCCATGTAAAAGCAGAGGTCGGTGTGGTGTACAGGTACATCTGTCCAGCCAACATCTCACGCCTTGATGCCTTCCACTGTGGATCCCAGAAAACCTGCAAAAAAAAAAAAAAAAAAAAAATACAGTTCAAAATCTATCATACATAATCATACATCTGGTATCACAAATTATTCCAGGTTATTATAACAATTCCAGGTTCAATCAGGTTAAATGCTCAATATTAGAGCTGCACAATACTAAAAACCTTAAATAAAATATTTTGTTTATCTGCTGCTATATATATTGCGATATAAAAACAAATTTCAAGAGATTATTGAGTGAATCTGCATTGAAAATTATAACAAATTACAAGTATTGATAAATTCAATAGAAGAAAAATACAATTGAAATAAGCAGTGCATGAAGTTTTTTCGGAAAATCTAACTTATCAGGTACGGAAATTGAATTATCTAATGTAAAATAAGTCTTCACTGAGGTACAGCCTCTCTCTACTCTTACAAAATGACAAACAACCAGCCTGAAAAACACATGAGAATGACACAAGATAATGTCTATAATAAATAGTGTGTGTGTAATTTCTTCAGTACCGTCAGCAGAACTGATAACATCTGAGCTTATCGATACTGCAGTCTTCCTTAATTTGGCCCCAGGGCCTGTTTAATGTTTAATACCGGGTTTCGGAACCTATTCCTACATATGGGTGAGTTCATATGGATGAAGGCCTGTTGTGTTTGGCCTCTTGGTTTGTGATGGTGATATAGCTATTGTGAAACTCACCTTCGTCATGTACTGGGTGTGGATGGCATCAAGATCTTGTCCTGAAGAATCACAGGATCAAATGATATCTCATCTGGTAACAAGAGCACAGCCATAACCCCCTGAATTCAGCATTTGAAAGTAAAAAGAATTTCAGTATTTATCAGTCAAACATACATAAAAAAATAGCTTTGAGTTGGACAGTATGGTGTCTCATTGGCCAACATAATTAAAAACACACCCAGAGAAAAAATAAAATAAAAAAATAATATATATATATATATATATATATACCCATGACTATTATCCTGAATTATTATAACTATGACTATTATAACATTATATTTGCCACCTATTATTTAGCTTCTCAAGTACAATGTCACTGAAAAAAACTGTAATTAATGAATTTAAAGTGAGAGACTTCATTTAAAATCATAAATCCTACAGACCCACAACAATTAAACAGTATGTATGAAGTTTTGCTTACTATAGTCGAGGTCATAGCCGTGGAGATTGTCTTGGACCCCAGGGGGTGCAGCAGGACATCTATGATGATCTTCAAGAAAATAACATGCAATGTGTCACAGAGCCAACAATATTACATTGAATTTACAATAGAACAAAGGGTTTAATACAAGGAAGCAAGCTAGAGCATAGCTAAAGAATATACATAAAAAATCTTAAGGTAATATATTGTGCAATAATCATGCATATGAAATAATTATCATGATTAAACAATAATTCCCCTTTTTTGTGTTTTTTTCCTGTTCCTTCGGAAATCACTTATTACCAATATTTGTAAATGACGTCATTAAGTACGTTACAATGAATTCTTTCAAGGTTAAATAACTTAACTTAGCTAACTTCCAATCACCCATTGACAAATTACCAGCAAAACAAAACTATAAAAAACTGTTATCAACACAAAAATGTGGTTAAAAACCCACACTTATGTAAAACAAGAGCTCAATTGTAACGTAAACAACTTAACGTTAGCTCTTCTGAAAACGGTTCAGTCAGATGCTAACGGACTTTATCGAAGACAAAAAACTATTTCTATAAAGTAAATATTCAACAGAAGTGTATCAATTACACGTAAGACATATATTAGGAAGGTTTGTATGTATTATTTGTGTGATTTTGGTAACTAGACTTACCTGAAAGCAGAGAAAACAACAGTGAGAGACGCTAGTTTGCTGTTTGTCAGTTGATGGGTTTCCTCGTTTCCATGGTTTCCATCTGCTCGCGCGCGCTCCTGTCTTTGAATCAGATTTGAATGCGACTCGCGCACGTACGCCCATATTGAAACCATAGAACACGTCAAAAGGCACGCAGCATTTAAATAAACATCTAGAATTATAACATTTAACAATTTAAAATATCTTTAATTTTATATAATGAATTTAAACTCATTGTGTAGTTCTATGACCCATTCAGTTGACAATTATGTTTTTTAATACCATTTTGCTTTTACTTTTATTGTAAAGCAATTTCATGACATCTGTATTATATAAAGGCCTACATGTAATATAAAGAGCAACGTGTAATATAAATATGTAACATAAAGTGTGGAATGAAACTGCAACAGGCCCGTAATTTCATTACCATCTTTATATAAAGAGTGCTTTCTTATTCTCTTATATATATATATATATATATATATATATATATATATATATATATATATATATATATATATATCTTAAAAAAAATAAAACATTTTTAAACAATTTAAATATATATATATATATATATATATATATATATATATATATATATATTTAAATTGTTTAAAAAAAATTTTAAGAGAATTAAAATTACCAAGTTATTAGTGCTTTCTTATTCTTTATATATATATATATATATATATTATTAGTGCTTTCTTATTCTCTTAATATATATATATATATATATATATATATATATATTTTTTTAAGAGAATTAAAATTACCAAGTTATTTTGATTAGAGGACGTACTGACGACATTGTGGGCATGTGGGCAAATCTAAATGTGGGCTACCTAAACTAAACCCGCATGGGCCCAATGGTGCAAAACCTGCTCATGGGCCCGAATGGGATGGCCCACAGTGGGCCATCATGGGCTTAATGTGGGCAGCCCGCTAGTGTGGGCTGCTCACTGATAGCCCGCAGTGAGCCCAAAGCTGTGGGCCTCGTCTGGGCAACCCGCACTGGGCCTGTTTAGGTTTGGCGTGGGCTGGCCCTAGCCCACTGTGCCCACAAAAAGCCAGCGTCGGCCCCGCAGGGGCATGTTTGCAGGGACTACAATAATAATTATTTATAATAGTCCCATAACTGTCTAAACGTGATTATGTACACGTTAGTTTAGACTAGAGGTAAAGAAAGACTTCCATTATAGCCTACACAAAAGTGTAACGTTACGTAGCCTGCATGTCGGCTATAGGCTATGTCTGTATGCTATAATCGGCTAATTATAAATGGAAATACGGTTATTGTGGCTCAAAACTTGACTTCTTTCAAACAATAAACAATTTGAAAGACTGCAGGCTTTAAGACGAAATGTTCAGAAACTATTCTCGAAGTTAATGTTGAAACGTCAAATGTTTTTGTTTTTGCCACAATTCTAAACGCACTTACCAGTTGAAGAGTGCAGAAGAACATCAACATGCACCTCCCCGAGCAGCAGCCCATCTTCACTATTCTCTCCGGTGTCAACGTCAACTCTAAACGGTCAATAAAACAGTTGCATTTTGAAGATCCTCAGTATTTACTCGAGATATTTTTCAGTAGGTTTCCCTTACAATGGGCTGTGATCAGAGCTGTACATCGCGCTAGGGTTAAAAACAGAGTATGATGAAGCAGTACGCGGGGGACAGAGGGTGAGACCGGGGTTGCGAGGTAAATAAAACGGGGTGGGACCCCATTAGAGACACCACCTTCTGGTGCTTTGTTAAGAGGGAGCGGCAGGTGGAGCAATTGCGGCTGGAAGAGTTGGAAACTGATCAACATATGCACCTTCATTTTAGTTCTGGCCATTTACGCGACTATTAGTTTTAAATAGCCTACTCACTTAATGCAGTCTGCTTTGCTGCTTTAGGTGCTGAAACTTCTTGCTGAAAAACATCTTAAAACCACGATCGTCTCCTATTGTTTGGGGAATATTTTATGTTGCCTCCCAAAAAACATCTGAGCACTTGCTGGGCAAACTGGAACCTATTTAGACCAGGTGAAACCAGGAAACTGTTTAAAAGCAGGGGGCAGCTAATAATGAAGTTGGCTTGTGCATATAGCCTACACTTTGCATTTGTTTTATGCACATTATTTTCAGAGGCAAAAAGGTGAATGATTTACAGAGAAACCCAAACTTGTAGAGATTGTTTCCAATCCAATGGTCACCACCATAAGGAATGTTTGTATGCTGGTTTGCTGGTGCCATGCTACACCTTCTCAGTTTTGCTTGCATGAGAACAACATGTCATGACTAAGCTGGTCCACCAGACCAGCACTGTAACAGCCAGCATAAACCAGCCTGGAGCAACATGAAATCCAAGCTTAGTTAATACTCCCGAAGGTTATGGTTTTCCAAGCTGCTCATTTCCGATCAATGTAAAGGAATGGTGGCTGTCAGGAAGAATTGTCAAGGTATAAGATTTTCAGTGAGTAATTACATTTCGGCCTGTTCCTCTAATTGTTATATGAGTTCAGAAGACTTATAATGGCATGTCATTTTCTTGATGCTATCCACTTACATTCAATGGACTTCTCATTTTGTGTGTTCCATGGAAAAATGTCGTATGGGTTTATACACTGTCAAAAAAGTTGCTGCCTTTTTTTAAGTAGCCTATCGATTTGGATGTTTAAGTTATTTCAACTTAAATTACATTATGACTTTGCAAGTTGAATTTTGTATACTTTAAAATGTTGTTAATGTAAAACAAAACCAATGTAAAAATATAGGCCTATGTTGTAACTTATTGTTCATATATTTTTTTTTACAGTGAAACAACGATGCCAGAATATCATTTTACTAACCTCAGCAAACTCAAATCTCAGAACATCCTGAAATGCACCATATAGTTATCTACACAATGGGGTCTGTGTGCATATTTTTGTGTTTAGACTTCGAAGAAGTTTAGCTTTAGAAGTTTGTTTCTTTTCTAGATTTATAAAGTAATTAAGATGTCAGCCCTGAGGTTGCATTTTTCATCATTTGGACACCCTACTAGACTAGCCCCTGCAGTGCCCAGCCATGTTTAGCACATATCACCCACCTTAACACAGCTGCCTGCTGCAGTGAGTATACTGTATGCTTACTGCACGCTCCATAGTCCCACAGATGGGTAATTAACAGCAGGGTGCAGGGGTTTAGTTTGTGCTGATAAACAAATTTACTATCTTTAGAGAGAGTGCTGTGTTAGATTGGTGGGTTGGAACCCAGTTTGTGAATCCCCTTTTGTGCCCATTAAATATATGTTTGGCTAGATTGTTATGCTGTAACATGAAGGTTGATTAAATGTTCCTAGTGCTAAATAAACTAATATTAAATGAACAATTTCTACAGCAAGAAGACACTGTGTACACTTTTAAATATAAAGGGTCTTTTTTGGCATCGATGGCTGGATGAAGAACCGTTTACTTTCCATTTTGTAAAAGATTCTTAGAAAAAAAAATGTTCTTTTAGGAATGGTTCAGTGAAATGTTGGCAATGCAGAAATGATTATTCCATGGTATCATTGTGAAACCCCCCTTTTGGAACCTTTATTTATATGAGTATTATGTTGACTATTGACTATTGGTCAAGCTCAACCAGTCAACCCTGTTACCCAATTTATTGTAAAAATGTGCATTTATTTGTATAATTAATTTTACATTGTCATGCATAAAACAATGAGATTTTACTTAAAAAAACTGCTCATATGAAGTACTTTTAAAATGTCATGAACAATAGTGATTATTATGGTAATCACTATTCACTACATAGCCTACAGTACTTTCTGTACTTTTCAACCACTGGCTGTCATTCCCAGACTGGCCGCGTAGTGGCGCAAAACGCAAGCTCCAAATGCCAATGGAGTGGGCACCGCGCTGTCATATGGTACTGTCGCCGATTCTCGAGACAGGATTGAGGCTTGAGCAGGCTCAACGGAGGCAGTCGTGACTTGGTCTTCATATCACAACCGAACCTCGACTTGGAATAACCCAGCTGTGCGTTTACACCTTTCGTCTTGTGAGCGACGCGGCATGCAGCGCGGGAACAATGGGGCTGGTCAGAGGTTGCGCTGAGGACGCCAGATGCCATACCGCACATATGTCCTCCCTAACATACGAATCCAGGCTCAACGCAGGTTATTGATTATGCTTGCGGGGTCCGATCGGGAGCCAGACGTTTCAGCAGCAGCAGAGAGAGTGCAGCGAGGTGGATGCTGCGCGGCGACGCGCCCCCTGAATCCCTAAACTGAGTGAGTATCTTCAGCAGCATCTGTATACGGCTCTCGTCTCATTGGCATGCACTTCTGCCTACGTGCTGGCCATACAACGGAACCCTGTATTAAACGCATATCAGAATGTATAGCATGATAATTCGCTGTTGGAGGTTGGAGGAATACGCGTCCGGTTTACATGATATTAATGACTCGCATCATAAGTCAGCAGACACGTGTGCAACAGCTTCAGTGTAGC
This sequence comes from Pimephales promelas, assembly GCF_988280905.1. Classification (NCBI taxonomy): domain Eukaryota; kingdom Metazoa; phylum Chordata; class Actinopteri; order Cypriniformes; family Leuciscidae; genus Pimephales; species Pimephales promelas. The sequence goes on from NC_142782.1 coordinate 23,532,235, forward strand.
CGCATTACCCTTTGTGGTTCGACGCTTAATTAAACGGTTTATAAGCATGTTGTGGCACACTCTCTCACTCGGCGGAAACCAGCAGTTCAGCACTGCTCGGTATCATATGTAATACCGTGAATTATGGAATCAATTAAGGGAGCAGCATCATTTATTTGTTTCCCCTCAATTAAAAGGGATTTCGACGGAAACCTCTTGCAGTCTGCTGTGGGAGCTGACCTGGCGGACGCACCTGCACTGCGCGTGCATTTCCACTTTGATCTTGTGAGATTATTTCCTGAGTGCATCAGTGATTGGCGGGACGATACCCTCGGGAGCAACGAATTACTCGTGCTGAAGAGGTCGACCGCTGCGGGCCATAACATATCATGTATTCGCGCTACATATGCGAGCCAGGAAAACAATGGTGTTGCACAGTATACTGGCATATACTTGACATATAGCCTACAGCAGTGTTTCAGTTAAAACAGCTCACGTTTTAAAGTTCATACGGGCAAATCGAATCAAAATACTGTAGTAGCCTACTTATCTTGCTAACCTGTTGTGTCTGAATAAACAGCAGCAGTAAAAGCTGACTGATCTCCTGTCTGCAAAAAAGGGTGCAGTAGGCTAGTTTAAAGTCCCCATTAAATCCAAATTGAAGTTTTTTTTGGCGTTTAGTATGTAGCCCTATATGTTTGCCTTACTGTTATCTATAAGCCAGTGTGCTCAAAATATGTTTAGATTTAGAATAGGCCTATATAAGCATTCAAAACTTAGTCTTCTGCCAATATGGATCAATGATGTTGCACTTCAGCTTCTCATCAGATTTTCTGTCCAATCAAATATAGAATCTAAAGCGTCCTGTCCCATATATCCATAGTATTTGCCCTACATTATAAAATCGGTAACTTGTTCTACCATTTGCTGTTTTCTACATGGTGAAAGGCTCATTGTGCCAGTGGATTCAGACAGTGTGCTTTCCAATAAGGCGTAGGATGAAACTGCAGCTTTACCAAGCTCAACGGCTCTGGCCGAGCTGTGATATAAACTAAATTCTATTGGTTTCTACTGTTCGAGATGTCCCTCCCAGTCCTCCTGTTTCAGTGGAAATAACTTCAACACGTGACATGAAATAATGCTATTTCAGCGGGACTTTAAGATGATGATGTGTAATTTGGGCATGAGACGAAGCTCAGTGTCTCAGACTTTAAACTAGTTTCAGTTTGTGGATGAATATTTTAGGTGAACAAATTGTTTCCCCTTACATTCATCCACTGACTCATTTTTTTAACACCAATTTTTTAGCATATATGACCCAATAGAGAGCGGCGTGTGAAGCGCTTCCAATACTGAACGAACTGCTCAGAGCAGCATCTCAACGAATATCTTCATGCGTGTCATTCTCTTTCTCGTTTCCGGAATCATTCAGTAATGAATGGGTCTTTCTAAAAAATTTGTTCAACAAATGTAGCTGTAGCATATTCGATGGCACCTACTGGGCTAACAATGTCATTTGCGGATAGGGCTACAGTTCGAATCTGAATGAATCTTTTTGTGAACGATTTAAAAGAATCATGTTTAAATTAATCAAATTGACAACAATAGTGTATAGGGAAAGCTTGCCAGATCAGACTGGTGATGTACCTGTCATCCATATAACAGATGAAGGTTCTGTGTCATGTATGTGAGTAAGTTTGTGAGAGTGGCTACAATGAATGAGACTGTTGGGGCGCAACTAAACTTCCTGTTGATTGGTGGAGACTGAAACAGATATGATTTCCCTACCACATGAACGTGAGCATCAGAGAAAGCAAGCAGAATGTTCTGTTCTGTCCAATTAATGGCAAAAAAAATCCAACATTGGCTCACATGTGATGTCTGGTGTCAGGAGGGGTAAAGAACGGTGAAAATAAATGGCTGCACTTGCTTGGAAACCCAGGTTATAATATAAACTGTAAGTCTAATATACAGGTGATGCAGTGCATAGCAAAATTTAAATGATTTAAACTAGATTGACTCTGGCATTCAGAGTATTTTTAAATCCTAATAATTTCTCTCAGCTTCGTCAGCTGTGCCTGGTCTTTGTGACTAAACATGGTCATGACAGAGGAACCAGACCTGTCAACAAGACCCAACAAGCTGATCAAGAACGTTGAAGTCTTCTGTTTGGGAAACCTTTAACGTGAATCACATGCCTTGTTTTGTCACATCTGAAATGTGTTTCCTGAACATCTTGTTTAATCCTGAGGTGGCCTACTAGCTGAACAGAGTCTTACAATTTTGAGAGAGCCATCAGAGATTTGCTATAGGTCTGTTACGGTGTGATAAGGCCCTGCAGGCAGACATCCATTAAACTTGAGGCTCTGCTGAAGATACTGTGAACTGCAGAGGAGTTCCTTCTCAGTCTTATCGTGGAGCAGATCATAGCTCCTCACTGGAGGAAACATACAGCTTATAACTGTCCTTGAACATAAGAATTGTGCACATATTTGTATGTTTTTGTCTGGGTATTTTTAAGAGCATTTGAAATTTGATTGCTTGAAAATACAGGAAATCCAAATTTATTTGCCCCACATAGTTACATATTGAGTAGAGATTGGTGAATGTTTTCTTATTTTGACAATGAAGGTCATGCGGAAGAGACCAGAATGATTCACAGCTACTAGCAAAACTACATCTCCCCAATCTCTTAGCGAGAGGTCAGAAGGTCCTTGTCTCCTCGAAACAAAGGTCACAAGGGCAGGAATCTCTGGTGACCTTAATATCTGCTATTTTCAGTCATTGTGTTTTGGTCTGTTTCAATTCAGCACTGCAGGCTGTTACCAGTAATTTGTTTACATTGTTTTTTTCCCTCTTTCATTTGACTAATTTGCTGAAGAGTTTTTTTTTTAAATGGCAGATTATATTTAATTAAATAAATAATTTCAATACAGTTATTATTTTAAAGCTGCTTCTGCTACTTTCTACAACTTTCAAATGTATTTGTTCTGATTTTCGTAAACAGTACGAACATTCATCATATGGTGTTAATGCTGATAACGGAAAATTATCAGCCTAAATTATTTATCTAAAACTGGTTTAAAAATATGTATACTTTTTGTAATTTAATTGAAACTGAAATGATGAATCTACATTACATTTTCTGAATACAAAATCTGAGTGGTGTTTGCTAGTGCAAAAAGAATATCACATGAATATAGGTGTAGTGAGTGGTTCCCAGGGTGTTGCTATAATTCATTGTGAGTGTCTTGCAAAGAGATTGGACACTGTTCAACGTCAAAAGAGCTTACCTTCAAGTTTGCTCTTTATATATGGCTTCTTCAATGTGAATCAATTAGCGTATTTTCATCACATTCAGTTACAGTTAGCATTAGCTGTAAAAAGTAGCAGCAGTGCAGTTGTAACTAAGTTCCATCAATCATTTATACTAAGTTCTGTAATAAGTTATATCTTAAACAAAGTAGTTATGTAGGAGTTTGGCTTGAAGGATGTGAAGACGGGTTTCAGAGGACACCCTGTTTTACTGCTTGTTTATGAATAAATCATTTACCATCCCTCATGCTAACATGCTGCTCAGAGAAGACTTAAGGGCCGTTCACATATGCAGAGATTTAAAACAAAGAAGAAGGAAGTAATTCATATTCAATGAGAGTTGATTTCTGATGACGTGAACATCAGCGACAGAAGTTGAGCGAATGCCTAAAACATGTTTTTAGTTCGTGTATTCATTTTTGTAGTTCCCATTTATATCCACTAATACTAATTCCTCCATTCTTTTTGCTGATGTAAAACGGACAGAAAGAGAAGGAAAAGAGTGAAAGGAGGAAAAAACGAGAGGGGGAGGAGGCGAGAGAGTCATGTCTCTTGGGTTTGGGGGGACGTGCCAGTTTCTCTCTGACTGAAATCTAGGGCTTCACAGTAATTAAAACATGCCATTCCCCAATCTCACTCTGTTTCCGTTTCTCTCTTTCTTCTTCCCTGTTCCATGTGCTCCTTACAAACAGACACAATCTTTCTCTTTATTTCTCTGGGGAAGTTGACTGACTGAAAAATAGAAGCTGGTGTCTGACATACAGATGGAGACCTGCCTTTATTACACAACCCAATTTAGTCTTCGTTAAAAGCAATGAGATTAATTTCATACACATGGAAAAGAAATGAAAAACAGGGAAACCGAATAAAAAGGATTAATCATGTGATTGGGACCTGGAGTTCCTTGATTTTGGACATGCTGAGGCTTCAAGAAGAACCTGTAAGCTGTTGTTGTTTGATATATGTGCAGTTGCAGACAATAACCACTAGGGAGCAGTAGTTTAAGCATTGAAAATGTTAGCATAGTTGGCCCCTGCTGGTAAACTATCTAGATTCAATTAGCATCTTTCGTAAGTTTGGAGTAATTTTTAAAACATAGGCTATATAATTTAAACTGTTAAATGTAAAATGTGGCAAATCTCAAAATGCATATCTACTTTTCATACTGCATCTTATAATGTTGTGTTGCCTTGTAGGATTAAACATTATTGATTGCAGACTTAATTGCTGATGACTTGTTTCAGCAGATCTAGAATCTATTCTGTCTTTGGGAGATACGTTTATTTGTTTTGCACTTTGATGTAAACTTTGCAGACCTTTTCCATTCACAAACAGCTACATTACACACTGCATGAAAGGTAATATTTGAAAAAGCATAATGGTGGACTTTAATATCTGTACATCCCTATTTAATTAAATAGGGGCCTGACTGGAATCTTTTACATATTTTAACACGTTAAGCATTTTTACTGAATTAATTTATACTGTAGTCAAGAAGTTATGCATAGTCATTAAGTGCAGTCATAGATCATAACTTCTGTTAGTAGCTCTCAAGACTAGAGTGCTTGTTTATTGTGTGGTGGACTGAAAGTCTCCAATTAAGAGTGAACAGGATGTTTTCATTTTGCTTGGTCACATTAATCAAATATGAAGTGGTAATCATTTTAAGGGGATTGTCCTGGGTATCTTAAATTATTGCGCAGCATTAGCTGATTTTACCAATTACAGAGGATTTTGTCTTGCTCTAATTCAGAAAGGCAAATTAATCAGTCAGAGAATAAAGACAGGGACTGTGTATCAGACAGAGGCTTCTGCTTCTTCCCAAATAGTATCCATGTAATTACACAGGAAACAAGCTCTTTACTGTTTAATTAGCCCAGCGAAGACAAGATGTAGATTTAAAAAAAAAGTAATTGTTTTCACATCCAACCTTCTGGCAGGTGCAGGACAAAAGGAACTTAATAAAGTGAAAAAAACACCTTTTGAGACGTATAAGTTTGTATGTAGGTGTTTTCTTAATTGAGTAATGTGTGGGGCTATTTGACGGAAGGCCAAAACGGAGAGAAAAATAATAAATAGTTTCAAACGAAAATTTATTAGTGTGGACATGGCCTTAGCTTGTTTAGACCTAATCAAACTAATTGAAATCACATGACATGGTGAGTAAGGCCTATATAAATCCCTTCATCAAATGTGATGGAACTATTGCCTTTACCGGAAGCCAGTGATTATAGTTATAAAGTTATAAATAGGGATATTTTTCTTACAATATGCATTGCTTCACCTCATTAGCCTTTATTAATAATCCCCTGGAACCGTGTGGATTACTTATGATGGATGGATGCGCTTTTAGGGCTTCAAAATCCAAGTTACCATTCACTCCCATTATAAAGCTGGAAAGCGCCAGGATATTTTTTTGTACAACTCTGATTGTGTTTGGCTCAAAAAAGAAAGTCATATATACCTAGGATGGCTTGAGGGTGAGTAAATTATGGGAACATTTTTTTAAAAAAAACCTTTAGAATATGTCAAAAAGAAGCACTCATTGTCAGCATCTATATCTTTGATTGTTTTTTTTAAATGTTTTTTTAGCAGTGTCACATATGCACATAACAGCATCTGCACCTGTTGACAGTTACAGCGATTATGTTATTCACCCAGTATGCTTCTCTGCATGAAAAACATGCTTATTGGGAAGGACTTCTCAAATCAATATGACGAAGATGTGATTCTACCATTCGGTGGGATGAAACACAGTCACAGCTCCATCTGGCCTCAGAATAATGTGCTTATGACAAGTGTCATTCAGAAGATGCTTTATATATTTAATAACAATAAAATCTTGTAAGCATCATGTAAATCTGAGTTTTTGTCCTAGCTGCAAACATGTTATGACAGGATATTATAATGAGTGTTTGGTTTGTATATTTGCTGCATCAAGCTGGGAAGCCCCATCCACTGTTACATCTCATTGGTCCAAATTCATTGATTTGATCCACATCGTACAGCAGTTTCATGTTCAGTGTGGACAGACAAATTGCTTGTCACTTTTGGAGAATAACACAAATTTGCTTGTGTTATGTGCATCTGAAAAGGCATTATGGAGATGGTGATTTTAGTATCTCTCTGGTACTCTCATCTGATTGGGAAACCAAACCAAGAAAGCTCAAGTCATTAGACTGCCATTGGCAAATTCTATCATACCGATGCAACCTAAATAAGCAGCTCGTGCAAAATTTAGGATCACCTTGAATCAAAATCACAGTGGCTTTTATTATCAATGTTTCAATATGAGCGTCTATTTGTCTAAAAAGGCTGCTAAAAGGTCCCAACTGGAGAAAGAGATTATCTGTCAGCCATTTTTAATTTCTTTCATTTGATTAGGCATTTAAGATAATAATGCACTCACTGCCAATAAATTAATACGATTTGAAATATGCCATGGGTGCTCTGGACAAATTTGAAGTAACATGTCTTATATTAACTTAAATATTAGCAATATTCTTTGCTAAACAATTCTTAGTCAGAGTACTTATGGTTAATTTTGAGATAACCATAATGGAGAAACATCTTTTTGTTCAATGAGTGCGTATATGCTTGTCATGTTAATTAGGCAAACCTTGACATTTTGATCTAACCAACCAAGTTTAAGTGTGACAACATTTTCGTTTTTGGGTGACCTATCCCTAAGTGCAGTTCATAAATGATTTGTTTTGGCTATACTGAGTTTTGTTGGTGCTGTTGGGCAGACAGAGCTCCTGTAGCGATCTTCATTGATATCTGGAATGTGAGTGTCTGGATGTGTGCCTTATAGTCTAGCACCACATTTTCCCTTAATTTTGGCTGGCAGCCTTTCATAAACACTCTCTGTTTTCTGTCTATAAACAGGGAGTCTGCATGATGGATCCACTCATTAATCTCCATGCTTGTTTTTTTTTTTATTGATGGATACTCAAGAGACCCGTGTACAGTTTAAAAGGGGTCACCAGGTGCAACTCAGGGCAAGTATGCATGCATAACAAACGCATTATAGTAAAAAGTCCTTTTTCAGTCTGACAAAGAGCAAGACACAAGAAAAGAGAGATTCCCTTAGTATTGTGTCCCTCCTTTGTTGTTTCGACACTGTTGTTTGCTTATGCACAGAGGTATTTTTAGCTCTTATCATGACTCACTTCCCTTTGATAGTACTAAAACAAGAGCCAAAATAATTAAAACTGGGGTAATTCTTTATCTGACAAAATCCACACACTTGAGCTCATGCATGATGCCTGTAAGGTATGAGTCAGAAATAGCCATAGAAATCCTGCCATCAGCAGTACAAGTCTTCACAATGAAAAATAAAGAGGGGATTGTGCATGCAAACAAAAGGTGACTGAGCATTTCAGAACTCACTCTCCATTCAAAAGTGTTGGCTCATTCAGAAGATTTCTGATGTAATGGAGAACATTGGACAATTGGAGAAGTGTACGCAACAACACTGTCAAGTGGAGCCTATAGACTGTTTTATTAATGTCTCACATGGGTTCATTTCAATGCGTCTGTTCTCCTGTGCAGACATTTGCGATGTCCCCTATAGAAACAGGAAGAGTTGGTGATGTGTGTCTGTGTGTATATGTATGTATATATAAGTAACTTTTTTTATATTACTTTATATATTATATTTAAGATTTGTATAATTTCTGATTATATATTGAGTATTTAATATAAACGTAATCTTATGTATATATATATATATATATATATATATATATTAGGACTGTCAAAGGATTAATCGTGATTAATCGCATCCAAAATAAAAGTTTGTGTTTACATAATACATGTAGTGCACTGTGTATAATTATTTTATATATATAAATACACACACATTCTTGTATATATTTAAGAAATATTTGCATGTATATACTGTATATAGATTTATATAAATATTTTATATATAAATAATATTTTTTTATTTTTTTACATGCATGTGTGTGTATTTATATATATATATATATATATATACACACAAAATAATCATACACAGTGCACCCACATATATTTTGTAAACACAAACTTATTTTGGATGCGATTAATTGCGATTAATCGTTTGACAGCCCTAATATATACAGTATATATATATATATATATATATATATATATATAAACAGTTTGTATGTGTAATATCTCAAATATATGTATTTTATTTGTAATGCAAAATAGTGTCACGACTGCCAGGGGCCTCTAAAGCCTCAGGCTGTGTGCCTTACACTGTCAAATAAAGTTTAACACTTGGGCTCCTAGTGCAAGACCATTTTGGCCTCTGGGACATTAAGCAGTAGCTGACCACTTGGACCCCCAGGCACTGCTACACTTTCTGTGTGAGCTTATTAGGATGCCACTACTATTTTTAGTTGTCTTATGTTAGTGTACCAAATCAAGTGTTTTTAAAAGCAAGCAGAGCAAGGGTCCTCGCAGAACCATGAGTGTAAACTGTCATATTCATTACCGTACGTTCACACCGCCGCCGGCGAGAGCGGCAAAGTTCGCTCTTGCCGCCCTGTCAACGACGCCGTGGAAAGATTCGTGGACGCTCTGATGCTCTGACGTAGATCGAATGCGTGATCTTTTTTAAAACGGTATGCAAACAAACAAACAAAAATGTCGGTTATTTTTGCAGAATTTATTTATTTATTTTTGATAGATGGAAATAACTTTAAAATTATAGTGACATGTTTGCTAATGAAATAAACAAATTAAAAGCCATATGTGTGGTGTGGCTTTTGTGTTCATGGTTAAGTGCTTATAATTATAATTTGCATTCCCGCTGAAAAAGTGTTCTAGCACGAAAATCTTGCCAATAAATAGTGTTGCGTGCCCTCTTAATAAATTCAAATTACTAACCTCCTCTATTTTGCTTGGGAACTAATGTGGCCGGAACCAAAGTTTACAGGACATTCTCTGGGATTCTCTTAAACGGAGCACTTCTACATTCCGATTGGTTGCCGCCGGTTGCCGCCGAACCGCGTCATTGCTTATTACCATAAAGTTGAACTGATTTCAACGCTACTCGCCGCTCTTGCCGTCCGAAACGCGCCGCGCCGCTCTCGCCGGAGCTCGCCGCCGGCTCTCAATGAAAATGAATGACTTCCGGCCACTTTGACGCTCTCGCCGGTGGCGGTGTGAACGTACAGTTAGAGAGCAAAATAGTGTTTTTTATGACTAAATTTTCGAGCAGAAACCACAACACTATCTGTTTAGAAAGGGGCCTAAGTGACATGTAAAAGCTCAGTGTTTCAGCAACTGCGTTTAACGTTACTATCTCCTGTTTGTTCACAGCAACAGACAGACGACGAGGTACCTGATGATCGTGAATCCTCGTGTGAAAAATGCCCCCTAGTCTGAGGCAAATGATTTCAAACAAACGCTGAGTGACAGTCTGTGGGCAGAAAATGATACACCGTGGGAGAGAAGAGAGAGAGACCTACAGGAGACACACACAGAGAGAAAGACAAAATAAAAGTACAAGAGAGAGACAGAGAGAGAACAAGAGAAATTGTGGGGGAGAGTCATTCTCTGTCATTCATTTACACTCCAGAGAATGACTTCAGGGAAGGAATAAAAGACCAGGGGCATAACTAGGTCCTTTTAAGGAGGGTTTTACCCCCCCTAAATTTCTACCCAGCCCCTGTAAAAAAATGTTGATTAACTATGTAATATATACACTAATTCGTGATCGCCTCAGTCCCCTTTAAAACTCATATGAAACCGGCGACAGGCTTCGTCTCATCTCCATAATTTAGTCTGCGTTATTCAGCGTGTTCTTCAACCCGTAGCAGTGCAACGCCATGCAGAGGACAACGTGTGTTCATTTATTAATAGATTTTTATGATATCTGCATCAGTGTTTCATGTAATTTTTATGTTAAAAGTGTTTGTTTTCCACCAGATGACAGAAATCCTTCTAAAGGATGGCATATTTTCCATGTTATCTCAATGAATGAAAATTATAAATGTAGAATCTTCTTTATAGATCTTTTTTTAAATCATTGGGTGCTGAGACCCCCTAATATTGAAATAGTCCCTGTCAGAGTATGATTAATAACCCTCTGATGGGTGAAAAAAGCTTTACAAAGCAGAAAGGAACTGATTCTAGCAACTCCACTTTTCCCTTTCAGATCTTGTGGACAGTGTTTGAGAGTGTGTGTGCATATGTGTGTGCGTGTGTGAGGGCGCGCGTGAAAGTGTGTGTGTTAGCACTTCCACATGGCCTCCATGCAGGACGGGGTGAACTTCTCTGCTCATCCCTACGGCAAAGTACTGCTGCTGGGGGCCATCGCCGCCGCCTCAGCCTTCGTTGTCACCATTCTCATCGTCGTGCTATGTGTGGGCTGCCAGAGGTGAGTTGCACACTAACACACATATGCTCATATAAAATGCTCTAATTTCATGTCTTCGCTGGTTGTTTGTTTAGATTCATATTCAGGGGTGATTGCTTGTTTAAACCCCTAACCTAAGTATAGTGCATAACTCATCCTGCTTTTGTGTTGCATACCTAATACCTCAAATCATGGGTGACACTTTACTTGAAGGGGTGTGCATAAGACTGACATGATGACACCCTCATAACCATGACATGACATATGTCTTGAATATGAAGTAGGGTTTTTGCATGTTTATGACAACTGTCATTACCAAGGTCTTTTATAGAGTTTATTCAAAACTGACATTGAAGTTCACCCACTCCTCTTTTATGCTCACCGGGTAATGGCGGGGAGGTCATTTTGACATGGCAGTTATGTTTAAACAGGAAGTGCCTGTTTATTTATTTTTTTACTTTTCCATCTCTCTCTCTTGTTCCACCGATGATAGCACAGAAGGTGCTGAATGAATGCCCCATTTTGTCAAAGCACGAAAATGATGCGTCTGGTAGTGGCAGGACAAAGAAAAAGAATTAGGGGGGATAGAGGAAATTCAGATCCTGTGGGGAAAAAGTAAATGAAAAAACTTGAGAAGGGGTATAGAGACTAGATAGTAGGAGCTCTTCTTAATATTGGACATTTTCAGTTTTCTAGCTTAATAAGTGTGAGATATTACTCCTGATAAGCCTACTAAACATATTACTACTGACCTATTCAGGTCAAGCTTGCAAACAAAATATTATTTAGAGCTTTCAAATATACTAAACACTGTAGTCAAAGACGACCTTACTAAAAAGTTACTAACATAAGATTTCATATATAAGAATTATTGCATTTAAAGGTCTATAATGTGCGGCTCATAAACGAATAGTTCACCCAAAAAATGAAAATTGAAACAGTTAATAAAACCAGTCTGAATGATTCATTTATGATTCAGACTCATCCAGTTCTCACTGACTCGTTTATTCAGTGACCAATGTAGGGGAAGATTGTAAATATCGGTCTATTTGTCACACATAGCAATAAAATAATAGTGCACGCGTAGTAGGGACAACTGCTTTTGTGTCCTTTTCAAAGCCCATATATTGTAACAACATGAAAAAACCCCACAATATAATATTTTAAGCATCACAATATAAAGGCAAAATTGAAGCTTATGTAATAACTTTTCGTTACTAACCTTCCACATAATTCATATCATGTTTTATAAGTCTTGAACGAGATAAATATATGGGTCTAAAAAGCTGTTTTAGACTATATTTTACTCCAAAATGTTTTTTTGAGTAGGATAAATGTTCTTGCGTGGTATTACACTGTTTTTTATTCTGTTATTTCTTAAAAACAAATATCAGTGATTCACTGTAATCTCAATAATAGCTTTAGTACTTTACAAAATCCATTTTGTATCTATTTCTCCTGCTGTTCTTCTGAGGGCAGATTCCTGATACCTACTCTGTTCCTGTAATCTTATCAAAGCAATGCTAGGCAATCAGAAGAGAATGACAGACATGCTTTTCCAAGAATAAACAGATGTCTGGTCAAATTTGGCAGAACATTCTGGGCAATGGGTCTGGATCTGGGCACTGTGTACGGGTGAGAGAGGAAAGTTTAGATTCTGGAGTCACCGAAAGACATTCATGTTTGTGCACTTCTTGTCTGTTTATGAAGAAATGAATCTTCGGCATCTATTTAACTATTTTAGTGATGTTTGAATTGTATTATGTTGAATATTCTGTGTTTTGGCCTGAACACCGTCACTATGCAGTCACTCAGATGCCTGTTAATTATCCAGTGAAAGCCTTCTGTTGTTTAAAATGCCAATCTGGACTCATTTCGAGGACAGTTCATCTTGAATACACTTGCACAGTTACTACTTCTGATCAAATGACTTAATTCAAACAGTTTATGAAAAACAGCTGCCTTGAGTCCTTCTAGTAGCCTAATTGAATTGAAATGTGCATTTTCTTCCTGCACAAGATAAACAGTTGGAGCTACTAAAGTAAATTGAATCAGGGGGCTCAAATGAGTCAGCGCATTCCGTCTCCATAAATCCATGGATAAACGAATCATTTGAAGTTTGAACCTAACATTCGAAAATGTTTGATTTGGGATCTGATTCACATCTCTCTCATTGTGTCCTGCAGAAAGGGGAAGACACACAATGGCCCTGGAGAGGAGAGGAAGCACAGGCTCATGGACATGGTGAGAATTTTTTTGAAGTCTCTTCAGGGTCTCATTCTCTAATAATTGCACACAAGTTGTACATATCCTTATCCATTTAGTTACCCACTAGTTTATGAATGTATAATGTAATGTATATGTTGTTTTGGAAAGAAGTCTCTTAAGCATTTATTTGATAAAATAAAAGTGTAAAATATCATTACTTATGTATAATTACTGTTTTTTTTTATTTAATTATATTTTAAAATGTAATTTATTTAGCAGTAATCCCTCTAGTCTTCAATGTCTCATGATCTTTCAGAAATTATTTTAATATGCTGATTTGGTGCTCAAGAAAGACTTACCGGTAGTATTTTTCTGAAAACTGATAACATTTCAGGAACTTTAATATAAGTTTCTAAGAACAGCATTTATTTCAAATATAAGTATTTTGTAACATTATATAAATGTCATTATTTTCATCAATTTAATGTGTCCTTGCTAAATAAAAGTATTAATTTCTTTCAAAAAACAAAATCGTACGAATCCCAAACTTTTGTATTTGTATATATATATATATATATATATATATAGACAGAAAGAGAGAGTATTCTAAACTGCAACCTTATTGATATATCATGAATTCTGTATGAAAACATTTACAGACAGTTTTTTTTTTTGCACATGCATGGCTAGTGAATGAAATCCTTTCTTCTTCCTTGCAATCAATTCCTTCTTTTCTACGTATTTTCTAAGGAACCCAGGTCTGGGCTCAGTTCCAAGTCAGTTCAAGCAGTTCATGGTTTTGTTTAAGGATTTGAATTCTTTCCACCAACTAGTTTTCAAGTAACAAATTGAAGGCTCCTCCTGAATTTAATTAATCTTCTTAATCGGCTCAGTGGAAATGGATCTGACCTAAACTTTGAATGGATCTCTTAAGCTTTGAATCTAAAACAAAAGCATTTAAGCCATTTCACTTTTTAGCACCACACACAGTAAGACACCCTAATGTGAATGTGTTTATTCCCATGTACTAGCTTGGCCCAACAATATGCCCGACATAGGCTGAATTGGAAAACTGACAATTTAGTTGTATTTGTTATACGGTGTTATTTTTATTTGAACATGCATTTTAAGCAGTTTATCTTTGCATCTTTTTTCAGAGTATACTGCGGCAGTCCAAGCTGCGCTCCATCAGTAAGTCAGACACCAAGCTTCATGAGATGAACAGACTCAACTGCAATGGCAAGAGTATGTACTATAAAATCACATCTCTTAAAGCTCTTAAAGTCTCTAGCTCTTCACACATACCTGCAGTTCGGGAGGAAGGTCTGAGCATGCTACCAACTGCATTCTGGTAGTTTCAATGAGGCTATTTTAGTAGATGTAATTACTTTTACTCTATAGTGATTGGCATGTGTCTGCTGCCCTTTGCCTCTGCAGTTTTGAGCAAATGTTTTTTATTGTCTCTTTGAAAAAAAAAAAAAAACCCAATAATTTTGCTTCACAGATTTTAAGCTCTCAACTTCAGTTAATATCATGCCGCTCTCTGTAGAATCTTCTAAGAAGAACCGTCCCGCCAGCATGGATCTGCTCCTACTCCCTAGCCGTCGCTCAAACTCCGACCTGCGTTCTCAGGGCCGCCAGCTGCCTCAGATCCCCGCTGGTGAGGATGGGGAACACACATACGCTGAGGTGGGCCGCCGCTCCTCTCCCACACGTGGTTCTGAGGATGCCCGCTATGGCGTCGGAGGTCGAGCTGGGGAGACGGACACCCCCGCCCCACCGGCGGTCCCTGCTAATACCCCAGCTCCACCTGATCCTGACGGCGACTGCTTAGAGGGTGGGATGCCGGAACCTGAGACCATCCCCCAAGTATTAAACACGCCACCTCAACCGCAGGAGACAGTGGAGTACGCCTGCATCAGAAAGGTCCGGAGAGTGGACAAAGCTGCCCAGAAGAGGGACAATGGGACGGAGACCGAGGAAGGGCTTGGACAACAACGACACAGTAGTGGGGACATTCGGCATGCCCCACCTACTCACCCAGCCCCGCCTCCAACACACCCACACAGTCAGAAGATTCCTCGGAAAAACATGGAGGGCTTCAACTTACCGTCTTTCCCCAAGGTATCTACATATCTATTTATGTATATCTACATGCTTATGTATCTGTCTATATCTATAGACCTATAAAGCCTATAAAAAATATATACATTTTCTATTTGAAATTAATTTCTATGAATATTGATTCATTTTCATACAAGTTTATTGGGTTCAAATTGCAATTCTATTTGGTACATTCAAGAACTGAATACGAATTTAAGGATGTTCTCAATTCCATTCTGAATTGTGCACAAAACCACAACCATGATGTTGCTAGCACCATGCTCTACCGTTTGAGTTTCAGTCTATAACCTTCATATACTGTATAACAGTGAACAAGAACAATGCAGTTAATTACTATCAATGCTAAAATGCTATAAATGAATCAAGCCAATCAATTAATTGATTCTCCTACACATACAATCAGCATGTAATTCACTAAGTCATGCAACACTGCAACGGCATTTTGCTGAGACTAACTACTGCACTATATAAAAGCATTGTTGCTCATGAAAACCATTTGTCTTTTCATGACCATTCAAAGCCTTTGAGTCGCTGTGATTTCCAATTGCTCTTTAAATTGTGTCTTTAAATGGAATATATTATAAATAGAAGCATGATGGGAATGTCTTCCTGTATTTTTGTGTGCCTCAGCACTAGTGTGGACTTGCAACTAAAGTGGGTCTGCAATTAAGTACACTGCAAGTGTACTTCATTATTTCCTCTGTAAGAAAACTGTCCAAATCAATGATACTTGGGAGCATTGTGGCGCATCCACAGCATTAGAGGTGTTGCATGCTCACTGGTACTAAACTATGAGGATGATGCAACCAGCAGAAACGCGGAGTGAAACCTCTCATTCACTGAAACCCAGGCAAACAGCCAGACCAATAAAATGGACCAGTTTTAATGGGAGACAAAGTGAATTCCAATGTTGAACGAAAGAAGCTACAACAACATGCTAATCCCTGCCTTAAAAAATGGCTCTGTGACACACCCCATTGCCCACCTTCCATTTCTCCTGCATAACAATGAGGAGAAAGTGCACAGCAAGCATCAGCCTGTTCCCTTACAGCCTGAGTACAGGAAACACATTTAAGCTCAATATCATTAGATGCAGAAGATGGTTAGACATGAGGGCAGGCATTAACAGGGGAGATTGTAGCCTGATTGTGCTTCATAGGCTTATTTTCAGGTGGAGGGGTTTTGAATCGACTCCTTAATTGACCTTTGCAAAGTCTTTGTGGATTTCTCACATCCAGCTGGATAACTGTGTGACTAATGCTTTTATTCGATTACTTTACTCTAATTAATTTGAAATTAATTTGAAATTGCAGCAGCTAGAATATATACCCCAAAACTAGGAGTATTTTAGTTAACATATTTTAGTATCCACATTTAGTTTACCTCATGCCATTCCCAACCTGAATTTTTTTGTTTAACAGTATCCTGGCAATTCTTTTCATTATAATGAGTGTAAATAGCTGATTTGTTCACAAATTGGACTCATCTAGTTCTTGAGTTCAACTTACTGACTTGATTCAGTTGCAGTACACTGGAAGTAACTATCAGTGGCTTATGACCTAAAATCGAACATGTGTCTCACACAAAGACATTAAAAAGATTTAATATTACATTTATTCATTTACATTTGTTCATTTAATTGACGCTTTAATCCAAAGCAACTTACAATTGCTATATATGTCAGAGGTCGCACGCCTCTGGAGCAACTAGGGGTTAAAGGAGTAGTTCACTTTTAAAAATTCTTTTGATGGTAATTTACTTGGAACTTGTTCATCAAAATGAACGAATCTTTTTCCGAGTCAATTCGTTCATTTCATTCGTTGAATGAACCAAATGACATGAAAAAATATTTGTTCATTTTGATAAACGAGTTCGAACAGGAGAGTCACGAACGCGCATCAAAGAATAGAGCAAGGCGAGCATTTGAGCTTATAAAACTTAAACTTTGTTATTTGTTTTTTAAAATGGCCGATCATTTCGCTTGATAAGACCCTTATTCATGGTCCGGAATCGTTTAAAGCCCTTTGAACAGTTTGCAGTTTGCACTGAAACTGTCTTTTGGACCTTGAAATGTAAAGTCCATTATATGGAGAAAAATCCTGGAATGTTTTCATCAAAAACCTTAATTTCTTTTCGACTGAAGAAAGAAAGACATGGATATCTTGGACGACATGGGGGTGAGTAAATTATCAGCAAAAGTTTTTTTAAAAGTGAACTACTCCTTTAAGTGTCTTGTTCAGGGACACATTGGTGTCTCACAGTGGATTCGAACTTGGTTTTCTCACACCAAAGGCATGTGTCTTATCCACTGCGCCATCACCACCACAATGCTTAATTGCATTATTTAAGTTGTATGGACTTGGTATTTTCTTGTTGCTTTTACACATTTTGAAGCTCCTTTAGTTTTCCATAAAATAAATACTGATTTGAAACAACATGAAGGTGAGTAAATGATATTCCTTTTGTGGTGAACTATTTCTTTAAAACTACTGGTTTAAAACCTGTGAACTGTGCTTAAAGGTCATGATGAATAAGATATGCTGATCTCCACTCCCCAGTGTATATTGTTTGAGTTGGCTCCTTAAACTGTAATATAATATTTATTCTAGTCAATTGTTTTTAATACTTTAGGAGGCAGTGTTTATGGGAAATGGAGAGCAGTACATATGGAAACCTCCGGAAGAGGATGATATCATCTTCCAGCACAAGCAGATGGGTATTCTAAGCTCTCATGCAGGAGAGAATATGGCAGCATCTGCAGCAGGGGTGAGTGTGCATTTAGTTTTCCACACAGTCCTGGGACACATCCTCTTCTCATTCTGTGCAGTCAAACAGTCTTGTAGGGTACTATACAATCTAGAAACATTGTAGATGATCCCAGAGCACTTGCTTACCCCTAAACAAACACTGTTTCAGAGTTAACTAGAAGCAGCTGTAAAATGTGTATTCTTAAAAGACCAAACATTTGGAGTCAAAGATATATACACAGACTTTCCACTCACAAATACATTTCAGATGGTTTGTCTCTTTATTGTTATGTAGATCACAGAGATGTATTCGAAAGTCTGCAAACCAGGCAAAAAGAAGCGAGGCGTGCCTGGCTCGCCACCCGCTGCGAGGGACATCAGCGGCTATAGGACCTTGGCTCGGGGGGACCGCGGTGAGCGTGATGGGGGTTTCAGCGTGGTAGTCAAACCCCAAACATGGGCACCGCAGGAGGGTAAAGGCTCGAGAGCGCCACCCGGCTGCATGGAGGATCACTGCTACGAAGCCATCAGCACCGAGGAAACAGACCTGGCTTACGAGACCATGGAGGGTGGGGGAGGCTGGAGGCGAGACAGGCCTCCGCCCAATGCCAGCGCCACCTTGCGACCCAAGCGGAAGAGGCCCCAGCAGCCCTTACAACAACCACCGCCACCCCCTCCACCCCCCCAGCAGACCCCCAAACTACAGCATCTCCCGGCCAAAGCAATGCTGATGCCCGGGGAGAGCCTGTATGAGAGCATCCCTGACCTGAAGCAGGGCTCGGCAACCTCCAGCACAACCACCATCTTTACTTTTAATGACGGTATGGAGATGTATGTCACTGGCCTGTAGGGGGCGCTCTAGTAAAGGGAACTTTCCTTTCTAGGGCTTGAATTTTGAATTGGGACATGCACACGTGTTGTAACCCAATGGGATACGCGCATTGTGCCACTGCTATATATTTTACATGGGTTCCAAGTATTAGTTGAGCATTAATTGAGTTTTGTAAGTCTAGTTAAAGGTCAGTATTTTCGCAGCACAAAATGATAGATTGAAATGATTTCGATTAGTCACACACCTCATCACGAGGAAGAAAAATAGTCACCAGCCATGACATAGTACCACAGACAAAACATATCACACCTAACAGTAGCATTCCTGTAGAGGGAATTCTTGTTTATTTGTCATTAAATGTTGTATTTTCGAACAAAGTGACCATCGGAATTGCGGGTCAAACTCGTATTTGATGCCTAGAAAATCCCAAAGGAGAAAAAAAAATGAGCACAAGCCAATTACAAAAGCAACGTCTCAAAAAGCACAGTCTAATTGTGTTTCACAGCCCTCTGAGGAAATTCTTTTGATTCGAAGCAAAGCTCTGTCCCGTTTCAAAAATGAATATATAGAAAGTGAACTTTATCAGAGAGCCAATCAAAAGCTATTGTCAAGCAAAATACCATATATAGACAAAAAGACTTTATTTAATCTGTTCATAGAAGAATTGATCCTATTTTAAAACAGCTAAAAGCTATCTATTATCTAAAAGCTTTAGGAAATACATGGCTCTATTTTTGTAATATCAAAGCCTCTATTTCTGTAAAAAACTAATCACATAATTTTAGAGTTAAAATAAAGATTCTAATTCGATTGGTCAAACAGATCCTGTACGTCAATAAAGTATTTTCTTATAAGCACAAATATTTCATGCTCAGCATGACGTCTGTCGTAGACAGTCCCCTTATAAAATTGAAGAGTAAAAAATGAATAGATGGTAAATTTCAGTTGTCAATAAAGCAAGATCACGGAGGGAATTAGCAAAAGCTCAGGGACAGTGAAGAAAAATATTAAATAATTGCACACAAAAATGTTATGACATATATGACAGGAGACCCCCAATGTCTTTTCATGTTATTTTTTTGTTTTGGTCATACATCAATTCAAACTGTTACATGAGTCACCACAGTGCTTCAGTGCAGTAAAATAAGTGTTTTTTTTGTCAATAATGTTTATGCACTTTGCCTGATTAAAAAGATGCATGCTTTCAAGAAGAAAAAAACCCTTGTAAAGGGATAAAAAAAAGAAAAGAAAGTAAAGTGAAACTAGCACTGTCCTGTGGTATCAGAGAATGGTTTATTTCTTGCTGTTGTTGGTGGATTGTTTGATTTATATGCCTTTTTCTTCATCTGAGAAAGAGCACAAAGTGAATCGCTTCAGGACTGGGGAGACCAATGATGACCCGAGGAGGACTCTCTAAATAAAAAAACTGGACAGTTAGGAATATAACACAATTGGTCAGAAGAAATGTATCAGACAATCCCTTTCCCCCATAATTTCAGAAGCAGTCAGGATGTCCACGTATGTCCAGATAAGATTGAATGGAATCGTATATTCGCAAAAACTATCCTGTATGTTATATGGAAATAATGGGAGTTTAAAAAAGTTACAATGACAAAGCGATTTAAAATTAGTGTATGTTGCCCCATAGGTCTATGGGAGGGGGGGTTTGGGGTTTTATGACCAGACAGTGACGAGCTTCACCAGTGGACAATGTCAAACTATCTGTGATCTGTGGACTATAGCCGCTCTCTCAGTGTCTTTGAATCTGATGCTAATGTGATCTGGATTAAATTATCCCAAATAGCTGGAGCACTCAGAAAGGGGCTCAGGTCAACCAAATATAATCAAACCGCTTGTCTAAGCCTTCGTTGCTATCAAATGTTGGTGCAGTGTTGTAAATATGTTACAAACAGAAGTAATGCAGAAAAGGGGGAGGGAATTTGCTCTTGGTGTTCCTGAAAGTATTTGTTTCTTTCCGGTTGTCCTTTCGGAATGATTTTTCTCTCGTGAAAAATTATCTCAGCAGTATATCTGTGAGTTTTGATTATGTGCTTTGGGATTTTTTTTTTGTTTTCCACATCATTTTAGCTATATTGTGTATCTCAAAGACCAGTTGAGTTTAGTGTGGCAGCTAATGTTGTGCGTTTGCTTATCAAACAACAGGGTGGTGTGTATTAAAGCTGTGTAATTAAGTACTAATGTGCAAAAGATTGTAATGTTTTTATATCAAAATGACTATTCATAAAAATGTCGGGTCAAGTTTATACTTTTTTAAATAAAGTAGCACTTCAAAAAAACACAAAGCATAGAGCATTTACATAGTGTTTTCTCCCAAAAAGTCATTCATTCTTGAAAGAGACAATGTAAGTAAGAGCTGCGACACAGGAACACTTCTTTTTTTTTTTTTTTTGTAGACTATAGTTATTTGATACTTACAACTGTTCCGAATAACACACACCTAGCTCCACATTGGTGGAGTCACAAACAATGGACAATGGAGTAAAACATGGGAAAGGTTGGAATGCACAATATTTATTTGCAAGAGATGGACCTGCGAAGTTGAGAAACATGATGATGAAATATAGATACAAAAAAAAATGATTTTTGCTTGTTCGGAGTAGAAATAAACAGATTTGAAGTCATTTAAAAAGAACTAGGGCTTTTAACAGCAACACAAACATTGAAGACGTTAATAAGAAAAAGTCTTGCTCCTCCAACTTACTGACTTACAAAAGAACCAGATGTGCACCTGTGTTAGATTTGCATTCTGTGATGTCTGTAGGCATCAATGCTAAAGGGTTCAGCAAATATTCCAGAGGACATTTTTCATTCTAAATCTGGATGTGATTAAGCTCTGATTAAACTGGCTTTGATTAGTTCATACACTCAGGTAGATGAGGAATTGCATTAGAGTTCTTTGTTTACCCTAATTAGCCATTGAAGCTGCAGTCACATCAGCCTTTCACTATGGTACATGCTGTTCCTATGACAACTGCCTCACTGTCATGGTATGGTATTTAAGAATTCCCCTCCATTGAGACAAAATCTCATCGCATTTCACAGTAAGATTACATTAACAACAGATGGAGGGGATTTCTCTCTCTCTTTTATTTCATTCATATCCTCTACCAGACCATATGAACTTGTGTTTGTAAAAGTGTAACCCGTTTCCCTACCTCTCTGACTGTGTCCCTGCGTGTGTTTGTGGGTCACAAGCTTGCATCTGACTTGCTCTGGAAAAAAAAAAAAATAGGTCATCCTTAAAACAAAAAGGGTGCAGTCAACATAGCAACCGTCTGCTGTTTTTTTATTGGCTGACTTGTTTCCATAGTAACAGGTTAACCTTGAGGCTGCAGTTGCAGACCAGTTTGTTGTCTAGGCAAATCCAGCATGTATGAGGAGCTCTAAGTCAAGATGTCACCAACATTTTACAGCTACAGCAACACTGGTAAAAAGGGCCTGACTCCTTAGCCCTTGTTTGTTGGAGCAACCTAGTGTGGCTACAACACACTCTTTGTCATCTTGATTTCTATACAATGGACAGGGCCTTTGATATGTATCCACCTCCTTTGAATTATTCCGCACCGTATTAAATATTTTTGAGGGAATGGAGTTCATATCATGTATTACCACTTTAAAATGGGGAAAAAGTGAAATTTCAAAATTTTAATCTATCTAAACTTTTTATTGACGACGTCAAACGAGAATAGAGCATTTTCATTGTACATACTGGATATTTTAACGAGTGTGTGTGTGTGCGTAAGGAATAATTGACGAAGTGCTGTTAAATTATTGAAAATTGATGCACACTGGAGGTTGTATGCAGCCACAACACCAATTAATTCAACACCTCGAGACATGGGCTGCGTTCAAAATCGCATACTCTCCAGCGGAAGTATTTTGTATGCATGTTCTATATTATGAATGTAAGTAGGATGAATGAACACACTACACCCTCTTTATTATCATGTGACCTACCAGCGTCCGTTACGTCGCTTCACTGCCCTTCACAAATCCTCTTCCGTGGCCTCATGGAATAGTAAAGTGTCCATCGTATGCACACTACATCTTGCCGGAAGTAGTAGAACCTACTGGGACTTTTTGCCTCCGGTTTTATAGGTACTGTGAATTCGGCCATACTTGATTTTTTTTCGACATATGCATATGTTTTTATTTTATGACCTTTGTCAGTTGCACAATCCTCACTTGCTAATTCCAAATTATTTTACAAAGGCCTGAGCCATAGATATGCAGTTATGAGAGAGAGATAAAGCATATGTGAATTACTTGAGTGTGGCTCTCAAAAATGTTTAGCAGAAGCAAGTAATAGTCAAGCTGTAAGTTTAAACTTACTGAGATTTGTCATGTAGTAGAACTTTTGTGGAAGTCGTCGACCATGGGGCAGTGCTGAAAACAAGTATGTGCAGACGTGTTCCTGAAAAAAAAGTTGCAGATTTTTTTTGCAGATGGTCAGATTCTGGCCTTTTAATAAAAATGTAGCTCCTATCAAGTCAAATAGGTCATATCTGTGAAGTGCTGAAGAGATTATGTTTGGTTAATTTTAGCCATATATATCTACTGGATTTGATGCCCATTGTTTCCAGTTACCAAATTCGTTAAAAGCCTGATCTTAGAAAAGACTTGTTATTGTTAATGCAAGTTTCCTCCATTTTGCTGAAACGGGTGTCACATAAATCTTTTATAACCTTCTATGGCTTTTTCTTACGTACACATTTTTTATCTTGATTGTTAATTATTCCATTTCAGTAGAGCTCTTGTTTGGTTCCTCTCAATGAAGACCCATTTCACCTTCACCCAGAGCTATTAAAGGTAGGGTAATGCAATGTTTTTCATAAACACTTTTGATATATCGGTTGAAACTCTTTTCACGTCCTAGCAATCAATAATAGAAGTGGTCTACATCTGTGCAAGTCTCAGGACCAAAAAATGTTCGTCCAATCATTGCATTTGATCCTAATGCAATAATAGGATTCTCTATTTGCATACTTCTCCACACCCTGGTTGCGCAGACATCACACGTCATCAGATGGAAAGTCGTGATGTTCTCTGAGAGGTTCATGTCCTCAGACTCAGATTTTTGTGTTTCTATGTCAACACTATCAAATGAAACCCTTTGAAAAAATGGGGTTCTGCCATCTCTCATGACACTTTGCTGAATGTGTTTTTGAGGAGCGCTCTGAAGGTATGGTGGGATTTAATGCTTTCAAAGTTAGCTTGTTATTGCTATCCACTCTGAAATTGCCTACCCTACCATTAACAGTTTCTTGAGCTGAGTGTGCTGTTATTTACTCTCAAGGCTTACAGTTCCACAACAAAAACACATTGAGCTTCATCTTGTCACTATTCTGTTTAGCTACTAGGGTCATGGCTAGGTCAATGTCTTCTTCTGGTCTTTTATTAAGATTGGAATAACAGTTTGGTTTGATTGTATCTAAATTTTTGAGTAAACATATATTTTTACTAAATGCATTTTAGTTTCATCATTGGGGTTTGAGTGCCCTTATTACACATACAAAAGAACAATGAGACAGGAAGAGTGAAGTACTGCCCCCTGGTGTTAAGGCTGCAGATACACATGTCCAATTTGGAGAGAAAACAGCTCTAACTTGCTCCCAGAAAACTCCCTCTGAGCTGTCTGAAGAATGATGAAATAGACATTTCTCTAGTAATTGTAAGATAGAGGGTTTGAGGAAAATATATAATGCGTGTAAAGGACTGACACATTATCAAGTGCTTAAAAAAAAACATGTAACAGGCAAGTGTCCAGTCATTCTTTATTTGTACTTTTACACATGTACAAACTAATGCTTACAAATTTATAAAAGTTACCATTTTGAATTTTGTGACAGTGTTTGATTGGCTAGAATAAGATCAAATCAAACATACTGTATGTGTTTGTTTATTGATAAAACACATTTTATTGTTTTAGATCAAATCATGAAAATACGATTTTAAAATAGTGAATCACAATACTGTGCCTCATAAATGTGCTTGGAAAAACTATTTATGTTCCTGGCTGGCTTTATGAAATTACAATAAGTGTTGATCCTCACTCATCACAACTGCCTGAATTGCTTGAACAAAAGGTCAAACCTCTGAAGAGCAGCTATGTGGTTCTTGCTGTTCTTCATCAATCCACGATGAAGACCCATCTGTCCCAAAGTAACGGTCACCAAAGTCCCCTTTAAGGACAGCAAATACACACCCATAAGATTTTAGTACAGAGTGTAGTTTTTTTCTTCATCTTAGATATATACTACGTTTTAAAGATTTGGGGTGGGTCAGAATTTTTGGTAACAATACAATAATGTCCCATTAATTAACATTAGTTAATGCATTAACAATAACTAACAATGAGCAATACATTTGTTACTGTATTTATTAGTCTTTGTTAACATCATTTAAAAAAATAATGTATTAGTAAATGCTGAAATTAATATTAACAAAGGCTTTAGAAGTTTTCATTGCCAGTAAAAACAGTGATATTGTAAAAAATAACTGTATTCTGTTTTAATATATTTTGAAATATCATTTATTCCTGTGATGTTAAAGCTGAATTTTCAGCATCATTACTTCAGAAATCATTCTGACATGATTTGCTGCTAAAGAAACATTTATTTTTGATCTATGTTGAAAACAGTATATGTTGAAAGCAGTTTAATAATTTTGTAGAAACTGTGATGCATTTTTTTTCAAGATTCTTTGATGAATAGAAAGTAAAAAGAACAAAACATTTTTTTGAAATAGAAATATTTCTTTTTCATAATTTATAAATGTCTTCAAAGCCACTTTCGATCCATTGCATCCTTGCTGAATACAAATATTTATAAAAAAATAAAGTAAAATTCTTGCTTTCGAACGGTAGTGTTTCTCTCAGGACCACTCACCTATCCCTGGGATGAGATGAAGCAGGTCATCTAGGCTCTTGTCCACAGCAGTGGTGATGATTTTGACACGAGGGAAGGCGTAAGCCACTGAGGAAACACCCAATTCCGCCATCAGCAGAGACACCAACACAATCTTGTCTTCCTGGACATCATGGTCCTGTATATACACATACACACAACAACATTAAAACATTCTAACAATGAGTTCTGGCCCCTAATTACTTTATTTCCAGTCAAAAAATGCTTTGTGTAAACGTGTCTAAATGATACTGCCCTGCAGGGTTTGCACTTTTTGTTTGTATGAGGTCTACAGCAACATACCAGCAACACCCTCACTGCCATCATGGCTGCCGCTCCAGTAGAAACGGTGCTATCCATCAAAATCACATGGTCCTCACTGATGTCTCTGGGCAGTCGCAGGTAGTGCAGCTAAATGGAAGGGGAGGGAGTCATAGTTACCACGGAAACGAAGTGAGAAAGAGGGAACCACAGCCACCAAAAAGAATGAAACTGAGGAGTCAGGAGATCTCTGTTACCACGGAGACAGAGACCAACAGGCAAAATGGACAAACAGGGTTTGTGGAGAGCCAAGCAACAGAGAAAAGGCCACAAATATAAACAAAAAAGCGTGGTGAAATACCAGGCATAATCTGTGTCCAGGAAAAAAAAGGCATTTTTGTTATAAATAGTCAGACTACAACTGGGTGTAGAATGGTAGCTCGCAGGCTATTATTTTGTCATGTCAATTGTCGATACATGTATAGTTGTGGCTCGTATCATGAGAGGAGCGTTACGAGCCGAGCACGTTACAGGCACGATAATCTTTAAACGTTTAAAAAATGTGCCTGAATTTTACCAGTGTAGGCTCTTCCCTATTCTCAAATCATACAACATACATACATACATTATACAACCACATCACATAAGCTACTAGTTTACTCAAATTTGCACAAATTTACGCCCAGCTTAAGATTTATTACTTTATTACTTATAGTATACAAGAGAGACAGGCTTCATTGCATTCATTCTGTTATTGTCCTGTGTTACCTCTGGTTCTCCTGAATCCAGATTAGTCTGAATCAGAATCTTGCCAATACGGACATCTTTCCACACGGCTCTCAATGCAGGCTCCATGGTCTCTCCTGCCCGAAGAATGGACACACCTGTGATCTAGAAATGATGAAGACAGGTGCTGCCACAAAATCCAAGATGATTCCAATCAAGTAAGAAATGTTCAAATACTGGAAATAAATATGTCAGACACACAAATTTACCCCTTTCCCACTAAATCTGCGCCCCTTATACTCTTGACCTTGTGGTGTTTGGATGGTACAGGCCTGTAAAAAGGACAGATATTTTTGTGATGACACACATTGTACTGCTGAAAATATATATTTTTTTGCTCTGCATTCATTAAGAGGGGTGACAACAGGTCACAAGAGAAACAATAGCAAAATATTTAAATTAAGGTGGTTAATGTCACAGATAACGTTAATATTATTGATAAACCATAGATTTATAGGTTATTATTTATTTTAAAAAAAGTATAATTGGGACTTTCAAAATTACAGGGAAATGAATGAAAAATAATGAAAAATAATACGATCAGTCTTGCCGATTAATTAGTTGGCATGTAATGTCATTAATTCAATCAAACGTTTTATTGATGTATATGTGTGATTATTAGCAATTAACTTGATTAATTAACTGGCATATCACGCAATTAATTCAAATAAAATTGTATTGACATGCAGGATCAATTGTGATTGATTTGATTAATTAACTGGCTTATCATATCATCAGAATCAAATTTTTATTGATATATGTGTGACTAATTGATATTCATTTAGTACTGTACAATATTATTACATAGTACAATACATTGCATATATGTGTGGGTTAATTCATAGCGGTGACAAATTCCTTGTTTGTTTTGCATACTTAGTCAATAAAGTTAGTTCAGTTGAAGATTGAAATTCAATTGGCATATTAAAATACACTTTTATTGGCATACGAGTGGTTATAAGCAATTCATTTGACGAATTAACTGTCATGTAACAGGTCATGTAATTCAAATTTTTAATTGAGCACTGGGTAAATCACAGTAGATTCAGCTTTGATCGCACAACAATATCACATACAAAGTAAAAACATGCACCCACAGACCTTGGAGGGTAAGAAAGACAGCGCATGTTCAATCAACAGCCGCATCAGTCTCTTTGAGTAGAAGATGAACTCGTCACGGCTGGTGTCTTTGTTTCTAAAAAACAAACAGAAAAATTGAGGAGGTGAGCATAAGAGACGCAGAGAAAAGGGCGATGCAGGCCAGTGAGTCATTAGCCTGATTCACACATGTGAGGAATTCTGAATGGCATGCGCAACAGATGAATGGATTTTGAAAACAACTGGCATCAACTTCTTAAAGTAGGCTAATCTTTTGATGTGATTCATATGACACTCACCACTCACCTTATGATGGTGTGGAGACCTCGGACCTGTGGCGTGCTTTCCAACACACTGAGAGTCTGAGGGAGAGGCTGGGACTGCTGGGCCGTGGCCAGGAGCGCCCTGTGTGTGCATATGACAGAGCAGATCAGCACTTACACAGATAAAAAGATGCCATTTGTACACCTCAACATAACATTTCTAACAATGATTGCAGCACTTAAGGAGCTATTATGGGTCGTTTGCATGTTCATCCACACACAGACTATAGTCCTATATATGTATATATATAAAAGAGTAAAAAGCATGATTAAACAACTTCTCTACCTGACACTAATCTCACGCTGCCGAGAGAATGCATGCAACAGAATAGAGATACAAGATCAGTGAAAAACAGTGAAAGAGAAAGAGTTAGCAGGCTGAAAGGGGTGGTTTACTGCTTTTTTTCTTTGCACGATTGTGTTTATGGGGTGCAATATAACATGTCTTTGTTGTTGTTTTTTAAAAAGCCTTATTTTTCATAAATTTTCTCTTCAACAAAGTCGCAGAAATATAATATGGCCATGCCCCCTTTTTTTTGCATATTCCGGAGGGAGAGTTGATGTAAATTTATGGGTTAGTTGCGTATAAAACCTGGGAGGTACCTTGTTGTAGTCCCATTCGAGTCATTTTTGTAGGCATTAAACTTCCTGATTTTTAATAGATATCCCTGCTTACGTTCAACTTTCAGTGCTGCAACTTTGCAGATACTGTTCATGCACCAACAGCCACATTACACACTATTTAAAATGAAAAAAGTGAAATTGCAATCAACCACCCCTCTGGGGAACATTTTAGTACAGTGAACTCATTGTCATGTTCAAGAAACCAATTTGAAATGATTTGAGCTTTGTGAGATGGTGCATTATCCTGCTGGAAGCAGCCATCAGAGGATAAAGGGATGGACATGGTCAGACAGAAACAATGCTCAGGTAGGCCGTGGCATTTAAACGATGCCAAACTGGCACTAAAGGGTCTAAAGTGTGCCAAGAAAACATCCCCCACACCATTAAACCACCACCACCAGCCTGTACAGTGGTAACAAGGCATGATGGATCCATGTTCTCATTCTGTTTACACCAAATTCTGACTCTACCATCTGAATGTCTCAACAGAAATCGAGACTCATCAGACCAGGCAACATTTTTCTAGTCTTCAACTGTCCAATTTTGGTGAGCTCTTTTGGTGAGCTCTTGAGCTCTTTTTCCTATTTGTAGTGGAGATGAGTGGTACCCGGTTGGGTCTTCTGCTTTATTAGCCCATCCGCCTCAAGGTTGTGCGTGTTGTGGCTTCACAAATGCTTTGTTGTAACGAGTGGTTATTTCAGTCAAAGTTACTCTTCTATCAGCAGAAGCGAGAATTCCGAATCACTCAGACCGGCCCATCTGGCACCAACAACCATGCCACGCGCAAAATTGCTTAAATCACCTTTCTTTCCCATTCTGATTATTCAGTGTGGAGTTCAGAAGATTGTCTTGACCAGGACCACACGCCTAAATGCATTGAAGAAACTGCCATGTGATTGATTGATTAGATAATGGGCTTTATGCACAGCTTCACTACTTCCTGAACTTCAGCCAGCTCCTTGTTTCCTGTCTGCCATTATTGGACACATTGATTAATTCAGGTGTGTCTGACCTCAGTAGTCATGGCAACAATAATCAGACACACCTGAATTAATCAATTTTGCCCAATAATGGCAGACAGGAAACAAGGAGCTGGCTGAAGTTCAGGAAGTAGTGCAGCTGTGCATAAAGCCCATTGTATTAATGAGAAATAATCCTTTAGGTGAGAAATTAGAAATTAGAAGTTGCAGAACTTGCAGAGCTTCTATTCACAGACAGAGGGCGCCGTTTCTGTATTTAACATGGAAAATGCCCCCTAAGATTTTGAGATGATAATGGGAAAAAAAAAAAAAAACCCTGCACAGCTACCCTAAAACATGTCAGTTTTACATGATAAACACTACGTTGTTAAAAAGGGTTTTGTTTTTCGTTTAACATGTCTTTTCTACGGCAGACAACCCTCTTTGGAACAATGGATAAGATTACTCCACAGGACACATTTTCCCACAATGCCCCTTTTCACTCACCTCTTCTAGCTGGCTGTGAACATGCTGAACGATCAAGTCAATGGCCACCATGTTACCCCCACCTGTGTTTACAGAAGAAAAATGAATAATTGTAACATCTGTTTTCAAAAGACAATGATAAATGCAATTATACACTGCAGGAAATAAATATTAACTCACCACGTGGCACTACAATGTCTGCAAGTCGCATGGTGGGTTCTATGTACTGCTCAAAGGATGGTTTTACAAACTTATTGTATTGTTTAATCACTCCCTCAATGTCACGTCCTCTCTCTGTGATGTCCCTCCTCAGTCGCCGTACCAGCCGAATATCCAAATCTGTATCTACAAAAACCTTCATGTCCATCAGCTGCAAAAAAAAAAAAAAAACGAATTTTTTTTTGAAAAAAAGTTTTCAATTGTAGGATATAATGAAAGAGATATTTCCACTCAGAGCAAAATTGAGTCATCATATATTTAGTAATCAATATTCTCTGAAAAACAAATGTAGGCCAAATGCTTATATCTGCAAAATTTTGTAGCTTTTGGAATATACTAGCATATAGACCATTTCACAAGATGTAAACAACACTGGTCCAGAAGCACTTCCTGTTTCAGTTTTTTAACACTACATAAA
The DNA here is from genome assembly GCF_988280905.1 of Pimephales promelas. Classification (NCBI taxonomy): domain Eukaryota; kingdom Metazoa; phylum Chordata; class Actinopteri; order Cypriniformes; family Leuciscidae; genus Pimephales; species Pimephales promelas. Next base: position 23,562,894 of record NC_142782.1, read on the forward strand.
AGCTGGGATAAAACACAACCAACAGAACATTTAAAACTGAATCAAAAAGTTAAACAAACATCTTTAAGATGTTTTTTTTACATGTGAAATGAAGAAAACAGTTACAAACTGAAACAGGAAGTGCTTCTGGACCATTCTTGTTTACATCTTGTGAAATGGTCTATAGATTAGCTAAAAGCTAATCAATATGTACTAAAAGCCTAATCAATGTAGCAAAAGACAAATGTTCATTTCATGGCTCTTTAAGATGGATCTGTGATAAATGGTCCCTCATCATCTTCCTTTCTTCATCACAGAAACATTGTTATCACTTACATTTTCTTTGAATTTTTATCAGCATTTAAACAATCAGAAACTGAAACATTTCACAATACCTGCAAGAGCTCTTTGTCCGCAAAGGACAAGATGCCTTCAAAGATAATGACACTGGCACCATAGACGTTTTTCTGGAAGAGGGATGAAAAAGTAAACAACATCAAACAACTGAAATCCTTTGCTGTATCTTTATCCTTGGCATCTGGAAAATATATGAAACATCTGCCACACGCACACACTCACTCACCCAGTCTTTCTGTCGTCCATGTGTAGTGAAGTCATACACTGGGATTTTTACACTTTTCCCCTGTTTAAGTTTCCGCAGTGTGCTCTCAAGCAGCTCAAAGTCGAAAGCTCCCGGATGGTCAAAGTTATATTCGTTCTTGGCTGCTAGAGCTTGTTCCTCTGGAGACAGGACCTGCAGATGGGTAACATAAAGGTTGCATGTTTGATCACTGGTGGGGGCGCCACAGACACAGGAAAGATCACAATCCTGACCTATCACCATATGTGCTTTAACATATTCATTTTTTAATCACACCAACCATGGCATCTGGGCCGGCTGTTGGTAATATGTGTAAAAAAGATGTTAAGGGTCACATAAAATTTAAAAAAAAAGTTTAGATTAATTTGCCCAAATATGAAAATTCTGTCATTCATGTCAAACAATGTTGTGTTTTTTTTCCTAAAGAACACAAAAAGGAATAAAAATAAATAAATAAAGAAAGAAACATACAGCGTGACAGTGTAGCCTAATTCCTGAACAAAGTCAATATATTTGAGGCAATAAAGTCAGCATTTTTTTAAAAGTTGCCAGCCACTGCTAGCATATTTCACAAATTCACAAAATTGTCATGCCTCCCAGAATATTTTGTTGTATGAATATCTGAACAAATCGCAACTCCCCCAAAGCTTGCACAGTCCTATAGCTTGTCCTGGCCGGCTCGACATTTCTTTCAACATTATGCAGTTTTGATTAACATGCTGTTTCATCTTGATAATTGCTTTATTTTACATATGCATCTGCTCTGCTTACATATGCATTTTGTTCAGGAGATTCATGTAATTTCTTGAGTTGTCTCATAAATGGGAGAAATTTCCATCATTGGTGGGGAAAGAATTAAGAGACACTTCTTTTAGATAATCTTGAGTAAATTATGACTTTTTGATTTTATATATGTGCAATATACTGTATGTGTACAGTATATTGGAACAAACAGATTCACACAGAGATAAAGGAAGGAAGGAGAGGAATTAAAGATACTTTCAAAAGCATTTGATTTACCAGATTAACTTACATGGTGGACCAATCACTCATTCAGGTCTCACACTCAAACAAACACACACAGATGAGCAAACTTCTTTCTCATAAACAAACACCTCACCTTATAAAATGAGTCCATAGATAGTAAAACAACCCAAGGAACATCCAGAGCTTCAATGATTTTATTGGCTACAGTAGTTTTTCCAGAGGCACTGCCTCCACACAGACCTGTAACAACATTATTACTTATTTAGACTTTCTGATTAAGCATTTAAGTTCATATATCTTCAAGAACAACTATTAGGGAACAAGCTGAGCCAATATTGAAAGGCTTTTTAAATGTCTCTATTTAAATGATCATCAGGAAGTCAAGTTTCTGTTCATCCTTGTTTCCATACTCATACCAATGACAAAGGCCTCTTTAAACTGGGCTCCATGTTCGTTGTACCAGGGCGGTCTGCCGGCTGTGTAGATGGTACGAGTGCCGGTGCGAAGCAGTGGAGGTTCTGTTTTACCCAGAGTGCTGCTCTTCCTGCGAGAGGTGCTGACTGCAGGGAGGAGCCGGTCCAGAGAATCTTCACCACACCCACTAGACCAAAAAAGAAAATTATTCTATCATAAAATACATTCAACATGCAGAAACAACTGTACAGTAAGACATTTATTGATTTATTTATCAAAAAATGTGAACAGTTTCTCTGTGGTTCTATCAAAGCAGTCAGTAGAACAATCCGGTGATCTTTCCTGTGTCAGACCAACCCAACACAGCAACAGCAGCTCAAACAATGGGGTGAGGTTGGGGCAGGGCAATCTCTATGTCCAACCAATGGGATACAGGGAAGAGTGTTTGGGAAACCTTTTTGACTTGCCGCCCAAAACAAGAGAACATCCCAATCGAGTGAAGGGATTTGTGGAAACTGTGGTTCCTAATTATTGTGATCCAACATTTGCCTTGCATTTTAGGATGAAATGACAAACATGTCTTCTAAAATCCTCAGTTGTTGCGTATACCGAACTACATTGAACACATTTGTAAATTACTTTCATTGAACCCATTGTGCGAGTTCACTTTAAAGGGGTGATGAACTGAGAAATCAAATTTTCCTTGAGCTTTTGACATCTAAGAGGTCATCATATTATAAGAATATCCTGTAAGTTTCAGAACTGAAAACGTCCTTGTTAGTCCAATAAAAGCTTTTATTGACACCAGCCTCTGAAAACGTCTCGTTTTTAAAAGTGGGAAACTATGACGTCGAAGGGGTTAAAACACCACCCCCGCAGAAGAAGATCAACGCCTACTTCAACACAGCCGGTTTAGCCCCGCCCACCGATTCGCGCATTACACGCATAGCTAAGTAGCCTAACGTATGCCTACCTCGTGATGACAAACCGGATTGTTCTACTGACCGAGCAATACAGAATATTGTGCAGTGCCTGGTTGTGGAAGAAGACGGTCGCTGCATAAGCTTCCTCTGGATTCCAATAGGACTTCATGGATAAACTTTATTTTTAATGACGTTCCAGCTGATGAGGGTAAAACATCGTCGTCTGTTCGCTTCATTTCACTGAGGATTGTTTTGTAAACAAGACTGGATTTGCAGACGATTAAGAGTAAAGAACATGCTGTGCCCGTCTATATTGGATCTGACAGGAATTGTGCAACAAACGGACTCTTGGTTGAACATGTATGGGCGAATCCGGTTGCCATTTGACAACATTGGACGTTTTCCCCCACGTACACCGACGGGTGAGTTAAACTCATTATAGAATGCAAAACTGTTATCCACTCACAGCAGTGGGCGTTTATTTCCAAGTCTTCAGTGCGACACGCACGCCCATAAAAACCGACCGTTTTTCAGGAAGGTTCACAACTTGGGTACAAAATAGCCTATTACTTATTCATTTTGATGTTTTTGAATGCAAAAACCAAGCGAACGTCATAAGTTGACCTCAGACAACAATATAATAACATTTTAAACGCCACTTCATGACCACTTTAATACCGGGTGCGGGGTGCTTTATATACATGTTGCTGCTGATTGGACGAGACGGTCCTAGCTGCAGGCTGTACAAAAACGTAGCAGGATGGCCCAATACGCAGTGAATGGAGGTGTGTTTGGTGCTCAATATAGTACTGAGATGATGTTCTAACCTGTGTAGTAGTTGTACTGTTAAATAGTTTAAGTATGATTGATGACTAAACTAGCTTGTTGTTCAATATGTCACAAGATTGATGATTAACTGAAACAAACAAGCTTTCAGGCATATAAAATCTATGTGAACTAATTTATAAAATAGCAACCAAGACATATTTCTACCATCACGTCAGTGTCACACACAACCCCGTCTTTCTCACACTTTGAGTGACTAAATCAGGCCACTAGTCACATTCGAAACAGCCAAACAACACAGAGGTACTGCTGAAATTAAAGCAAAATGATCAAAATGAAAAGGTACTGCTGAAATTATATTAAAGTAATAGCCAAAAGATATAACATCTTGGGGGGAAATTATATTGGGTCTGAAATGTAAAAAAAAAAAAAGTCTCAAAATCTAGACTATCAACGAGATAAAATAATCAAATGTTTTCAGAGAAAATGTTTGAGAAAACAGCAGCTTCAGCACTCTTAACAATGATTTACTCTTTAAATGCGTATGTCTGTTTGGATTTGCGAAAATTAGTGCTTAATTAACCTAAACAGTGCATGTAATAACTTAGCCTCCATCTGTACGGACAGCCCAGCAGCCTGATATTCTAGCCCCTGTCTATCCGGGCAGCGTGCTCATATCAGCTTCAATATGAGCAATAAAGGTCACATTTTTATCGAAGCTCAAACAGCCCAACACCGATAAACCAGCTAATAATCAGAGATGAAGCACAAAGCCTGGGTCACAGAGGCCGGACATCATACCTCCTTATACCATCACACATCATAGCTCCTAATGCACTAGCAAAAACACACGCCTGCTTAATCTGCCTCTGTTTAAGCAGAGAACCCTTGAAGTTTGAACGTTAGCTGACCACTAATGTCTTCAAGAAACCTTTTAATGGATAGAAAACAACTTTTCTTTGTGTCTGGATACTGGCTCTCTCAGTGTGTGGGCTTGATTGAATAAGAGAATCAGTTCTACAAGTGATGTGGATGGAAAGTATTAATAGAACCAGGTGATAGAGACAGAGCAAGAGTTCTCAGTTGGTTGTCAATTTTGTCTCAGATGTTTCTCCTGCAATCCCTTAGGTGAAATATAGTTATAAAAAAAGATACAATTGTTTAAACAATAATATAAAATGCTTAAAAGTAATGAAAAGCAAAGTTAAAGCATTTGTTATTAGAAAAATTAGATTTTTTTCTAGTCTCCTCTAGTATTTTCACTTAAAATCTAAAGGAGACATGGGAGTTTATCGAGTTTATTGTTTATTATTGATTATTGTTTATTTTTGGAGGAGAAAAAGAAGAAATGGAGTGATCAAAAATGTCTTTTTATGTTATATTGCAGGGGTTCCCAAACTAGGCTTAACAAACAAAATTACCCAAAAATATCTCATGAAGCACACATATCCAAATGTTTGGCAATTTCTTTTATATAAAAATAAAAAAAATGCTGCAAAATGAGAGTATTTTTGTTAGACACCTGAACGTATACAAATAAAATATAACAATAATAAAATAGGCCATTATATTATATAAAAGAACAGTAGGGTATACACCCCAATATAATATTAATAATAATACTATTCAAACAACCAAAGGTCAAATCTCGGTTGTTGATCTGTTAGGATGTGATCTCTCCATGGTACACTAATGGGAACACATGTAGTGTTATAGGAGGGAGACCTCAGTCTAAAGTTCATTATAATAATAGCGCGTCATTAGCGCGCAGCATACGCGCTTGTGAAACTGGGACAGGAAGGAAGTGGCAATGCTGATTTAGGTTCTTATGATGATTAATTTTATTTCAGAGCAAATCAGAGCAAAGAAAAATAACGGTTCTATACAATGCCAAAAATAACAATTATTAATTGGCTCAATAGTAACGCGTCTAGCAACGTAGGAGGTAAGTAGGCTACACATGCGTCAAAAAACGCACTGGCGTTTTCCATTATAATTTCGTATGTTTTTAGAATAACGGATGTTTTGCAGACAGCTGTGCTGTGATACCTGTTCGAACAGCTTGAGTTTTTCCTCCTGCACTCCATCTCACACAACATTCTCCACTCAGATCCGACTCGCCATAAAGCTGGACTGGACTATCAGCTGTTAATACCTCGCGAAACGCATTGTGGGAAATGTAGTTTCGGCACGCTCTGTGACTAGTGTGGGTCATTATTTCTTACAATTCAGTGCCTTAAGTCCCAAATTCAAGTAATGGCCTTTATGATTTTAATTGTTTTTAACTAAAATGTGTCTTTTGTCTGGTTTAAAAATATGGTAAAAAATGAATACATATGTTTTTTTTATATATAACCTACACTTTTAAACAGGCCTCATTGTACTAGTAATAACATCACAATAAAACGATGATATCATTGCACTTGTCACTTTAAATGCTTGCGCTAATTCTGATTGACTGTCAGTGTTTTTATTGTTCTTTGGCTGTGATTCCAACTATATAATTTCTCTATGTCGTTGTGGTCGTTATCATTATAGCTGTGGTGTGAACTCGGCTATTTTTTAATATTAAGAATATTGAAAATAGTATTTTTTTGAACTAGACTATATCTTTATAGTCCTTGATGTGAACGGCCCATTATGCCTAACTCTAAAGAATTCAACATGAAAATTATTAAGAGAATTATGAATAATTTCTGTTTACTCTTTTTATTATAAAACAAATGCACTTGCATAAATGCAAAAAGTAGGTTTCATTTTTTTGAAATGCCCTGATTTGTAGGAATGACCCATATAAAACAATTATTAGAGAAAGAAAACAAATTCTCTTTAAAAATGTTGATTAAAGTTGTGCAGGCTGACTTTATTTGAAATAAAAAGTGCACAAAACAGCTTGAGTGCAGCTTGTTTTGAGTACTGTTATCTCTAAACTAATTCCCAAATCACGCATACTCATACATTCTCAAGATAGGGTAGAGATAGGCTACTGTTTCATAATGATCACAAACAACCTGTCTTGTAAAACAGCAGGAAATATTTTTTCAATGTCAAAAACACATATGCAAATCATTATTTACAAATGCATTTGATATTCAACATTTGTGATCAATTAGAACTAGTCTATGGCTGTAGGTCTCAAGTTCTCAACCATATAAATATGTGTGAAAAAAATGCAAATGCTTCTTTTGGTACATCATGTGAAAATGTGACAATGCATTCTGAGAATGTACAATCCAGATTTAACATGATCAGCGCTGCCCGCGGGTAAAAGCACATTGTGAAATCCGAACTGTGTCTAAAAAACATTTCCCTATTTGTTTAAATGACAAAACAATTAGCTTTTCAATAAAGTAAAGATAATCCTTGAACTAGTTCATCATTTTTCAGTAGAAAACGATTGGCTAAAGTATCTTTTAAAACATCTTAAATGCCAATGCACTTCCCACAGTAGAAGAATGTTTCAGTCATGGTGTCACAACACTTACCAATCCATGTTATTGAATCAGACTCATATCATTACTACTTAAGTAAGCAATAAGGTACGAGAGGCTGTGATGTATGTTGTATTTACTCCGTTTCGAGTTGTGCCTAACAACGCCCTTTAGCCGTTACTTATTCACGATACAGCACTATCGTGAATAAAAAAATATGTATTAGTGCAACTTTGTAAAATTTCCACTAATACATATTTTTTTATCTTAAAAAATGTATTAGTGCAACTTTCATGAAGTAAAAACACTAAAAGCCTTCCTTCCGCTAGAAATAAACAGTCCCTGACCGTGAACAGAAACAACGTTCCAATGTGTAATATGCATGAAAGCTCAATTAAAAACTACGTAGGAACTGCAGTGTTGCGCAGTGGCAAATAACACCGTTGGGTGAAGCGGTCAAAGCCGTGTTTTATCATGAATAAAGCACAGCTATTGACCAATCAGAATCAAGGATTGGAACTAACCATGAGACTATTCACAAAATAATGCAGGAATACACTTTTACAAGTTGTGCGTGTCTCAAACTGCTTTTAGGTTCTCGCACTGCATCATCTTGATGTTTTGATGTGGGTTATCTGAGTGGTCTCTCGTGCAAGTGCAGACTTGAGTCTTTTTAGGACACAAAGCAGCACGTCATCTGTTTGCCCTAACTTTACATCTGTCATCTGCAATTATCAGACACTTACAGAGCTTTGTAATTTACACAGCCTTTTGTGGCCAACATTTAAGAGAGAATGCTGTTGTCATTGTCACGTGGGGAACTCGTTTGAACGCTTTTTATCTCTGTTTCCAGAAACAGAATCAAGTTAAAAAGCAAATGTATTGTTACAAGAAACAAATACCAGTTCAGCCTATAGCCAGACACAGGAAGTCCAGTAGAGTTCAGAGTACAAATGCAAGTTTGAATCATTTAGGTTCATCTATAATGTGATTTGATTCCAGCAACTCTATCAGTACATTTCGCTTAAACGACACCACAGTCTTGACGGATACGTTTGAGGGCACGTCTGGTAAGGTCACATTCCAGCAGAAAATAGTTTGTTTTCTGCGTGCAAAAGGTCTTCATAACAACACGGCTTTTGCACATTCTGATAGTGTTGCCAGATATCCAGGTTACTGTTGAACGTCTTGTAGACTTTAATCTAGATCTGAGTTTTTCCAAAATCCAGGGAGCTTTGGTACAGCCAGCTGGGTCCACCTTCATCAGATTTCGTCTTCATTTTATGATTTTTAAAGCAGATTTGGGATAGTTAAATCAAAGGGTGCACATGAAAGCTCCTTTTGTAGGTGTAATCCGAGGTGGACACCCTTTTCATAAGCATAGTGAGGATGTGGAGGCTGAGCTGTATAACTGAAACCTGTCCCCGTGTTCCAGTCCCTGACAGCTCCAGTCAAATGTCTCTGGCCTCAACCTCAATAGACATATTGATGTCCCTTCAGAGTCAGTGTGGTAGAACTGCCCCACGCATGGTTAAAGCTATGACAGGTTTCCAGATAGCCCTGGAGAAGAGAGGGACAGTGAAAGAAAATGTAGAAAGGAGAACAAAAGAATGAATGAATTAATTTAATGTGTAAAAATAACTACATATGCTCATGATGGACGAGACAATATTTCCTTTCTGGGGTTGGGTTTTTAATATAGACTACGGTTCAAAAGTTTGGGGTCAGTAAGAAATATATATATTTTTATAGAAATCTTTATTCAAAGACATTTAAAGACATTTATACTGTTCCAAAAATACATGTTTTTTGACTTTCTGTTTATTAAAGAATCTTGAGGGTTTCCACAAAAAATATTTGGCAGAATATTACGTTTTCAACATAATAAGAAATGTTTCTTGAACACCAAAACAGCATATCAGAATTATTTCTGAAGGATCATGTCATGCGACACCGAAGACTGGAGTAATAACTGCTGAAAATTCAGCTGTGCCATCACAGGAATAAAATATACATTCAAAATATATTAAAGGGGTGATGAACTGAGAAATCAAATTTTCCTTGAGCTTTTGACATCTAAGAGGTCATCATATTATAAGAATATCCTGTAAGTTTCAGAACTGAAAACGTCCTTGTTAGTCCAATAAAAGCTTTTATTGACACAGCCTCTAAAAACGACTCGTTTTTAAAAGTGGGGAACTATGACGACAAAGAGGATAAAACCCCACCCCCGCAGAAGATGATCAACGCCTGCTTCACCACGGCAGGTTTAGCCCCGCCCACCGATTCGCGCATTACACACATAAGTATCATACATGTGCATGCTTACCTCGTGATGACAAACTGGATCGCTACCGAGCAATACAGAATATTGTGCAGTGCCTGGTTGTGCAAGACAGTCGCTGCATAAGCTTCCTGTGGATTCCAATAGGACTGCATGGATAAAATTTATTTTTAATGACGTTCCAGCTGATGAGGTAAAACATCGTCGTCTGTTCGCTTCATTTCACTGAGGATTGTTTTGTCAACAAGACTGGATTTGCAGACTGATTAAGAGTAAAGAACGGTGCTGTGCCGTCTATATTGGATCTGACAGGAATATTGTGCAACACACGGACTCTGGGTTGAACATGTATGGGCGAATCCGGTTGCCATTTGACAACATAGGACGTTTTCCCCCACGTACACCGACGGGTGAGTTAAACTCATTATAATATGCAAAACTGTTCTCCACTCATAGCAGTGGGTGTTTACTTCCAAGTCTTCAGTGCGACACGCCCATAAAAACCAACTGTTTTTTAGGTAGGCTCACAACCAGGGTACAAAATAGCCTATTACTTGTTTATGTTGATGTTTTTGAATGCAAAAACCAAGCGAACGTTATAAGTTGACCTCAGACAACAATATAATAACATTTAAAAAGCCAGTTCATGACCCCTTTAAAATAGAGAACAGTTATTTGAAATTATAATAATATTTCACAATATTGTTGTTTTATTTTAAATGCAGCCGTGGTGAGCAGAAGAGACTTCTTTCAAAAATATTTTTAAAAATCTTACCAACCCCAAAATATTGACGGGTAGTATACTTGGGACTATAAACAAGAGACTAATTTTTTATAATTTTTATTTGTCACTACTGACCATTCATAAAATTAATAAGATACATATTTTGAGTGCATTGATCATTTTATTAAAAAAAAAGCCTTCAGGTTTATGCATCTAATATAACTCTAATTGTGATTAGAAAAAAATCCTGTCAATATATGAAAAATATGTATTTGAATAAGTTATTTGAATCACTTTTTTGGCTAATACCATTGAAATAGTGATCAATAAATTTTTTGTACCAACATATTAGGACTTAATATTTTTCTCACACAGTATAATTGGGTCTATACTATAGGTGGCTTTATGCTTTTGGAATGATGTCCCTTTCAAGGGCATCAACATATTGTCATCAAAAAATGTAAAACCCCCTGCACTGAAGCATTATAACACTGCTAGGGAGAGATAAATAGGCACAAATACACCAAACCCCACAACTTTCATTTTTCATTATGCAACATTATCGCTTGAGGTCATGCCACCTGCTGCAGAATCTTTCTTCCTCATTTTTGCACTTTATTCACACACACCTCTGCTTAGCAGCTGTAGGTTGCGCCCTTCCTCTTGTACTTGTAGTTGTAGAACCTGTTGGAGAAGCTCTTGTCTCAGTGTCTCCTGGACCAAACCCATCCGTTCTAACTTCTCGCCATTCAGTCTCAAAAGAGCACGACCTGACAAAGACAAATGGTCAGAAAGAGAGACAATTTCAGTAGGCATGGGCTCTTTGGAAACACACAAGCTCTGCAGCCTCTACATTATAAATGCACAGTTTTGCTGGCAGCTATAAACAAGTTACAGCATTGCAAATCCCCGTAAGGTTGTTATCGCTGTGTCCCCAGTGATCTTTGCATGTGTGACTATGGTAACATGCTGCCTGAGGCCACAAGCCGCCCCAGGTTCATTTCCCACTTTGTATCCAACTGAGCCTCTCGTGCTGTGATTCTAAACACTTCAGTCCACAGCTTTGCAGAAAAACCATTATGGCTTTATTTCATCCTCATGTTTTTTAACTCCCTGAATTCCTTTTCTCTCAATTTCCTTTTCTTTGAATCTCACCTAGCGTGTCTGTGATCTCGATGCTTTGTGTCCACCGAGAGAATAGAAGAACCTCATGGGTCCCAAGTGAACGAGATCGTGTTCAAGGAGTGAGTGGGAGAAGCAGCGCCCTATGCTGTGAGTGAGACCCTGTGACACACTCAGATATATGAGACACATATACGAGCTAGAATTCTTCAAACCCAACCAAAATAATGAAGGATATCAGTATGGCCAGCGAGTCTTAGCTTCGAGCTAGTGGAGAGACATTAGCCCATTTTCCACCAAAGCATTTTGAGAGCCGGTTCAGAGCCGGTGCCTGCGCACGAACCAGTTCTTTTTGTTTCGGCAGCCAAAGAGCCGGTTCTCGGCCAGGACTGGTTCCAAAGCGGCACCAACTCTTTGCTGGACTAGAACCGTTCTTTTACCACGTCATGCTTACGTGGGGCCTGGGGGCGGGTTTAGATGTGTTCTAAACATCTTTTTTGCCCATTGCAAAGCCAGGAGAAACATTTGCAGAAACACGATGGAGTCCGCCTTTGTAATTGTTATGCTTGAAGTTAACGCAAGCGTTTCTATTTTGTAATTTTTTTTATTGACGACATTATAAGCAAAGAAGAAAACAGTCACAATATAGAACAAATAAATGGAAATAAAAAAAGACACAAGACAGGGGTACATAACTATTCAGAAAAGATTACATACCAAACGAAAAGATTAAAAGACTTACATATTTTTAATTGTTTTTAAAGCCTTCTTGGTACACGAGTTAGAGATAATCCCAAAGTAATGTTGTACTTGCAAGCGTTTCTATCTAAAAGACAAATGGCGACGTACACAGTGACGGAAGAACGTCGTTCCCTGGGCACTCAAGTCAGTGGAAAAACAAAAAGGTTTTGAAGGGGTTCGCAAGTTGAACCAGCTCCGAACCAGTTCTTTTTTTGGTGGAAAGGGGGTAATTGGGGTGGTCGAGGGGGTCAAGGTTTGGTTGGTTAAGTATGGCCACATTTGCCCCTGCTGGTAGATGCTGAAACTACACCATCTGGCTGCATCTTTCTGCACTGATGGCCATTCAAAACTTTTCATGTATTCCAACTTAATGTTTTGGCAAACATACAATACTGCTCAAAAGCTTGAGGTCGCCATAGCCACTTCTAAACTTTGGAACAGCTTGCCAATTTAAATCAGAACTGCCCCTATGTACATTACCACTATTAAAGTTAAAAACATTTCTTTTTGATCAGTCTTATAATCTGTGATGTGTTGATTTACTGTTTATGCTCTGTTTATTCATCTGAATGTATGTTATGGTTAGGTCTTTTGTTATTTTTAATCATGCTTTATAAATCAAAATTGAATTGAATTTTTTTGGAAGCCCTTAAAATCTTGAAATTGACCTTTTTTCTTTGTTTTTCACAGCTCCGGCAAGTAGCGGTGCATGTTTATGTGGCGCGACAAGCTACAGAGTTGTCACAATGTTACAATGGCTCAAATTAGCATATTTGGCAGATTTCCAATCCTGTATATGCGACTTTCCTGTGCTTTACATTTTTCTAGAATATTGAAAATGGAGCAGGAAAGAGTCATTTCAGAGGTAATTTTAAAATTCAGAGGTTGAGAATGAAATACTATCAGGTCTTTGACAAGATACGTGTTTTTAGGAGAGTATGAGCACAGGTTGGCTGACCTTCAGCTAAAAGAGTAATGCTTCTGTCACACCATATGAGATTCAGTAGATGTGTTGGTGTCAGGAGATTGGGCTTACAGCTGAGTATGCAGTATCGCTTTTTTTGCAGGATCACTACTGTGACGTGAGACTTTACCAAGAATGTTACTATGCATAATTTCATATGAATAATGGCTTACATGTTACCATCATGTATAGGGATATAAATTATATAGAATAGCCACAATTGTTATTTTTTATTTTATTTTTTAAAAGTTGGATCGCACACCTGTAATTGCGTGGTGGGAAAACGCTTCCACGTAGGTCAAGTAGTTGTGCGGGCAGTGCTTCTTTAGCCATCTGCACACGTCCTGCTGAGACCACAGAACCACTGGCCTGGAGAGACATGGCAAGGTGGGGCTGGTGTGGTAAACAGAGTACGATTCTCCTGAACGTAACTGCAAGAGAAAGAAATAGAGCATGGTAAAGAAGAGAGAGACAGGGAAACTAATTTAAATATGCAATTCACAGAGAAGTGGATCCGAAAAACAAATCGCAAAATGTGACTGAATTGTGTGCGTCCTTCTGGAGTCCTACCATGCATGAATGCACAATTTTTTTTATATCACTATTAATTTGAAATCAATCTCTTGCACAGTAATAAAAAAAAAGAATATAAACAGATAGACATCTCTTCCTACTACTAAGACCTCTGGGAAATATACATATTTTTTCATTTTTCTTAAAATTAAATAAAAAATAACAATGCTCCGAGTCATGCACTGGTAGTGATTAAGATGGATGTTTTCATCTCACGCAGCCACCTCATTGGCCGCCTGATGGACATGGCCATGATTCTCACATTGAGCTGTATAAATTAAGGCCATTTTAGAATGATTAGCATTCGTTACAATGGCTACGCTAGTGACATGAGCCACAATAACACTCGCTTGACCTTCATCGCACACTTCCATATGATCGCAGACTAATTAGACTTATACAAAACCATCCGGCAAAGATAATTTCAGCAATTTTTTTAGCCACAGTTTATGAGGGATTGCGTAGTGACTTACAATATTATAATGTTGTTCGATGTGACACAGCATTGCAAAATGTTGTTTTCGAAAGAAATTAATGCTTTTATTAAAAGCTAGGACAGAATCAATTGATCAAAGTGACAGTGAGGCATTTATAATGTTACATATTTTTCTTTTTCAAATAAAAGCTGTTCTTTTGAACTTATTCATTAAAGACAAACATTTTCACAAACATTTTAAGCAGCATAACTGTTTTCAACATTGATGTAATAATAAGAAAAGTTTCTTAAGCACCAAATCAGCATATCAGAATGATTTCTGAAGAAGCATGTGACACTGAAGACTGAAAAAAATGCAACACATTCTGACATCACAGGCACCAAATCAAACTCTAATTTATAATATTATACATTATTTATATATTCTATTCTATTATTTCATAATATGTTGGGTCGCCATAAATTCTGGGTCCTGAAGCAAATCTTGTTTCATAAAATAACTGCGCTTTGCATATTTTCTTCCCTTTCCTTAGTGTTCCGTTTCATTAACAGTCATTTATCCTCACACAATCACAGCCCTCCATTTTCTCACTTCGCCCTCTATTTGTTTTGTTTTTCTAAGCCATTTGCAACCATCTGTACCCCATCCCTCAAGTTCATCTTCAATTTTCTTTCTCCTTCACAGTTTTTCCCCCATCTCTGCTGCTCCCTTTCTCTCTCCTCTCCCTCAGGCAACTTTCTCCTTTGTGCCTTTGCTGTGTTTGCCCTTGAGGGCAGTGGGGAATTCTTTCTTCTGCAACTGCAGGAAATCACACACATACATTCTTGCACATGCACATACATGTATGAATGCATGCACACATACAGGCTAAATAAGTGACTGTTCCACTCAGATGGTTTTGGGAGGGATGCACATCTCAACTGTCTCTAATGCTCTCTGTAGGGCATAAACACACAGAGGTTCTTGCAGATGAGAATATGAGACTATCGAGCATGTCAGTGAATGCATTTACATCTGCACCCATCTTTTTTAACTAGTAAACCATGAACATACTGTTTTTTTTTGTGTGGCTTATATATGGATTTGATTAAGTAGCTGTCAACATTTCTCAGATTTAATTCCAATTATTTATATTAAGATTATCTCTTGAATTGGACTATGACATTCAAATGAGTCTAGAGAAAGGAACACTTGAAGGTACGATGTTAATTATTTATAGAATGATTTCCATATTCACATAGACCCCAGATAATCAGTGTGAGCACAATAAAGAAAAAGAAAAACAAACCCTAACAATCAAAAATGGCCCCCAGTGCACAAATGCATACATAAGTCACTTTTTTTTTTTACTGCAAATAGTCAACTTGAGTTCTTCATTTCTTCTTTGATCTTTCTGAGATGGCATGGCTGCGGAAAGTGGCGTGCCTTGGCAAAGTTTATAGACAATAACAAGAGCACTGATGAAAGTGAGAAAACATTTGTGATAAAAGTGACATGTTTTTCTATTTTCTTTTCTTCTTTGTTAACTTTTTTTTTTCTGGGATGAGCACCACTGTGTGGTGAGATGTCAGTGAGTCTTTTATAAACTGACTGCATGGTTAAGAAAAATACTAACAAGAGTAGCTGATCTGAACAAAGCATTTGTGTATGAAGCCATTAGGGGAAGAGATCAAACAGGGCTGTTTCTCTGTCCTGTCACTGTCTGCAGGATAAGGCTAACAAGGTTCAGCATTCGTTAACGACGGTTAAATGAAGGCCCAAAAAGTTCAGAGGTTAGTTAGAATCTCATCAGCTCCTGTTTGGGGTTTTCATGAGAAATAAATTAACATAGACGTCTGATCACACCAAGCTTTTGATCATGGATTCACTTTTTGGAAAATCAAAGGCAGACACTCTGAACCTTTGCACTCTGATCCGGTTCAGCAAAATCCAACAAAATTAAACCCAAGTTTGGATGATTCACCTTAAGTCTAGTGTTCCTCTTCCAATTACTTACAACTGGCAAAAAGTAACATTTGTAAACGATTTAGATATTGCACAGGTGTTTGAGATTTGAAATAAAAATAGATGAGACAGTAAAAACAGATGAAAGATTGCCATGTTTATGCATTAAATATTAGTATATTATATATATATATATATATATATACTGTATATATATAGTATATAGCGTTCAAAAGGTCGGTATATATTTTTTTAAATAATACTTATATTCAGCAGGGGCAGTTTATATTGATCGAAAGTGATAGTACAGATATTTATAATGTTACAAAAGATTTCTATTTCAAAAAAATGCTGTTCTTTTGAAATTTATATTAAATCATAGAATCTGAAATACCTATCAGTTTCCAGACAAACATTAAGAAGCCAAAGACATTTTCATTGTGTAATTATAAATGTTTCTTGAGCAGAAAATAAGCTATTTATTTATTGCGTGACACTGAAGACTGGAATAATGCCGCTGAAAATCACAGGAATAAATTTCATTTAAAAAAAAAAGTTAATTTGATTTGTAATATTACTTCACAATACTACACTTTTTAATGCATTTTTTATCAGTTAAATGCAGCCTTTACAACATAGTTTAATTCATATTTAATCCACTAAACACACAATGTCCAAATGAACAGCACCTCTGCTAAGTTCACAGAGGAGATAAAAAAACTAATTTAGCACTAGAAAAAGAGAAATGGAAAAGAAAATGGAAATGACCACAGAACACTGGATTTGCCTTAAGTAATTACTTTTGAATACTATTAATTAAAGGCAGAACACAAACTCATTAAGATAACATTATCTATCTGAGTTTAACAAAATCAGGTTTGGGTCTAATTATTATCTGCAAACCTGTTGTAAACTCTAAGAGGAGTCTAATTGTGGGGGTGAGACTGACTTTGACCCACAAAGCTCTGCACACCCGACTAGAGGCACTTGCTTCATTAATATGCTAATGCAGAAGATCAAATGAAGTTAAAAACACACATTACGACCCATATAGCTGCTCAAATCAGCAGTGCCCATGTGACCTGAGGCCCACAAGGCTTTTTAAAGCCATTCTGTGTAGTGTTCTCTCTCTTCACTACCCTCTGGCCTAACAGCATAACTCGCTCACTTCAAACTAAAGCTTTTAGATGGCTGGAAAGAGAGAGGAAGCCTTTTGTTGCCAGTTTGCCCATCTCCACCTTTTTTAATGCATTTCTGAGAAAAAAATGTTCACACTATTAATAATGCAACAAGCAACAGCCATACATTATATTTGCACACAAATTCTCCAATCACACCTTTTAATGAACAAACTATGAAAAATCTGAAATCTGCATTGCATTAGCTCTGCTGTATAATAACTAGTTTCAACAGCCTACTTCCCTAGTTTTCACAGCTGTCAAATTCCTTTGCACTGCAAATAGTGACGTTACTAGTTTATCTATTCACAAGACCTACTCATGAATATGGTAATCAGCAATAGCAACATTTTTGAGTAGTTGGCCCAACACTGGTCTTTCACAATGTCCTCTTTTGATCAATTGCAATATCATGTGAAAATGCAGTAGAAAAAGCTTAAAAGAGCTTCAGTTTTGACACTTAAGTAATATTAATGAGATTAATGATTAATAAATCTGATACAGGAAATATATAATAAACTGCTTGCCTTTGTTCTTATCTATATTATTTAATCAGAAGAGGAGGACTCGTGTCTTTCTCATGACTCGTATTAAGATGGACTGAAGTGTTCGGTAAATATTTCCGTCTTGGTCTCACCTGCAGTCCCTCAGTTCCAGGCTGCTGCAGAAGTTTGACCGTTCGACCACCCGCTGTTTTGCGGCCGTGCCCCTCGTGCCAGGTAAGGTTTCCACCTGCACAACGACTCAATTGGTACTTAAAATCCTCAGGAAGAGCCCTGTACTCCACCGCAGGGCGACAGAAGGTAAAACTGGAGGCCGCTGCAATACGAAAAGAGAGAATTGCCATTCATTTAGACATATGCATTCCATCCTTCTTACTTGTGTTTTCATTTCCCCCTTCAGAAAGACACGGACCACTGAGATGTACAGCTTGCCTTGTGGGAGATTCAATGTTTACATTGATCAAAAATGCTGTGGTTACAGGTCAGTTCAAAGACTGGGTTTGTCATTAGGGGTTTTGGTGGTTAAGAAAGGGTTTAGGCTCAAGTAAAGAGAAAATGAAATGTTTGAAAGACCCGTATCTGCTGCGGCTGACTGGGCGGCTTGGATTCTTCCCAAAATAATACCTAAAGATACTAGTCAGCAAAGTTAATGGGAAAATTATGCATTAGAGTGTCAGAGGGTGATAAACCAGCAGATTGGTAGCCTGTGGGGTAATCTAATGAAAAGCATATGAGGCTCCAGATTTCCAGGAAGGAAAACTTAAACTTTAAGTGCTGCTAAACACCGAACGACTCGGAAACATAAGTTCTTGCTGAGCTAGACAAAACTAGCATTTGCAATTCATGATACAATTAACTGAAAACTTTTGTTGAGACCTTCCTGGTACAAAACATGCTTTAAAATACTCTTAAAATCCTTTATTTACCCTCACGTTGTTCCAAACCTGTGTGACTTTTTTTCTTTTGAAACAAAACCCAACTGACTTTCAGTTTGTAGATAAAATTTGTAAAAAAAAACAAAACAGATGAAATAGTCTGCTGAATATCTTTGTTTGTGTTCCAAATGTGTACATTTCTATAGCTGTGAGTATAAGACTCTGAAAATGTGCATATTTCAAAAAGCAAAACAGCAGACCAGCACTTCATAGTTTCGCTCGACTGGCGACTGTAAATGAGTCGGTGGGCAGTCTAAGCAGATTTTCTCCCACAAGCAGCGAGAGGCCAGTGCATTAACAGACAAAGACAGATACAGTGTGGGTATGTGCTCATTAAAACCTCACGCTTCTAATCACCACCTTAGTCTTGGTACAAACGAGTACAATCAGTCATCTCTGTGCATGGCAGTGTGCGTGTGATGGTATTATATCTGCATGTGCGTGTGTGCATAAGCAAGAGTTTATGAGAGGGAAAGACTAAGTGTGTGTGTGTGTGTGTGTTTGAAAGTGGAGGCCAGGATGAGATAAAAGGGATGTCTTTTGCTCTCGTTCCCTGCAGCCTTGCAGGCGGCTACAAAGGCCGTCCTCATCAAGAGTGTATGGGGGATGCCTGCCTGTATAAATGCATTTGGGATGGAGTCAGAGTTGAACAGTCTTTCATCGCAGGGCCTCTGAAGCAGACATTAGAGAGATGTCGCATACTGTGGCTGGGGGGTGAAAACACGTCAAGGCCTGTTAGTCTTGGACAGATGTTGTGCTTATTTGCTATATTTGTGTGCAAAAAGATGGACTCCTAAATCTAGAACAACAGTATCTCCTCTTGAAAGCTTACAATAAAGGGGAAATAGAAAAGTTTATGGCAGCACAGTTTGTATATTACTGTTCAAAAGTTTGGGGGTCGGTAAGATTTTTTAATGGTTTTGAAAGAAGTTTCATATCCTTATCAAGGCAGCAAATATTTTGAAATATTTTTACAAATTAAAATAACTGTTTTCTATTGTAATGTATTTAGGAATGTATTTTATTCCTGTGATGGCAAGTTGAATTTTCAGTCTTTAGTGTCACATGATCCTTCAGAAATCATTCTAATTAGCTGATTTGGCGCTAAAGAAAGATTATTATGAATGCTGGTATCACTTGTGTTGTTGATCCATATATTCTTTTTTTTTCAGGATTCATTGATGAATATAAAGTTCTAAAGAAAAGTATTCGAAAAATAATTTTGAGTAACATTATACATGCCTTTAATGTCCCTTTTAATTAATTTAATGTGACCTTGCTAAATAGAAGTATACGTTTTTTAATGGCATAGTGAATAATATTGTTGCAAAAAGACCGTGTATTCAAGACCATAAACAACTTAAGGATTAATGTAAGATGAATATTCAGAGTAGTGTTAGGTTTTCCAGTGTCTAAATCATAAAGAAAAAAATGTAAAAATCATATTTTTTTAATTCTGAAAAACACTAAATGAGTAACTTAGCAAAATACTCATGTTACTCTTTTCCATACTATAAAAGTAAAAGATGAAGAGTCGTTGTCAAGCTGCAAAAAAGCACCATAAATTTACTCAATATGACTTAACTCTTCTGAAGTCATATGATATGTTAGTGAGGAGAAGACCGAAATTGAACTTTTATTGCATCTTTATTTTTTTTGGTCATTCTATTAGCTTTAAATAGCACTGATCACCATTTATATTCATTATATGCAAAAAGCACCATCAATTTCTGGTCTACCAAAGAAATGTATTCAGAATGACAAACTTTTAGTTGAATTTTTCCTTCAATGAATATGTGCTTACAGCCACACTTCAATTTGCCAAAATGAAAGAGTAAATCAACCAAAGACAAATTTCTAAATTCATATTAAATTACAGATACATCATCCATGACAGTGCTTCATTCCCGAAAGCACATTATTAAATCCAGGCCAAGGTGTTTTTGTCACCTGCTGCACCCACTGGACTGAACTAACGATGTGCTCTCGTGAGAGCCAAGCAAGTTTGCCAAAGATCTCTAAACAGCATGAGGGATTTGAACTTGGGAAGGGAGTGAAACACAACATCTGTGTGAAGTAATGAGCTGCAGACCGAGAGAGAGAAAGAGAGAGAGAGATAGGTTCTTCAGATCTGTTTGGCCTCATAATCTATGCAGATAAATGCAAAAATGAATATGCAAACCATCATTAAATTGGTGTATGACACAAACTGCTCAGCAGGTAACTGGTTCATCAGAAAAGTATAGATACTCTGTTTTAATGAGATCTCAGATTGGAAAAAGAAATAAGATTGGGGTTTTCTTTTGAGGTTTTGAAGGACATGTCGAGTCGTGGATTCCCGAGCCGAATTTTGTCAATGAGAAGCCACGATTAGCCTGTGTGTCAACACCTTTCAATTAACACAACCAAAACTACAAAATGTTCACAGTAACAGATAGAGTTTACTCAAACTGCACAAAATGTCAAATTAATTATTTTTGCCATTTTACGCTTATACTAGATAGCCAGGTAAATAAATAAAAAAATATTGTTTGCAAATGACTCAAATATTTTTTTAACTGATTCATATTAAAAGGCTGACACTGTACACACTAAAGCCCCTCAAAATGAATGAGACATCATACACACATTAATTATCAGACTGCCAACCAATGCTTTAAAACTAACCATGTCACTGTGTACAAGGCAATTTTATCCTGAGTAGATGTACCTTAGGCTATATTTAAATTATTAAAAATATAAGAAATGCAAATGCCCACCTGAGTGCCATTTCAACACCAATACATTCAAATTATACCACAGGCTATTAAATATTCAAACATTTTTGAGAAATTACATTGAAAATGTATTATGGGACAACTGATAGGCTACTTCGAGTCATCTTTAGCTTGCAACGTGCGATCTAACTACTACAATAATCTTTTTGATGAAAATAAAACTAAATAATTACCGTCTACTGCCATGTCAACAAGCCAGACTCTGCGACAATGCTCCTGTTAGATTAAAAGTTGCGAGCTGAAGAGTCCCATTTCCACCCTGAGCGCACTAAAATGTGTTTCTTCAGCAGGTAGCCTACATCCAGTGTGTAGTGATCGACTCGCGCTTCACAATGTAAAATATGAGAGCAGGCTACATATCGCGCGCTGCACATTCTCACGCTGACGCCTCCCCACGCGCACTGTTCACCTCAACCACCTCTGTCATGAAGATTCTCATATTTTGAGAAGAATATAAATTAAAAAATCCATAAATAAGTAATAAATTAATCTTTATTAAATAAAGTATGCTATATAGGCTATTTAATATATATTATCAATGTATAAAAAAATAAAATATAGCTTTAATAGCAATTGTAGATGCTATTTTTTTTTTAAAAGCATGCAACAAATAAAACCGGCTTTGCTAAATTGCCTCTTTTACCTACACATTTTTTTTTTAAAAGTAGCCTAATTAAAAATGTTTATCTGTAAAACCTTTTGCTTGGCGTATTAGGTTATTTCTAATCGTTATAGTCATTTTGTCACCAAAGGGGTGTTTCGTGAGAAACTGTCGTCTGATTCTCTCTCACGTCTGTGGCAGCAGGCAAAGCCTGTAATTAGTCTGTGAACTTCAGCAAGCAGCACAATATGGGGATGCATTTCTGTGACCCATCATGCAATATATATGACCAAAGTTCGGAAATTTGTTTAATCATTCTATTGTTAGTTTATTGACTTCATAGAGTCATTGCCCGTGCAATTAGGGTACAGTAGCCTAATAATCATGTTTATTAAATGTTTATTTAACTCAAACCCCTCAAAAATGCATGATATTTGTCCTTGCACTTTAAACACTAGAGGGAGGCATTTCACCTCAATTCTCTCAGCAGATCTTTAACAAGACCTCACCTGACTGAGTTCAGCTGCTCGGTGTGCGGCGGTCCTGACGCTGACTGAGCTCCAATAGTATCTGCATCTCCACACGTTTTAGGCTATATGGTTTTAGGCCAAGCCAGGTCGGAAGTTATAAACGAACCGCACTATACTTTTTGGAAATGTGACATGAATTTTCAACAGAAATGGTCATCTGAACAGTTAAGTAAATCCACTTTTGTTCTGACCAACTAACGTTAAGTGGGAAAAAAGCATTTCAGAAATCGCGCTGATTAAATCTAACGATCGCGTAACCGTACAAATTAGCCTTCTTTGTTCTCGAATTGACAACAATTATCCTTGTTTTCGCATGGGCCCGGTTGAAGTGAAGTCTCTTTTTTTCTGTAACCACTCCGAAGTTTGCATTTTACAGCGGGTGAATCTCCAGTTGGTCACTGGTGATTGTCGTTTGACCCTTTCTGGATCCACCAACAAATTAATAAGTTTAATTATATAAAGTGCCACCGCTGTGAGAAAAGGCTATAAATCTCCACCTCCAACTTCCTCACTCACGCAATATCCAACTATACCGAGACCCCTTATTTTATTTGTTTAGGTGTGACGACGTAAAGCAAAGACATGCTCGAGTCGATTTCCCGCGGAATGGCTTGTTTTCATATGACGTCATGCCACTGCGTTGCCATGGCGTGCCGTGAAATGCAAATGGAGGACAGGAGACATGCTGTATTTAATAAGAACTACAACAAATCCTCAAAATGCCTATGTTTTGCGTAGTTTATCGTTACTTAAATCGATCAGACCACGAGGAGTTTTTATCGTGTACTAAAAGTTGTTGTTCATAATGGGGGAAATGCTAGAAATTGACCGAAAAACTCAGAAAAAAAAAACGGCTTGCAAACCCACGTCTGCGGTCGGGAGGAGCCGAATGGGAAACTGCCCGTGTGTTTGCAGTGAGCACTTCGTCAAAGGTGAGTTAATACAACTAAAGTGGCTATGTTTGTGTAATGTGTAATGTTTCCGAACTTTGTAAAGTCAAGGTTTGTCTGCAAGACGAGGTAGTTGCTGATATCTACCGCCTAGATGGCTGGAAAATCTTTCAATTCAGTTGAAAAATCACCCCTCTTCATAACATAAGGATCACATCCAACATATGTTTGATTTTTTTTTTGTTTATATCTTTCTCTTGTAATAGCGTGTAAAGTAGTACAGTGCGTACTTTCCTCCATGTTGTCCATTGCGCTCTTCATTTCCTGCCCTCCATCTGAATTTCGCGTGTCATTATAATCACGTGACTGAAACCCAGCTATTAAAAGAGTATTTAATTTTAGTTACGTTTTTTAACTATTATAATATTTCCAAGGGCAAAAACATGTACTTTAACTATTGTTTTTTTAGTCCGCTGTCACTTTAGCGCGAGGCCTCTTTGCCCATTTTATTTTATCCGGTACGACGAGAGGTGACGCGCTGCCAAGATGGCAACAGCCGACCCTGCCCACTTTAGGCTTCAAAAATGCTCTTCAGAAACCTGTGAGTGACATCACGGACACTACGTCCATATTTTTTTACAATCTATGGAATAAACACAAAACGCACGTGATAATTGTCCTGCGGTGAATCCGGCGAATTGTGGAACAGCTGTGACGTCATCAAGCTGTCCTGGCTGAGTTCTCCAGCTACTCTCGAAAAGATCTTGCGGTACTTTGATGGCATACGTCACAGTCATGTGGCATTGATGCTGCATCAAATCGGACAAAAGGCCTATATGTGGCCTCAATGTTGAGATTGCTTAAAATAAGCTAATTTATTTACAATTTGACATTATTTCAAATGGAATTGACTGTTCGCAAAAGCCACGCCCCCTAGTTATTGTTACTACACCCGTCAAACAAATGGTCACGACTAGCGCAAGAGATTGCCATGATGGGAAGAGGTATACCTGTGCGTGTCAGAGTCAGTGACCTTTTTTGGAGCAAATCCTCAGTGATATCCTCCAGATTGAGGCAAAATGGGTTACAGTTTACAGTATGCCGAGGAGGGATATATTCAAAATCTAAAAATATGCAATGAAGGAGACACGACTAGATTTGAAACCAGCATAGCCTTGAAGAAGAGCTGGTTCATTAACTAGTTTTTTGGAGTTAGAAATCAATATCTCGCGCTGTATATTTAGTAATGTTCAGATACAGGATTAACGTTATACATTCTCTTTAACAAGCAAGTTGTTCATTACCATGGCAACCGCTTGCATGTCATCCTGAAAACTGTCTTTTGGACCTTGAACCGTTTGGTTCCCATTAAAGTGCATTATATTGAGAAAAATCCGGGAATGTTTTCATCAAAAACCTTAATTTCTTTTCGACTGAAGAAAGAAAGATATGGACATCTTGGATGACATGGGGGTGAGTAAATTATCAGCAAAAGTTTTTTTTTTTTTTTTTTTTAAAGTGAACTACTCCTTTAAGAATCTAGCGCTAAACTGAATATTTTGAATAACTATTAATTTTATAGATGGATGTCAACAAATACTTTCAATGGACATTATAATTATTGACTGACCTGTGGCTTATTTCCCCATCACTGGGAAATAAACAATGTGGCGTACTACAAATTTGTCCCCTTAACAACCTTGAGTAGTGACGGCATGCATGAATGTCCTGTAGCATCGCTGATTGCATGTGATGTTGTTTTGGCAATTTAGCACTCTCGACTATTTTCTGTAATTTGCTTCTGTGTTGTGCTGAGATGTTTTTTTTTAGCCTAGCCTAAAGGTTTACATTTTTTAATTCAGTATAATATCCATAAACTTTTCGATATTTTGATAGTGAATCCATCACCCATTTGCCATTGACTATTATAGATAGAAACTAAAAAAGTAGATCAGTATGGATCTCATTTTTTTAAGTTTCTGTGTAATGGAAATGTGCCAGCCATCAGCCACACTTCACACCAAACATATAAGACAAACACACAGTTGACTCGACTGATTTCACCATCAGGAGTTGAATGTAGATGTTTGGTGCTCATTTTTTTTCAACAGACAAAGGCAACAGAAAAAAAAAACCCACTAGAGAGTGAGAAAGAAATAATGCACCTTTATCCATGCCAAAGCTGTTCTAAAACTTCTGCTTATGAATTTTTTCCCCTTATAATAAACATTGGACCGTGAACACAAGCCCATAGCCTATTTACCATGTTTTGCGCTCTTTAAATCATTCAGTACTTTCAGCTTCTACAGGGGTACAAATTGTGATTTGAAATGAAAAAGGGCTCCACCCTACTTGAGGTGTAACACATCATTACACCTGATGAATGAAGGCTCTGCCCACTACTGAATACAGAACAGCATTATGAGAGTTTGAGGCCTGAACAGCTGGTTCATTGTGATGTCATATCCTGTGGACTTCCTGGGTGGAGGTGGTTGTGAAGAATGGTGTATGTGTGCCTGATGTGGTAGTGGAAAGCCAGTGCCAACAACATACTGTGCATGTTTTGTCAGTTGGTGAAGAATATGAGGGAGGTGACACACTGACACACATACTTAACTTTCAGGAGTAATTTCTTAAGAAAGTCATTTGAAATTGAAATAAGCCAGAGCTATGGCATGTAGGCATGTAGTCATTCTCAGCAATCAAATGTTCATTTTATTCTGTTATAATGACATGGGCATGAAATGTTGATTTGAGCTGAAAATGCTTTACTTGTTGAGAAGGAAATGTGATACAAGCAACATCGGATCAGAGTGTTTCTTGAACTTCAGGTTGATTTCTTTTTAGTAAAACTATAACCGATCTAAAATTATTTTTCTTTTTATATGAACGTCACAACTGTCTAAGAATGTCTTTCCATGTCTTCATTTATTTTTTCTCCTTTTGAAATGTTGCTATGGATAAAGTTTAATATTTTAACCTGGTCCCAGACTGAATCATACAGAAAAGCAAACACTGACAATTTTATAATTTTGCTTAAAAAAACAACACTTAAAATAAACATTTAATCTCACTATCCAGTCCCTTGCAAAGCATTCTGGGAACTATAAATCCCCTGCCCCGTTTCTGTTAATGCTAACGAAAATGATCCAACAATCCTGACACAAATGGATTGTTAACTTCTATTTTAGATACAGTATACGTGGATCAGTACAAGTTAAATTAGTATAAATTTGTTACCAAATGCACAATAATGAAGTTGAATACATATTTTAATTAACTGACCTAGCAAAAAAAAAAAAAATGCTTTTGAGTATGTTGACAAAAAATATAAATATAACTTCTAAACTTCATTTTTAATCAAGCCACAATTAGTTTTTTAAGCAAATGCAGCCATAGTTGAAGAAACTCTCAAATATTTCCTAAAAATATTCATTATTAGTAAGTTTGTTTATGTATTGTTACACACTTTTTAGTTTTCAGGTTATCCTAACAGTGATTTACATAAAAAATGGAGACCGATTTCTTTATTTCAGACCTGTATGACCACATTTGCAGGGCTTTTGCAAATTTGAAAATGTGAAAATAGGAGCCTGTTCGTACAGATTCCTGATCCTCACATGAGAGCAGCACAGTCCTTGGAAACAGGGTAAACATTGTCGGCTAATTAGCCACCGCAATTAAACAAAGGCATGGTCTGTTTTGCCTTTGTGGTTTTTTAGAAGGCAAGTTTGAGGTGGTGTGTTTGTTTGCTGGTGGTGTGTGATAGGTGACTTTTTGGGGGCTGTGCACAATTAAGGTCTATGAATAGTGAAGAGTGTTTGGAATTCTCACTTTTTCCCCAGACCTGCAGTTCCAGAACTGCAACACAACCACCGCCTCGACCACTTCCATTAGTGACAGACTACACTCACTGTGGACAGCAATAAAGAGAAAGGAGCGGTATCTTCAGTGATTGTTCATTTGTTCAGCTTTTCAATTAATCTAATATGGGACAAACATGGTCAACAGGAAACGAGCTCTTTCACTTTGTATATTTTTCATTAGAGCTATTTTGCTATTGTCAAGTAATCGTTAATATTTACAGTCTGACTCCCAGTGTTTATCTGAGTAAAACTGTATTTGTTCCATGTGGCTGTGCCCGTGTGTGTGTGTGTGTCACTGCAGCCTACAGCTAGTGAGTCCATATGTTTTTTTTTTAGCTTATGTACAGACCCATATGCTCCTGTATCATCTAGTGTTCAGAAAACGGACAATAATCCGACACGCTACATCAGACTGAGGGTTTAAAAACACATACCTAGATTCAATGCAGCCAAATGTAACATAAATACACCAGTCATATACTTGTTCCTTTCAGAAGGCAAGAGCTAACTTTTAAATTGATATCAATTCACGATAATTACTAATAATTGATGTATGTTTTGATTTATTCTGAAGTAATTCACTTATACTACAAATTGTTATCATAATTTATCTTTAAGTCTTTCTTTCTGTTGTACTGTGTTGGTCAGGTCTCAAAAATAGCATCTTTGTGTGAATTGTGTTTGGTGGGTGGATCTATGTAAATGAGGTGGTCCAGTGTTTTATGAGATGACCAGGACTCTCAGTCCCAGCAGTCATCCCAGCATCGCCACCACAACTGGAGCACACCGTGTCGTTTTAGAGAGTATTTTATGATTTTACTATGAACAACATGGACAGATGTGACTAGCTAGTTACACTTTTTTTACACAGATTTTGTTCTGGCAATAGAGGGATTTCCCGCTGTCATTTCTTTCTCTTTTTTCGAGTATTGATAATATACAAAATCATGTTACTGGAGATGATTTTGTGCTGTTTTCTTCTTCTTCGGAGTTCTTTTCTGACTGTGGCAGCATTACACCCTGCATCAAGCCGATATAGCCTCTACTCAGGACCAAATCCTCAATACAACTCAGAGAAACCAACGGCCAGGCATAAGTGAGTATCCATGAGTGGGGAAAAAAAATCATTGTCTTATTTGATGGCACAGACAGCCAAATAGCCATTGAATGTTACTAAATAATTTTAGACACAACTGTGAGGCAATACAGCCTGCACTGCTGCACTTGATCTATTTACTGACATCTGTGTTGGTAAAAATGTTAATGTTCATTCCATTCCATGCTGATAAAGATTGTTAAGAAAATATGACCATGATGACTTAATCTACTGTAGACACAATACCTGTTTATACCTGTAATTCAGTTGGGCATAATCAGTTTAGTTTACACTGAGGTGCAGTCATAAATTTACTCAAATTTGGTGAATTCAGAGTGAATTGAACCCTGCACTTTACAACAAAGTTTTATAGATTAACATTAGTAAATGTATTAGGTATCATCATCCACAATGAATGATAATGTTTACAGATTTTTATTTGTTTTGCTTTATGCTATTGAATAAATTGTTCATTTGTATAGTAGAAACATAAACAGATGTTAATGTATATAACTTGTAATATTAAAATGTATATGTAGAATAATACATTGTTGAACAAGATGAATAATTGCTGTAAGTATTGTTTATTGTGTTAACTATTGCATTGACTAACTCTTTCTCTCTCAGGAACCACTGTGCTTATGTTGTGGAGAGAACTGTCTCATTCACTATACAGGATGGAGCGACTCCTTTCATGAAGGCAGAGTACAACAAGTGTGCTTGGGGTCAGAAATGCCCAACTATAAAGTAAAACAGCTATTAATAATTGTATCACTTTCATATATGCAATTAATGTTTAAAAATACACTTTTTGACACCCTGTCTATTTTTACAGGTATCGCACATACTACAAGCCCATGTTTAAAGTTGCATATAAGACTCTGACTGAGCTAGAGTGGAAGTGCTGTCCTGGTTATGCAGGTGTCGGTTGTACTGCGGCATATGGAATGAAAGCAAGGCCCCTATTCAAAGGACCATTGCCTGCACAGAAGGGCCCTATGCCTCCTTTTAAGGGACCCATGCATATGCAGAAGGGCCCTATGCCTCCCTTTAAAGGGTCCATGCCTGCACAGAAGGGACCCATGTCTTCTTTTAAAGGACCCATGCCTATGCAGAAAGGTCCCATGTCTTCTTTTAAAGGTCCTATGCCTGCACAGAAAGGTCCCATATCTTCTTTTAAAGGACCCATGCCTATGCAGAAAGGTCCCTTGCCTATGCAGAAAGGTTCCGTGCCTTCGTTTAAAAGACCCATGCCTTCTTTTAAAGGTCACAATCCCTCTCAAAAGGGTCCAGTGCCTTCATTTAAAGGACAATTTCCTCATCCCAACTTCAATGGAAACCGCTGGAATCAACCTCAAACACAATATAATGCCATGAATGGATACCCAGGCCCTAATACTGGGCCCTCTTCCCAAGATACCTCAGTTGAACCTTATTCAGACCACCAAGAACCAGAAGCAGATTATACTGAACCCATGCCAGAGCCCCAAGATCTTAGCCATGACTTAATCCTAGAAGAGAATGAGCCAATCACAGACTACCAAGATCCTCGACCAGATCACAGTGAGATGGAGCCTGCTTCCAATGCACAGGCGCCCTCTGGTGGTGGTGAAACGAACCAAGGTAAATAAGCTATATGCAGTTACACACTCTTGATGTTTTAGAGTCTGTATTTTTTTTTACCAAATAAATAAATAAACTTGATTAATTCACAGATCATGGTGAGAACATTATCGAAGATGAGCGGTTGGATAGGATAGAAGAGGATGTGCAGCGACTCTCTCTTGGTCTTGAGACTCTCCGTGGTACAGTGACAGGCCTGGAGGCCAGCTTGCGTGCTTCCCTCCGTGAGGACGCCAACCGGATGTTGAATGCACTTATTTCTGCTGCACCCAGTCCAATTGCTGCTCCTTCCCTGTCTAGGGACTCTTCTGTGGGTTTCGGAGATTTACCTGGAGGTGCACCAGATATTGATGGTTCAGATGTGGTGGGGCAGTTCACAAACTTGGTCGATTTGGCTGAAAAGGTTTCAGAGCTGCGAGCAGAGCTTGTGGCAAAGGCATCCGAGCTGGAAGGGTTGAGAGGAGCCGTTGTTGGTCACAACAACACCCTTCAAAGATTGTCTGAAGGGTCAGTGAACCTTACTCAAACTGAATTCCAAAAGGCCCTGGAGACTATGGTGGAGTCCAAAATGAGTGAGGCTCGGGTGGCTATCTTAGATGGCTTTGAAAAACGTGTGGAGAGTGCTGAGGTGCGCTGCGAGGGTCGCATGGCAGAGGTGCGGCTACAGTGCAAGGAGGAACTTTTAAATGGACAAGATCAAATTGAGCAAGTCCTAGACGTCAGGGCCATAGGATTGAGGAAAGAACTCCAAAAACTTCAGGCTCAGCTTCAAGACCTGGAGCCTGAAGAGGGTTGTTGCATTGCTGTATCAGGTCTAACTGAAAGGATAATTCATGTGGAGCAGTCAGTGGGTGGCTTGAATGAGTCCCAAATACACCTACGTGCCGAACTTGGTGGACACAAGGACCATATAGAGGGCATGTTGGAGGGCCGACTGGCTTATGTGGAGTCCAAGATTAATATCGCATTGAATCAAGAGGAGGCGAGCATTAACAAAAAAGTGTCCACTGACCTGGAGACTCGAATTGAGGGGAGGCTTAAGGCTCTTGAAAGTCGGCTCTTGGCTGCAGTGGACGAGCTAGGTAATGTCACAGCACCAACTTTGCTAGAGGGTCAGGCTGTGCCCACACTGGAGACAGACGTAGAATCACTCAGAAGAAGTGTTGAGGACGATTTGGACGGTTTAAAGAAACAGCTTAAATCCATAGAGGTCATGTGCACTTCATTTTGTGTTCCACAGCCTGTTCTTACAGGATATGCAGCTCCTTCTGTGACTGAGGAGGAGAAAATTGAGGACAACCACGAGGAACTGAATGGAAAACTTGATTTACAGGTACAGAGATTGAACAACCTCAATACCACGCTATATAATCTTCTTGTCCAGTTGGCTGAGAAACAGGAGGAAGGTCTTCAGGGTGAGGTGACCCTGCTGAAAGTTAGTTTGAACTCAGTTAACAGATCTCTCTGTGGCTTGCAAGAGTCTCTTGGCTCTGTGATCAGAGAGGTCGGCCACACAAACCTCACCTGGCAAGAGAGAGAAGAGAGGCTTGCACAGCAAGTGAAGGGTGTGGTTCAGCTGGTGGGACGACAGGCATCTATGTTGGGTACTGGGGAGCGAAAGTTGACCCGTCTGAAAGGGGAACTCCAGGATCTGCGGCGCAGAGTGGCCGGAGAGCTACAGGGTTGCCGCTCGACTGCCCTGGGTGTTCAGAAGGAGGTAGATGAAGTCGGGGGTCGTGTTGCCCGTGTGGAGGGTCAGTGTGGAGGGCTGGCACACCTGGCTGATGACCTAGAGAGAATTCGAGGAGAGCTAGAGAGACACTCTGATGGGTATCTGTTTCATGTTAATAGCACCCTTGTTAACCATTCTCACCAGCTATCCGAGCTCAGAGATAGCATTCAAAACTGCACTGGACCATCTGGGTCTACTAGGAAAGACGGGGATAATTTAGCTACAACACAACAAATGGAAGAACAACACACAACAGAACCAACCCATCCAAGAGGAGACCAGTTTGCAGTCCCCACACAGCACAGAGGTGACTAGTAATTCAAGTGCACTTTATAATGTGCAGACATGCTATACTCAAGATGTATACTATTATATAGTATCTTTCTCAGGAGACTTTTCTCTTAGCAACATCTGTTGTATGATCATTGTTGTTGAAATTCCCTCTTCCCAGTCTGTGGTGTTGCTGTATTGTATTGTTGTTGTCTTTTTTTAATCACTTTTATATATATATATATATATATATATATATATTTAAAAAAACTTTTACTTAGGAGTTTAAGGGTTGATAGGTGTATTCATTGTCTTACTGTGTTTGTGAATATTTTTATATAAATTGGATGCCTGACTTTGCAAATGTTTTTTTACTTTTGTTACCTCTTTTTACTTTTCTGTGTTTATATGTGATTTGTGAAAGCTGGTTCTTAATAAAATGTTGAAATCTCACTTAATGTTTTAGTTCATGAAGTTTTGTGAAATTACTGTGTATATTATGAATCTCCAACAGAAAATTAATAATTGCACACTTTAATGCCATAACATGAAGTACATTAAAATTTAAAATGTCATCATTCAATTTCACATTTAGACTTTAAAGGAGCTGTATGTAAGATTGTGGCCAAAACTATATATAGTGTTTAGTATTTTTATATATTTATTTATTATTTATATTTAGTATTTATATATATATATACTATTATAGTATATATATATATATATAAACAATCAGCCAAACAAGAGTTAAACCGAAATTTTCAGTTAGTGAATAAATAAAATTAAAAAAAAGCTTGTTTTGAAAAAAAAAAAAAATTGGTGCATTTTTCTATTCATAGAATCAAAGAAAAACCTTTTTCAACAGGATAACTTATTCTTTATTGAATTTTTCCTTCATGGATTCCATAGAACAATACAACAGAATTTCTGGATAATTTTGGTGATTGAGTTTTCAGCATGGTCATATGACCATTTTCATCAATATCTTCATAAACGCTAAGAATATATCATACACATTAAATACAGCACAACCCAAAGGCATCGAGAGTTTCACAAGACATATCAAACACCACTAACAACGGAGAAGTTGAGTAGCATATTCATTTGGAGGAGAAGAGTGGGCCAGAGCAGAGAATGGAAGAGAAAGAGAGAGAGAGAGAGAGAGAGAAAATGAGGGAGGGAGAGACACGCTAATATATTTAGCAGGCCGACGGCCATCTACCCAAAAGCGAAACCTGGTTTTCCTCAAAGTCGCAGGCAAATTAAAGAGTTTGAAAAAATATTATAGTTAGTTACAAGTCTGGGTAAGCTTGCATTATGAGCATCTGATCATGCAATAATATAAAGAATCTCATCATAACAACGTCTGCATCAGCCCTAAATAAAATGATTATCAACTCAGGGGAAAAACAAATCTGGTGCACTTACTAGATTAACTCAGCATCCTCATATGATATATACTGATTGAATACTATACAGAACAATAACTTTAAGACTTTATTGCACCAGTTCAACGTGGTTCAAATGATAAATGAGAATTTCGTTGAATTTTGATTCCAGCCAGGAGGTCTAGCTATCATCTAGCTATCACTTTTGATCATCTGGCATTTTCAGAGAATGATTGATCAAGCAGAAAAATAATCTAAACTGGCATTCAGGAAATCTTCTGATGGAAATTCACATTACACCAGTTCATGATATTGGTTAAAGAATGTGCAGGTACTTTATATATATATATTTATATATTTTATATGTACATCTGAAAATATACCTCAATATCACAGGCTTATATCCTGTAATATTGTATATGTTTCTGAGAGAGGGAAAAGGGAAAATATTGACGAAATTGAAACTGGCATGTTTATCTACATTACTGACATCTCAACACACAAGAATGATTCTCTCTGTCCGGTGCTCACACAACACAAACGAAACCCCAATCCATATATATATATATATATTTATATATCTAGTTTTAGCATCCTCTAACTTAAACAGCACTACATCAACACAGCACTCAGAGGCATTGTGTAATGAACAACCATGCTAATTCTGCACCGAGAATGCATGTGCTTTTCATAATACAACGATTTAAGAGAGAGAATTGAACAAAGTCAACATTTTCAGTCAGGAAATGAGAAATGCTTTGAGATACCCTAGACCGTTTTGCTTGCTGGTTGAAGTAATGTGGTCCCTCCATGAGTTTGAGAATGATTCTGCCCACGGTAGCCCTGGACGCTCCCCCACCGCCTCAGTGTCGGTCACATTAGTGCTCCATCCCACCCATGAAGAAATAAAAAGCAACAAAATACCAAACACAACTTAAGAGGTCAACAAACAAATGGAACAAACTGTACCAAACCACAACCCACCAGAGTAAAAAAAAAAAATAATAAATAACAAGGAACAAATTCTGTGGGGCTTTGTGATTTTTTTCACATTATCATTGTTATTATTGTATTTATTTAGGGTCTCTAAATTGAACTAGACTACAATATTATAATTCCATACATATCATTAGGAGGTATTTATATTTATATATATATATATATAGATTAGTTAATGATATCTTTACAGCACAGACAAATACATTCTCTCAAGTTTAGCATCACTATTGTCAACATCATCAATTAAAAATTCATAGAGCAATAAGATTCATTTACTTTTTCATATTTTGGTACAGTATTTAAGTGTTTTGAAATTTGATCGAACATTTTTAGTTGTATACGTCACAATAATAAACAGCACATTAAAACCCCTCTGCTTTATCCCGGTCCCCTCAGTATGTGATTTTAGATTACCCCATCCCCCTCCCCTCCCTCCCGCCCCTCTTATCTTTCACAGACATAAGCACAAACGCACAAACAGGAAGTGTGAAGAAGTGTGGGGTTGTGGGTAGGGTTCAGGCACCACACTGCTAGAGTCACACGATCAACTTCTTTCTGTGGAGAGACACAGAATACACTGATATTAAAATAATGGCTAATAATAACCAATAAATGGCTGATATTCAAATGTCGAATGATTTTGTTCATATGAATTTCATTCATATTCATGGCCGGTAACTTAAAACTTCAGTAGCCAAATTGGGCAGTGGGTGAAAAAAATTCATTTCAAACCCTGAATATAAATGTACAGTATAAAAAAGGCATTTTGTGATTGAAAATATCTCCAAAAACGTACCTTCCACTCACCAGCCATCTTCTGCTTCCTCAGATATTTCTTCACTCACATCTGATTGGAAAAGGAGGTGGGTGCCCCCTGCTGTTCATAGCCGGCCTGACCGTATTCTCCACCCTGATTGTACCCTTGTTGGCTGTAGTCGGGCTGGTAGCCCCCCTGGGAGCCAGCGTACGGGTCAGGCTGCCCATAACCTCCCTGTCCATAGGAATCAGGGGCAGGCTGCTTCTCTTGAGCGGGCTGTTGGCGCATAAAGGGTGCAATGATCCCGGTCTCCTTGAATACAAACCACAGGTTACCTGTCCACAAGATCAGGTTGAGGAAGCCAAAGACCTGGAGAGAAATAGAAAGTTAACAATGCAGTTTCAAATTTAGCTTGATTCACGAGACATTAATTTTTTACTCACCCTCATGCCATCCCCAATGTAGGGCTGAGTGATTTGGCCTTAACAAAAATCCCAGATTTTTTTCACCAAAAATCTGATTTACGATTTAAATCGATTTTTTTTCCCCCTACTTAAAATCAATCTGCAGATGACAAAGAAATTGTTCAAAACACGTTTTAACTTTATTTTGTTTCAATTTTCCCTTCTGGGACTTGATCTGGAATCCCCCCTTAGGGTTAAAGTGCTATCAGAAACAACAAGCCAAAAAGACAAGATGGTAGGCCAACGTAAACATAACATAAAATGGGTGGATTGGGGGATGTAAAAAAAAAATCACAACAATGTATTGTGATTGTCAAAACATTTGGTAACTAAACAGAATTTTATTAAGTTTAGTGACAACACAATGTTTACATGGTAGAATGACTGGTATACTACTGTTTAAATTATTGCTTGACACAAAATTCACAATTTCAATACTTGTGATCTGATTCTGATCTTAATTCAATATTGATTCCTTGTTCGGGTAAATGTTAGGTACAGTAGATACGTTAGTGTTATGTTAATTGTTCTTCAAAAAAAAAAAAATAAATAAAATTCTGACCTAATGCTGAGCCCTGTCAGCTGGTATTATTATTAAAGGTTAAAAATAACATCTCAAATGAAATATAATGCATTTTTATCATAACAACATTATAATATTTTAATGGTATAGGTAAAAATATAATAATATGTAATATACTGTAGTTATCATATTTAGCAAAATAATCCTCTCTATAGCAATTTTTATGGTCATTGAATAGCTTTCCTGAGGTAAATGTAACGCTATGTGACATATTGTTCTCCAATGGTTTTATGGACCTCTTCTGAACACTGATAAATCGATTTTATTACATTTCAGTAAATTGAACTGTATCTTTCAAATTACCTATAGATCATTCGTGTTTATTTTGCTGGCACATGCTGCTCATTATATGCTCGTGCCGTTATGCACAGAAGCTGGTGCAATTATCGCATGCCAATGTGCATTGGCTCATTTAGTTTCACTTGAAGTAGATAGGCTCTCGCAAGCGATCCCCCGATCTGACTCATGTCATAGTGAGCTGAGGAAGGGTAGTACAGTATAGGACAGTATAAGAAAAATACAAATATGTTTTAATTTTTTGAACAATAAATCATTGCTTCCGGTCAACTGTCCTACAGTAGTCCGGTTCAAAAATTCAGTTTTACATAAACATAAGCACGTTGTGAATTTGCGTGAGAAGTGACAGTTCTCTGTGCGTTCATGTTATTCTCGATAAAACTTCACAACATACTTACTTCAAGCGATAATTTATTATTAAAAAGTTCAAAAATATTAGTTTTCGATCACTATCTGTGGCAGCCATTCAATGGCATTATTGATTATTTTCCTAAAATGATTTTCCATTTTTGTTTGTGTTTGTCTGAAAAAAAAATAGTCATACACATCAGGGATGGCACGAGGGTGAGTAAATGATGGGAGAATTTGAATTTGGGGTGAGCTGAGCAGAGCTGACTCACCACAGAAGTATTAAGACCGGACATGACGGGGTCGTGAACTTCACGGCAGCGGTTGCCTTCCTGTTCACAGGCGGGGATCAGTTCCAGAACCTTCTCTGGGTCTGTAGCTGTCTTGACATCCGACAAACCCTTCGCCCATGCTGCTGAGCTCACCAGCCACATGAAGGTGAATACACACGTCACGCCAAAATCCTGCAATCATTTTATTCATATTGATTATACATAAACATACAGGTTTGGTATGTAAGAAACATTAAATGAATAGTTCACCCAACATTCAAAATGCTGCCATTATGTGATATCACACGGAGAGACATTGTTTAGACATTGTTAGAAATGTGAGCTCTAATTGTTTGGGTGAACTAAGCATTTAACAAACGGCTGCTTTAGTGCTTACAGTATATGTCATGGAAGAAAACTCACTATCAGTGGTCCTTTATTGTTTTCACGGTACTTCTCAAATGCAAAGACATAGATGCTGAGAGCAGCCATGGAATACAGAAATGCAAAAACGGCTATGGTGACGAAGAACTCAGCTGAGGACGAGTAATCCCCGACCAGGAAGAAACGTTCAGTCTGGCCATTCTTACAGGCGGGGGCATCGAAATACACTTGATGGAGCCTAGAAGAGATACATGGGAACAGGGTTACTGAGCAAGTATTTACTTATTTACATTTAAACTAATCTAGATTGACTATACCACACCATGTAATGAGGGAAAAAAATTACACATGTACTGATAGTGTGTATTTGGAATGGCAAACAGCACTTGAAAAAGCAGTGTGCGCAGAAACACCAGGATTCAATGAAATAGAGGTTTAAACTGGGGTTCAGAGAAAAATACTGTAAAAGTTTTAATAATAATAATAATAATAATAAATAATAAAAAAGAAGAGGGAAGGAACAAACAAATAAATTAATAAAAATAAATGTTAACGTTTCAGAATTTGTATTTATCTTTATAATATTATCAATACAAAACATATGATAAAACATAGTATTATTAGATATTATATAATGATACTATATTATGTTACGTATTGTTCCACAAAATATAAATGGTTCTTAGATATATAGTTGCATTTATATTTTAAGAAGGGGGACCCTTTGAAAAAGGGTTAAAAGCTGTGATGCATATTGATGAACAAGTACAACTACAGCTAAACAACTACCATATAGCCACACACGTGTTAAAAGTACCTGAATGGATATTCAAAATCCACATCTATTTTCAGGTCACTGTCAGATCTGTTCCTGCACTCCACGCTCATCCTGAAGGAGCCGGAGTAACTCCCACAGGTGGAGAATGCAAAGATGGCAAACACCTGGAAAAGAGAGATAGGTTTACATTTATGCATTTGGCAGGTACTTTTATCCAAAGCGACTGATTAAACACATACATACGAAAATATATGAAACATATATAAATACAGTATATACATTTCAGAGGAGATTCTGTTTATTTATTTATTCAGTTAATGCATTATACATTCTATTAGTTCATTTATTTTCCTTGGCT
Organism: Pimephales promelas; assembly: GCF_988280905.1. Classification (NCBI taxonomy): domain Eukaryota; kingdom Metazoa; phylum Chordata; class Actinopteri; order Cypriniformes; family Leuciscidae; genus Pimephales; species Pimephales promelas. Next base: position 23,601,433 of record NC_142782.1, read on the forward strand.
TTATTTAATTTGTGAAGACTGGTGCAAATGCAGTAATATCATTTTTTACACATTAATACTGTTTACTGAAGGAGGTGTGTATCAAAGCAATTCAATTACTGACTAAATAAACCAAACAAAAGCATCTTTTACCATGTAAAAGCAGCATGCTGACATGGATGTCAGCACATTATTTTTCCTTTCAGGATTTGAATCTGGGAGATTGAATCATACAGATTACTTATGAACTTCAGCTGGCAGAGGGACTGAATGGAGAATGAAGCTATTAAATTTCACTGAGATACTTTGCCATCTGTCATATCACTGTGCTGGGCTGTGTTATGAACCTAGGCAACATGACAGGAGATGAAAACAACAGACACACATCAAGCCACAGTAAACCATGATAAACAAAGACAAAGCAAACATGTCAAATGAGGCCAGGAGAAACCAGTAAAAAGCCTTCATGTAAAAATAAGTTAAAAATAACAAATAATCACAACCACCAGACCAGACAAGGTCTAAGCAAGACTTTTAAATAATTATGATAAAGTGTCAGGTCACACAAGTGAAAACAGACCAAGACAGACCAATCAATTCAAATCTGATCAAATCAAACACAATCAGATCAGCTCATATTACACATTACAAGCCCAGAAAAGACAGAAACCAACTCAAATTGAATTAAATTAAATCAATTAAACTGAAAAAAATAAATAAATGTGATACAGTGATTTGTAATAAATAAATAAAGACATTAATTGTCTTTAATGATTTAAATTAGGTTTTGTTTTTCCCCCCCTAGTCTGAGACACGGTTATATTTAATTTTAAGTCCCCCTGTGGTGAAAATAAAACTTTTAATGTTGTTTATATGTCTCTATGGTGTTTTTTAATATGCTTTAAACTCTTAATGCCTGGTTCAGATTACACGTTTTTTTTATATATATTTTTTATTATTATTATTTTTTTGTCTGTTACGATAGTCACTGTGTCAGATTACTCGTTTTTGGCTTCTAAAATCTTGTCGTGTGTCGTGGACAAGACACGACGTTGGTCGGTCATCGCATGCCTTCTTTAACGACGCGCGTGATGTCATCGAGAAGAGGAAACTCGTGCTCATAGCGAGTGACTTCCTGGATTGCTCGGCAAGTCGGCAATGGCATGGCATTCCCTTTTCAGCGTGAGAAATACACGGTGTGGTGTGTGAACCATACAGTCTATGGTGTGAACTGGTTAAAATGCGTGTGTCTCACGGCCATTGCGTGAGACTTGATAACCCTGCTCGAAGAGGACAGTATGGGCTGTCAATCCTCCAAAAAGAACTTGAGGTAAAATATTGTTTTCTTATATATTTTTACTTCTATTTTTAACGTTAGCACCATCGTCTCTCTTTCATTTTGTCTTTTTTGAAAGTTGTATACTTGTACTCCTATTGGTCAACCTCATACATGTGACGGAACCGTCGTGGACGACCGTTAAAAAATTAAACATGCTAGTCTTTTTGTCGTGATGTCGTGAAGCATCGCAGACGCGACGTAGGTTGTCGCCCACTATGATATACGAGATGATACGATCGAATCTTGCGTCCTGACGCCCGTTGTCGTTTACGAATCCCCACGGCACTCCAAGGTCAAACGGATTGTGCCAAAATAATCGTGTAATCTGAACCAGGCATAAGTTTCACCGGTGGGCCCAAATCCATTACATTTTTAAAACAGTAATATCCTATGCTAAACCTAAACTAATCTATCTATATATCATTTGAAAGCTTACAATCTCTAGTTTCCATATTTTTGGGCCATAACTTTGGGCGTGTTTAGACCTTTATTTTGAAATAATGATAAACATGAAAAATCATGAAAGAAGGGTAGAAACCTCAGTTTCTTTTCATCAAAAGTTCAAAAGATAGCATCAATTCATCAATCAGTTTTAGAAAACAAGGGGTTTTTTTTAAATATAAATTAAAAATGATAGATTCACCATTTGTGTCTACTTCATAAATTATATGAAAATTGTTGAAATAATGGTTAATTTCACTAAAAACACATATGGAAATGGAGGTGCCCTTATATGGGCAGTAATGGAGTCTGGTTGTCTTCTAGTGAAAAAGTTTGGTAATGCACCCTAACAAAATCTTACAGAAAGTTAATTTTTTGAGACCTAAATTTTGAAACACCTGTTCGGATTTTTGGTTTTGATTTTTTTTTTTTTTTTTTTTTTTTTTTATAGTTGCCCAGGTTTTGAAAATATAAATTTTATATAAAATATGAATAATTCAACAACAACAACAACAAAAAAAATCTATAACTTTTTTTCTGTTTCACTTTCTTAATTTATTTTACTTCTACAAAAATCTGCCAAATGTCTTTAAAGGTACGATATGTATGAATTTTGTAATTAAATATCCAAAAATCACTTGCACAGTGTGATATATTTCCTGCAGTTGTGTACTTACAATTTCTCAAAAGCTCATTTGCATTTAACCCTCTGGGGTCTAAGGTATTTTTGGGGTCCTTGAGATGTTTTGACATGCCCTGACATTTGTGCTTTTTTCAGTTGCTTATAAACACTTTTCCAGGATAATATTTAAAATATATATAATTATTTCCATATATAAAATATTTTACAAATATTAAAACACCCTGTAATGCCCTGTGCAGTACAGACAGGATAAAAATGGTCTTGTTCAACATTTTACTATGTAGCCTGTCATTTGTTGATGCCATTTTCTACTCCATTTTCTACATTTTTGCCATTTTCTACATTTTCTACTAAAGTGAAGGAACACTGTGTGACAACTAGATGGCATCAATACCTTTAAAGTTGAGAGACACGCTTAGGTGGTGGCTTGCAGTGTCCCAGAGTGTTCAACATTTGAGGAAAAACTCCTGCAAATGAGGAGCTGAAAATGCCAGGCAGCAGCAAACATCTTTGAGGTTTACGTATGGCATTTGCAGATTATGCTGGAGTTTCAGCTGGATTTAGACCGTATATCATATATGCGTTGGTAGTTTTGAATTTGCTACATATGCTAAATATGGCCGTTTAGATGCTTTCATTGTGAACGGACTTCACAAAAAGTTTATTAAATTGACACTGTATCTTTACTGTGGGCATTCTGAAACAATCTTTCCAACTGTAATTGTATGTTGGCCTATGATTATATAAAAATATTCATAAAATATTTTAATAAAAAACGTAGATTTGACATAAGTGTTATAGACGCCACAAAGCAGAGATGTGTAGTGTTTTAAGCAGCACTAAGCAAAGTTGTATTGTTGGTTTTGCCCGAATAAATGCAACACAACAGCTACAAAAAAAGTTGTACTTAAATGTTATTTATTACTGCTGCCAGTTTATTTAAAGGGGACATGAATTAAGATATCAGACTGGCTGTAATCATATTATAAGAACTGCTTCAGAACTGAAAACTTCCTTGTTAGTCCAAAAACAGCTTTTATTGAAACCTCGCCCAGAGAATGTGCCAATTTAGCTGAAAGCCCACCTCTGAGGAAGAAAATCAATGCCTAGTTCTACACTGTTACCACTGTAGCACCGCCCACTGATTCACACAAGTCAAGTAGGTAAAAACAGACATGAAGCTAACATTGGATCAAGCAACTAAACGATAAACATGCCTTTGAAGAGTGCAAAAGGTTGTTTAGTGCCAGGTTGTGGAAAAACACAGTCACAGCCTTCCTTCTGATGCTGGATTTCAGAGAGACTGTATATATTGGATCCATCTGGATAGGCGCAATACACTTTTGTAGGTAAAAAAGGTTTTATTGTCACTATTGCTTTGTTATTGATCATTGATACAGTATGTACTGATTATGTGTACGTGTCTAACCAAAATCACCAATGACCCATGATTTCTGATATGTAATGATTCAGGTAGTCAGATGATCTTTGTCTCAAAATTGTTTATTGTTGTTTATGTGTCAGTAAATCAAACCAGACTTAACTGACAACTTTGTTTCTCTTAGTAGGATGAAAATAATCTGTTATTTAAACTGTGATTAAATTATATATAGAAAGCGATCAAATAACCTAACCTCTATGATTGCTGGAGCTGTCAATCAAACAGTATGAGTTTATCAGTGACTGAGTTCTGAACTCTCGCCAAAACTCCCAATAATCAACAAATCTCTTATTTACGTTATGTTTGTACTGTTAGTTACGATGAAAGCATTCGTGAGTGCTGCAACCTTTCATGTCACAATCTAAATATAATGGCATAGATATAAATAAAATGCAATAATCAACACTTTTCACGATTAGTTAACCTTGAGACTGTTAATAGTAAAAATGTGCTAATTTTTTTTTTAGAAAGTTCCATGTATAATACTTACTATACCCATACTATTTGCAAAGATGTTAGCCAATCACAGCAGTGGGTGTTTACACTGAAGTCTCACAACAGACACGCCCCTTCAAACAGAGCATTCAAGAGTTCTAAAATCAGAGTAGGTAAAATGTTTTTTTTTATTTCTAAAATATGACAATTTGAACGTTATGTAATGTTAACGTTATAAGTGCACCCCAGGAAACATAAAATAATGCAGTTAATGATCCCTTTAAAACAATTATATGAAATAAACGAAATCTCCTCTGGAATTTATATATATATATATATATATATATATATATATATATATATATATATATATATATATATATAAATGTTCAGCTTATGGCACAATGGTAACCAGTAACAACTCAGCTCCCAACCCAAAGCAAACTGAAGAAGCTAGTAACTGTATCGAAAACAGCTTTAGACCCATTTGTATTGTGAACACAATGTGAACTCTATTGGTAGTGAATGCTTTGGTACAATATATGCATGTTTTACAACTTTTATTTATAAATACCACTTATGTATTCATTATACATAATGAGGCAGGATATGAAAAGTGAGTTAGCCATTTCACCATGATATAGATAGATGATAGTCACTTTTCATCTACACTTGCTTAAACCTCTGGTACCAAATTAATGAATTCAATTAACTAAAACTTGGCTATATTTACATATAAAATGTGAACTTACCCATTGTAACGCTTTGATGAAGCCCAATGGGACTTTCAGCACCCTGAACTGCCCATTGGCAACCAACTGTCAAAAGAACAACATTTGGAAACGTTAGATGATAGACAGACAGAATGATGGATGAAAATGTGTTATGTATGATGTGGTTTACTCTTCACCACGATGACTCATTACACAAACAGGCCTTCGCTCATATAAGAGACCATTATTTAAAGCTTTTGAAACCTACGCATAGCATCTGCTGATGCTAAAGCATCGCCAAGAAACCCCCCCCCCCCCCCCAAAAAAAAAAAAAATCTGTATCAAAGCAGTGACACGATGAATAAACAACAACAACTTATTTGTTACAATACATAAATTCTTAATGATTCATATTCACGTATGATTGAAGCTCGAGGCAAAACGGTGTGTCGCCAGGACCTTGAACCACTGCCAAAATGCCTGCGCGCGCGTCTCCGCCATCTCCGAGATAAAGAGACACTAAACAGCAAGCGATGGACATTTTTCGAAAACCGTTATCGTTTTGCTCACCAAAATATATAATAATAACAGTAATTTTAGATATTGATTGGGTTAGCCGCCTCTAGCAATGTGGTAAAATGCAAGGACCTTCATTGAGGGCAAATGAATTAGATGTCGCGCTTAGATGTGCCAGCTCTTTCTACATCATCATGATAACATTATGATATTTGGAAAGATTTGCTTATCAGACCTGCGGTATGTGATACCGATTTTATTCGGACCTAATGACGTAGGAAGGTGCGGTTTCACACGACACCATTGTTTGCCCGTGAGAATGGTCCTCCTTTAAACACCATATGAAAAAAAAAATCAATAGCCTACATCGATTTTAGGACTTCTCTTTACGCAATTTAATTATTCATTACAATATGCAAGATTGGCTTAGGCTAACGTTACACATGAATGCAGCTCGCATCACCTTGCAAAATGTGTTTGCGATGATGTGATAACATTAATAAACAAAATGTGATTGTGTCATATTCATTAACTTATAGGCACACATTTCTAGATCCCTGCCTATATCGCCTAATATTTTTTTTAAAAAAAATTAAAAAAGACAAAAGGGCCAGATCGAGCTCGGAGCTGAAAGTCACAGTGTTGGGATGGAAGTCAGCTGCCATTTTAAAGAGCATCTCCACAAGCGCATCTGCATGTTATAAAGGCCCTCGCGCAGTCGCTTTGGATTGATGATACGCTTTCGCACTAACACAATGTAAGATTGCAAAATGTATGTTGATATCATGCCATTACATGTTTATTTAATAACTGTGTAATTGCATATTCCCTTTTAGGAATACGTCATATAGGCTACGTCTAGTAAATCTAGTGCTTTATCAGTTCTGCTTCAAATACTAAATCATAACGTCAATCATAGCCTATAAAAAACGAAAATAGAGGACGTTACGAAAAGAAAAGACTGTAACAGACGGACAGCATCAGCAGGACACCTCTCCACAAGCATTTTCCACCTTCCACCAATTTCTAAACGCATCTTCATCGTATACAATCAATCAAAACTGGAAGACAAACGAAAAATATACATGATAAACCCAGCAATAATATACCAAAATCATTTTTGCGCCAAAAATGCCCTACCTGATTTACAACATCCATGTTAGTCGCCTGCTCGTAGATAGGAAAAATAGCTATAATCGGGAGGCAAGTGATGGAAGCGGAACAGCCCGCGCGCGGAGGGGGTGGGAAGATCTACGGAACAGCGTCACTTGCGTCACGCGCTTGGAGAAGGCGTTTTTGGTGCGCAAAAAGCGGGATGAATTGACCGACACTGATCGCAATAGAGCAGTGACATCATTAACCTGTCACAATTTACCTGATTCTTGTAGCATAAACTTAAACAATGCACTCGAATATTATATTACCCTCTAATGAGTTGTTGTTTAAAGTAAAGGAGGCTCGCACTGCAGAGGCCGTAAATTATGAATGTGATTGATCACAACACAGAATTCAATGGCTGTGCTACTAAGTGCTGATATTGAATGATATCGTTTAATTTCGCAGTGGTTAGGTGTAACGTTAAGATTCAATTTGGGAAATAGCTAGGAAATAGACCTTAAAAAACGACAAGACAACATCACAGTTATAAATAACTTCAACGCTATGAGAATGACGTAGGACCGTGTGGTATGGATATTCCAGAGTTCCAGTCACAAGGATTCATTGGGCTCTCCATAAAACTTTATATCTTTCAAGTAATCTTAAATATCATAATGAATCGGTTTATTAAAATCTTTAAGGAAGATGTATATAGAAAGTTCTCCTTGTGTGAAACCATACAGAGATAGACTGACGATGATGACTCAGACACTATTTTTAGAGAGGGAAAACACAAATGCAAAAAAAGTTTCCAAAATGAAGAGATTATTCATTATTCATCATAATCAGATCATATATTAGTAGGCTATATAATGTAGCCTATTATATTATCCATAAAATAGTTTTTGGTGTGATAAATTATGTGTAATGTCCTCTTTACTAGATAGGACAGCACAAAAGGCAGCATCGTTCCAGCATTCGTCCGGCATGCTTCCTCCTTTTGAAGCCCAAAGCACCGCAGCTGTCTTGTTCTTACTGCTAAAACACTCATTAGAGACTCTATGTATGTTATCAGAGTGTCTTAATGGCAAAACTCGTGTGCTTTAATTTTCCTCATCATTGTAAATGAGGCTGAATTTTGATAAAGTAATGATGCAGAACATTTTTGTTATAGATCCAGATGTCTGGAAGAAGGAGTGGAACAGTTGTGCTCAAGGGCTAGTAGGCTGAAACAATGTGCCGTCCCCCACAATGCACTATTATAATTGAAACGCAAAACGGTCTGGCCTCAAATCAGTGTCAAAGATTTCCATGCAGTAACACATCAGCGTACAATGCATCAGTACAACGAACAATGCATCATTACATAAGTACATGATTCACATACGCTCTTCCCTTCACACAAACTGTCCCCTATAAGTCTTAGTGGTTTGTGAACTGAAGTTTATGAATCCCAATAATAAATATGTATGTACCCCCCCCCCATAGTCAGTCCTATTGATTGACTAGTCATAGTCATTACTATTAAATTGTAATGGAATATTCAGTTGAGGTGATGTCAGTTTTTTTTTTTTTAAATCTAGCCACTGTACTAAACAAAACCTTTGTCCGATTGTTTTGGTTATTTTCTTAAGTTTGGAGTTTGCAGAGATGCTCAGCCCTGTCTACTTTTAGAACATTTTATTGTCTTTCCATGTGATTCTAAAGGACTTTAAATGAGTTTCTATGCATTTGCGATAGATTGCGAGTTTCTCTCTTGATAGTGTGGGTAATACTGTTCCACAATGGCGCAGTACTTTTCACCTTTTTTAATGTGATGGGTGCAACAGTTTCTAATGTACTAGAAAAACTAATGTGTAAACTAAAACTAATGTTTTTCGACCCCAAAGGAGTTTAGTAAATCTGTAAATGCAACCCCTGACACATCATTTTTTTTTTTACGTGAATGTTAAAATCTCCAACAATCAATGATTTATTGCTCAATAGCTCTAAGAGAAAATCAGAAAATTCTTTAATGAAGTCAACATAGGGCCCTGGAGGTCTAAACACGGTAGCAAAGCAAGAGATGCAAGGGATATATATATATATATATATATATATATATATTAGATGAAAGTACATTTAGGCAGCACAAGCACTTCAAATGTATTAAAACTTGTGTCCTGTTTTCAGAGTAACATTAAGAATATCTCAACAATCCTCCCCATTGTGATCCCACAGTCCTCAGCTCCGGAGGCTGATGACTTATCCATTAGGTCACTGCCTTTATGCAATCAAAAAACGTTTGAAATTACAAAATAGCTTTGCAAAAAGCTTTCCCACAAATTTCTATAAGTTGGATTGCCATGTTTTTATATTTAAAAATGATTAATTACTAATTTATTAGATTTGGTGAAGTCAATAAATTACTGGCCAACAGGGCTTGATACTCCAGACAATATAAAAAAGACAGATTGCAAAAAGTGTGGAAACACTTCCTCTTTATATTGGTTTACAAACATCACTCTATATGTTTTATATATATTTTATAAATAAACTCTCATTCAATCACACATAAAAATCTGTAGTTATTATTATGAAGTGGTTTTATTAATAAAGTTCTGTATATTTACACTAAAGTAGTTAAATTATTGTGGAAGGGAGCAAATGCTGGGGATTACATCTATGACAGATAAGTTCACATCGGCAATGTGTGGTCATTTTATTTTTAGCAAATGTTCAGTAATTTATTGAATGAGTCCCATGAAAAGGGAACTGTGTCCTACTGAATAGATCAGTGTTGCTATGGCTGGCCTAAAGGATACTGACAAGACTAAAGTGGCTAGGCATGTCAACAATATTTCAAAATAAACATGTATGAAACTGTGGAAACTGAATAATAATAATTATATTATTATTAATAAAACAATAATTAAAATAAAGAAAAAAAAACACAACAACTGTTCACTGTCCTAAAAAAATGTTCTTAATTCCGGCCAGGCTCTGGACAATACGACACAAGTAGGATTTGTTGCTCCTAAACAGTGTGCTTTTTGTTCCAAGCTGATAGTTTTATTTTAAAATTGAAATTCAAGTCAGAATTGGAGTAAACACCACTTAAAGACTCAACCCACATTCAAAAACGATCAAGCACTGGAGCCTATTATGGACAACTGGAAAAAAATACACACATACACACAAAATGCAAGACAAACCTGAAAAAAGAAAGAAATATTATAAGTGTTGATGTTGTTATTGATATTTTAATCAAAATATTTAAATAATTTATTTAAATACTTAAAATGATTGTGTTTTTTATATTTTCCGTAGGAGTATCCTTCGGTAAATGACATTTAAAAATAGACAGACAGACAAACAATAATGACGGAGTAAAAACACATTTACATATAAAACATGTTCAACATGATAATCAGTTTATATAAAAAGAGTCTTCTCAGAGATTTGTATTTAAAGAATTTAAAACTGCCATGTAGACAGTGTAAACCGGAGCTGTTCTTCTTTCACAGACCGAGTGTGATCCGCCCACAATATTTTTGAGCAAAACCTCCTTTTTCTCACCAGAGTCTTTCTCTGACTCAAAGCAGCAAGAACAATGTGATTGGTGAGTCAGGATTATGATGCTCCACCCACTGATGTCCTGATTGGCTTTTTTTTTTTTGTTATTCAGAAAGATGTAACACAAGTCATCTCATCAGCCAGGTCCTCTTCCTCGTGGCTCCTGATTGGCTCCTCGTCACTGTATATGGGTCCCATATCTGCGTGGTTCCGAAAGCCTTGGGTTTCCCCAGAGCCCCCACGGCTTAGGAGATCACTTGCAGCACTTTCCATCTCATCTATGGTCATGTGACAGGCATCTGCAATCTCACGCTTGGCAAAGGCTACAAATTTTGGGTCCTTGGCATATAACCCCAAACCTTCAGAGATCAAGACCTGTGGATGAGAAAAAGCCTGATCATAAGTAACTGAGAGTGATGGCATTAAACATGTCCTTGTCCAAATTACTGTGCAGATTAGGGTCTGTAAGATTGTTTTTAAAGTAATTAATACATTTATTCAGCAAGGATGCATTTAATTGAACAAAAGTTACAGTAAAGACATTTATAGTCTTAAAAAAGATTTATATTTCTAATAAATGCTGTTCTTTTGAACTTTCTATTCATCAGAAACTGTTTCAATGTTTTCAACATTGATAATAATAAGAAATGCTTCTTGAGCATTAAATCAGCATATTAGAATGATTTCTGAAAAATCATGTGATATTACTCTACAATGACTGCTGAAAATTCAGCTTTGCCATCACAGGAACAAACAAACATGTAATATAAATATTATTGTATTATTTTTTATAGTTATAAATTACTTTGTTAAATATATTACATTAGATAGATAGATATATAGATTGATAGATTGACTATTGATGTAGTCAAGCTGTAATGTGTCTGTATATTATATATTTAGTTATTACTGTAATGTTACACTCATGCTCTAGTGTTTCTCCACTCATACCGCTTCCACCAGACTGTCAGCGCTGCCTCTCTTCTCGCTGTAGTGAGGACTGAGTTGGGTAGGGACTCTAAGAGTGGTGTAGGCTCTATACGGCTGCCCCCCTCCACCAGCAGAGGGTCCCGAGTACCATCCCGAACCGGGGTGCCGAACCGACGCAGGCACTCCATCGGAACTATCCTTTTTGTCCCAGATGCCCACACTACCAGCCCCTGGTGCTCCCTCCTCCTCTACCAAGATAAGGGGAGCGTAGAGGAGACGACCCCGACGAGGGCCGGTGTTCGCCCAGGATGCTGTCGAACCCGTGGACGATCTTGCGCTGCTGCGACGAGAATCATAACTGCCGTATCCCTGACATAGAGAGAAAGAAACAAAGAAAGACTGAGTAACATGGGTTACTTTCAAAAAAATTATTTCAGCTCACCACGAAACAAGGAATTTCTGGCTTCATCTGCGGTGATTCTCTGATCATTTACAACATCTACACCTGAAAGGCCGGTTGTTTGCTGTCATATAATCCTTATCGCAGTGATCTGTTTCATATTGAGACAGTAACAACACTATTCCTCTAAAGAATGAAACAATTGATCAAGTGAGATCAAGCGGGACTTCAACTCATACTGAAGGCCTTAAAAGTATTGTTGTTAGGGAGTCAATTCAGTTACAAAAAGCAGTTAACTGTGTAAACATAAGGTGTTTCTTTAACTACAGGCATTTTAGACCATGAGGGCTTTTGAAAAACAAAATATGGTAGAACACTTTCAGGCTTGTTTAATTGTTCTACCTAGACTACATTCACAAGTAGCATTTTAATGTATCCTAAATACATATAATTTAAATATTTTGGCACAAAATTGTTGGTTATGTATTTGTACATCTGTGGGGACCAACAATTTTGCCTCTTTTTTCCTAAATGTTTTTACCAAACAGACAGCAGTGTTAGTGAAGCGCATACTTGAGATTGATATGTGAAGGATTATTTAAAATTTAAAAAATCAAATCAATACAAATCATCATACAATAAATATTAAAATTCATACATTTATGTCACTATTTGTTTTCATGGTTGTCAAAATAATTATTATTCCATTGAAGATCTGAGAAAAGTATTAAACAACAAAATAAATAAAAAAAGCATCAAATAAGTGGCAGGATTTTTAAGTCATTTATTTTTATGTTTTTAATCATCCAAGCCACCTTACTCATTGAATAAAATATAAATAAAATGAATAAAAAAATCCATCTGAATACTAAAATAATAAATTGTGTGAAAATGAAAGTTTATACTAGTATATAGTAACATTACCTGTGAACGCACTCTGCAGGGTGGGGAGTTCTGATGGTACGTTCCTGGGATGGGCAGATCATCGTTGCTACCTTGTCTTCTTAAACACTGTATGTTAAAGGAAGTCTTTCTCCCTGAGAAATGGAGAAACAATAGAATGAAATATGCAGATTAACTTTAGGCAAAATCCTTAATTACCTCCAAACAACATTATAATTGAGAATAATGAAATAATTAGATCATTTTACCAGTAGGTGTTGCTGGCAGCAGGCGTCTCCGTGCTGTCCTTCTGCCTTCTTCATAACTGTTTCCATGATGATTACCGTAGACAGGGTGTCTCATAGAGTGGCCATCATACATGTCTCTATGTCCTGAGAACATTGTGCTGTCCTCTGGATAACCATGCCTGAAGACGAAAAACATGTTATTCACAAAGTGAATCAGGGTAAGATGATGTATTGACTAATTCAGTATGATTACTTAATTTTGAGCAAAAAAAAAAAAAAAGTTACATACCGTATATTTAAAACTAATCGTCAACAAAATATGAATTCATTAATTTAGGCAAAGGTTAGACTTTACGAGTACCTTTCTCTAAAGATGACACTCTCGCTGTCCTCATCTTTTCCATAGAAGCGCTGCTCTCCAGGGTATTCGCCACCTTCCTCTCTCCTAGACAGCGGAGAAGAGAACCTGTCTCTGGACTCCCTCCTGAGGGAGAAAAGAGGAAACCAGCAGTCAGCAAGAGACTGAGAGAACTGAACAGAGAAAGGTCCTGCTGGGAGGCACTACAAACTATCTGCTGAATGCTTACCTTGGGTATTTGTAGTATGATGGTCTATCAAAAAAATATATAGTAAGTATATAAAAATACATATAATGTATAATATGAATAAATGCAATAGAACCAACTAGATTTACCTCTTGGGCAGCTGATCGATCACACCATTCTTGTGTTGGTAATAAAGGGAGGAGCGTGTGCTGTCTCTTCTCCTGAAGTTCTCATGCTCCAGAGCACCGTTCCCATTCTGTGTTTTTGCAAGGGAGCTCCTACGTCCCAGTCCCCCATTCAAGATGCCATCTCCTGAGACAGGAGCAGGAGAGACGCTGGGAGAAGTGGCCAAAGAGGAGCGCCGGCTTCTGTTTGAGGGCTCTGTGTGGCCCGCATAGCCATTTTCATTCTAAGAGGACAGCAATGTGAGTGAAAAAAACACCAAAATGTTATATTAAAATTAAATATTACAAAGTATGACCATTTTTTAAAACTATATTTAAACTACTGTTCAAATCACATTCTTACATTAATTTCACTGATAATAGATATGGCCGTGAACGTGAAAACTGGCGTACTATCCCATGTTTTTGTACGATACATAAGGCCCCAGATCAGCATATTTGAGTGATTTCTGGAGGATCATGTGACACTCTTCAATTTTGAAGATTTGATTATTACTGAAGGTAAACAAAAATAGAGCTAAACAGAGGCCCAGTGGCCTAATGGATAAGGCATCAGCCTCCGGAGCTGGGGATTGTGGGTTCAAGTCCCACCTGGGTCGTAAGCTTTTTGTGTGGCTAAAACTGCAAACACTGAGAGCACTTTAAAAGTGTGCCACCAAAAATGATTCAACTTACCATACATGTGGTGTACTTTAAGGAAAGCATACTACTATCAATCATACACTGTTTGGTTGACACTGTTTGCAATGCAATAGTTTATGTACGCATTTCATATGCATTTCATACATTTCATTTGACCAACCAAGCCACAACATCTACACCTACACATTACACCTACACCCATTCATTACCTGATATCTGCTCCTGTCAGAGTAAATCTGGTACTCAAATTACTATCCGCCTCAACATACCATGTGGCTCATTATTCTGAATAATCTTCTGTCTCTGATCTGGTTATAATGTGATATTTTCAATTTAGTGAATCAATAAGATGAACTCATTGCGCAAAACGAATTCAGTTAATTGATTACAAAAAACAGACTAATTAAATTTTCAAAAAAGTGTTGAAGAATCTTGGTGGATTAAGTGATAAGAACCTTATAATGACCATCATCTTCTTCTTGTTCCTCCTCCAAACCATCCTCCTCCTCCAGATCCTCGTTCAAGGCCAGTCTCATTTCTGGCCCCAAGTCCTGCAGAGTTCGCAGCCCAGCCTGACACAGATGCACGCGGAAAGAGAGAGGTACCACAGTATATATGCAGCTCACCATATAGCTGAGTTATATAACACATGCAATCAGGCTCCAGACACCAAAATTACAAAAAGAAAGCTCAGAAACCGGCTGCTAAATGGTGGCCCAGCAGCTTAAAGGAGTAGTTCACTTTTTTAAAAAAACTTTTGCTGATAATTTACTAACCCCCATGTCATCCAAGATGTCCATGTCTTTCTTTTTTCAGTCGAAAAGAAATTAAAGTTTTTGATGAAAACATTCCAGGATTTTTGTCCATATAATGGACTTTACTGGTAACCAAACGGTTCAAGGTCCAAATGACAGTTTCAGTGCAAACTGCAAACTGTTAAAAGGGCTTTAAACGATTCCAGACGATGAATAAGGGTCTTATCAAGCGAAACGATTGGTCAAACAAACAAACTAGTTTAAGTTTTATAAGCTCAAATGTTCGCCTTGGTCTGTTCTGTGATGCGCGTTCGTGACTCTCCTATTCGAACTCGTTTATCAAAATGAACAAATCTTTTTCCGAGTTTATTTCGTTCGTTGAACAATCTCAAGATGGCAGATTGTTGAAAAGCAACCTGGGCCACCATATAACAGATGAAATGGTCTGTAAGAATGATGCAATGCATGCAGCATGGACACAAAACCCACACATGATGTAACATCAACCTTCCAGTGATAGCACACCCACAGATAATAATAATCCGAAACTGTGTAGTGATCCTGGGCATGAAGACTGCCAGGGTCACAGCTCAATAGTGAAGACTTTTGTTGGTTTAGACTGCTTTAGAGGATCATCTCTCAATGAGATTTGAATGAACCCATTACATGTGGGGACAAATGTGGGGCATTTGCATAAAATGTGTGATATAGCCAATTTATGTACGGTATGTGCCCAGATACAATAAAATGTAGAATCTGTGATAGAGATCTACCTGTAGAGCTGAAGGATTATCATTCTCTGAATCTTCCAGACCCACTTTTTCCTTCCTTTTACGGAACTTCCTGAAATAGTCCTGGATCAGGAACGTAGCGTAGAATTTACCCACAGTCACTTCCTCATCTGTAACTGACGCAATGTTAAATGATGTGAAAAAAACAGCACAGTTGAAAATTGTCATTTCTTATGTTTGTATGAGTATTAGGTTTGTGCAGCATTGAGAACTGAACTGAGGATGTGGTTTAAATGCCAATTAAATAAAACTGGAGGCAAAAATGTTATGTAAAGTCGACCGTTCAAAAAATGTAAAGTCATATTAAAATTACATTTTTAAATAATTCATATTGTATTTAATACTACAACTTTTTTTATATAGTAAATCACTTATAAAGATGTTTTCACATGCACAATTTATGAGGCATTTCCAGAAACCTTAAATATTAATGTGAAATATGAAATAATATGAAATTCCACCAACAAAAATGTCTATTTTCCCGAGAAAACTGCCAGAATCGTTTACCACAAAGTTTTGATAATAAATCCAAACAGCATGAAATAGATTTACAATACAGATACCTGATTTATATGCTCTTGTGGATTTTATTGTTGTGTGACAGTTTTACAGTTCATTAAATTCAGCTTACTGTCACTCAAATTAAATTTTAGAATTTAGAAAGGGAGTCTATTAATTCATTTAAAAATATAAAACAAAATCCAACCCTGATGCCACGTGGTCATTCGTCAAACTCACCAGCAGGGGGTGGAATAACCTCATCCAAGATTTTGGGTTTTATTCTCTTCCAGATCTTCTTAATGATGATTCTCAACTCTTCATTCCCTTGATCGGGGTTCCCTGAGAACAACACATCACAGCCACATGAGCTTACAGAGCTACCTAAGAACATCATGCTTCTGTGCTTATACAAAAAGCTTTACTGTCTATTAATATTCTAGCTGGTAACCTATATTATAGCATGTGGTTAAATTTAGAGAAGAAAAAAATGACAATGACAGAAGGGCTTATGGATTTATATGCAAAGCACACCTTCATAAGAATAATCTGTAGCTCTGTAACAGAAAGATCAACTGTAAGAGTATGCGTTTGTGTGTACGCATGTACAGACCATCTGTTTTGATTTTGAGGGCAGTTCTGACTAGGGCGAACAGGGTGGCGTTGAAGGTCACTGTACCATCACTGTTCAGTGGCATGTTCATTGCAACCAGCCTCTGCCAAAAAGAGAGAGAGAGACTAAGATAGACATGATCAGGAAAGAGAACACAGGAGATGGATTTTGTGCACGTTTCTTTACCTTGCAGGCCACACGATGAGGGCAGAGTTTCCCAAATCCAAGTGGTGGCTGGATCCTCCTGAGCAAAGCCACAACATCTAAGTGCTTAATACGACCTCTGGAAAACAAACACACATTTAATCTGTCTTGAAGCAGTTTTTTGTTTTGTTTTTTTTAAATATAAAAGGCATTAAAGAGACGGATAGTCTTACTTGGCTTCAGGGTCATACTCTGACCAGATTCTTTTGAACTCATCCAGGTGATGTGGTCCAAGAATTGACCAATCACGGGTCAGATAGTCAAAGTTGTCCATAATGACGGCAACAAACAGGTTAATAATCTGAAAATACACAACAAAGACTATGCAAATCACATTGAAATAATTTTAGCCAACGAAAGGCTACTATGTACTGCATAATAATTGCTATGAAGAGCTCAACAATATTTTTCCCCCTTTACAAAAAAAAAAAGTATTTATAGGGACATGCATTTGTCAGAAAGAAACAGATTTTTCAGTAAATGTAAATGTTTTGAAAGTGTATAGTAGGATGTAAGTGAATCGGTGCACAGCACAGAATATAATAGTTTGTTCCCTTGTTTCACTAAATTGTTGCTATGTTGCAAGAATTAGTTTCCTCATTTTGATTGAATTAAATTAGTTCAACATGGCAACTAAAACGTTAAGGGAATGAATTTTTAATTCGTGACCATGATATATATGTATATATATATTTGTCCGCATGTCACGTATGGGGCTGCATACTTATCAATTGAAAAGTTTTCTTTAAAAAAATTAAAAGAGAAGCTGGGAAATGATACAGCTATAATGAAAGTCCAAGGTCATCAAGAATAGAGTTAATTCAACCAACAACAACAACATTTGGTGCAATTACCAAGAAGGCGCAGAGCATAAAGAAACTGATGAAGTAGACAATGGCAAAGTTGCTGCCACAGGTGAATTCTTCACCGGGCTCATAGTCTGCCTCTGGGTCACAACGTTTCCCTGGAAGACTGGACAACATGATCTCCTGCCACGCTTCACCCGTTGCACACCTGCACATGAAGAGCACATACATTACATGTACTGTATGCAGATCCTTTTATCCAAGAACTTTACATTGCTAACGCCATGCTCTACTGTTTGAGCTACAGAAAAACACACTCTCTCACCTGAATAGAAGCAGCACAGCCTGCGGAAAGGTCTGGAAGTTGTTATTCCTGTTGATTTGAGTGTGGTCCTGCATGGCAATCTTTCCGAATGTCTGACGAAGAGAGAAATCATTCATTATTTTTTAAATTGTTCAACAGTTGTTCGTCTGTTCATTTAAAAAATAATCAAAATGATATAAACGAAAATTATTTTAAAAAAATATGTACAATAAAATATACATTTCCACAGCCTCTAATTACCTGCATTCCAATCACAGCATAGATGAAGAAGATCATAGCGATCAGAAGAGCTACATACGGCAAAGCCTGAGGGACAAAAAGAATAGTACAAATTTAAACTAAATCTCTTGCTCAAAATATGATTTTATTTTTGTAATCATTGTCTTCTGACCTGGAGTGATTTTACAAAAGTCCAGAGCAGTGTACGAATGCCCTCCCCCTTGCTGAGTAGCTTAACCAATCGCATTACACGAAACAGGCGGAAGAAAGTAATGGATACACGAGAGCTGTCCTCTGAGCTCTAAGGGGAAAAAAGGGAGAAAAATTCACATATGTGCCAACCACATGAGCATCCTTTATACTGTGAGTGAGCTAATGTATGGATTAAAGACAATTATGAATTATGAATATAAGGCTCAAAAGATGGTTGTGACAAAAAAAATTATTTTAAACAAATTATCACAGAATTTAACTAAAACTGCATAATATGCTACCACTTTAACTTTTTGATATCTATTATTTGATTAAAAAAAGAAAAAGGGAAACTCACGCTGAACTCTGTAACTACAATGTCCACCACACTTCCCACAACAATCAGTGCATCAAAGGAATTCCATGCGTCAATAAAGTAATGCTGCAAAATGGGGGGCAGGGGTCATTCAATATCAACCAGATATTAAGAACAGCACACTTGAAAAGTTCAAGACTAACTTAAGCTTCAGAATGAATGGTTTGAAAAGGGTTTAATTGGTTTTAAGAAAATCAATCACTTTATCGACAGTTAGCTTTTAACTAGCAAAGACATTTCATATCTGCAAGTGAGTGAAAGGACTGACCCGGAGTCTCAGAGCCATCAGTTTAATGATCATCTCCACAGTGAAAAGGCCGGTGAAAACCATATTGAGGATGTCCATCACGTGACTAAAGAACTTTGACTGGTTATAGTGCTGTGGAAGCATCCAGAAACAGTGTGATTCTACATTTAGCATCCGTCTCAATATCAGCCTCAAATCATTCGTACTTCATTTTGATTGATTGCTGATTTATGTCAGTATAGAAATGCCTTTTTCAAATGAATCAATGCCACTGACTTCTGTCTTCACATGTTGATGGTATTATGCAATTTTTAGACATTTTAACTATCCTTTATTATTAAGAAACAATCAGTTCACTGACTTGATATAATTCTAATAGTTTACCCCAAGAATAACTATAATGATAACTATATTAGCGTCCACATCAGCGCTAATTCTTATCTGTTTATTATATGCAGTCTCTTTAAATGCTATTGCAGGATGGATTCTGATTGGCTGCCAATGTTTTCATTGTTCATCACCTGGAAAAACAATCATTCTAAAAGTGATTCCAACTTCTGTTCCGTTATTTTTATAGTTGATTTTGTGGACTCTGCTATTCTTTTACATTTAAAATGTATAATGTAAATCTTTATCATTATTGTTATAGTTATCATTCTAGATGTGAACAGGCCTTTTGTTTAATTTGTCAACTGGTAATTCTGATATGACATGAAACTTAAGCACCATAATCCTATCACACAGAATGGCAATTTCTCTTTACTATTTCAGCACTGGCCTAAATGTTCATGTTGGATTTCAAGAAAGCTCATATTATCTCAGATTCACAATACCAAAAATAGATGTCTTTGTGTATGGTGCTGATTATACAGCTTTTGTAAGAGTTGTCAGACTCAGCTGTTTACCTGCACAGCCAGAGTAACAGTGTTGAGTAGAATCAGCACAAACATGATATACTCAAACCCTGTGGAGTTGATTATGGACCAGAACTTGTACTGCACTGGGTTTTTGGGGATGTACAGCTTCAACGGCTGGGCCTTCAAGGCGTATTCCACACACTGTCTCTGCAAATGACAAAAAGGAGACACTGGACTGGTGCACAACTCTACTCAAATGGGCTATTATTCAAAATAAGAAGTGAACATGAAAATATAATAAATGTTTCAGTTTTTATTATAAACAACTTTTCTGTGCATGCAAAACCAAAGAAAACAGGGGCCTACTAAATATGGTTAAATGAAAAGACAATTTCTTGGCTTGTGATCTCTTAATGAAAAAACTACACCTTCCAAGATGCTTTTTTTGTTGTAAATTCCAGTGTTTTTATAACTTGGCCAATGTGATTTTAGTTTGTTTTGGTTGATGTAAACTGAGCCAATTAGAGATCACTTTAAGGGGCGGGAGAAAAAAAGTGAGTCGGAAGAGAAACGCACGTGCGAGAGAGAAGCGCGGCTGTGTATCGATGGGTGGTAAAACTTTCAGTTGAATTCAGAGAGGATTAACATTTGTAGACTTAAGTACATACGTACAGGCACAAATATTATCTTGCAGTTAATTTATAGTAGCAGGCGAAGTCATTTGTTGTTTTCCAGTGAAAGTGATAAGTGTAACGTCAGCTCTGTCGGTCCCTCGCTACTGTTTGCAATAACAGAGAAAAGTCTGTCGGACTTTTAAACTAGGGACATTGGCTTGGACTGTTATGAGTGACAACCAGCTTAGACATCGAGCGCCGTTTTTATTTGAGAGCCAGAAGTAACAAGTGGGAACTAGCCGGCTAAGTAGCACTGTTGTGAAGAGGGACCTCGCCCACGAGAGTTGCATCGACGCTCGGACATCTACCAACTGCACCTCGCCATTCTGCTGCATCGTCTACCCGCCTGTGGATTCTTTGAACTGTCGGACTGACGGAGTCGCGTGAGTAACCGGATACTTTTCTGAACGTTAAACTGTACTACCAGGGAGTTAAAGGATTTTTTTTCATATGTGCACGTATGAGCCCCAACGTTTTCAAATCCAAGGGCTTGGTGACAATTTGAACATTTTAAAGCCGAACTGTGATGGTACAGATGTGTGTATTTTGGACTGTATTGTACTGAAGTGATATTTTGGTACTGATACCTAAGGGTTACATTTATATTAATTTTTAGTTTACACACACACACGGTTTAACATTTTTTTTCATCCTAAAAGAAACAAAACAGGAGAGTGTTATTTTAAAGAGTAACAGAGTGGTTTGATAAAGCATGTTTGGCTATTTGGTAGTTGGGTTAATTGTAAGGTTTACACTTTAAATTTAACTTTGTTGATTTGGGTTTGATACAAAATAATTGGTGTTTTGAAGGAAACCGTTGGTTTTCAGAGCATAAGGAATGTAGAAATAAATGTTTTTTTTCTCCCTTTTGCATACTAAATATCTTGTGTTCATATGGGGAACTTAAGTACAGCTCTTTAGGTGAGCTTAGTAGCTCCACAATAGAGGCACCGCACTATTAATATTCATTCACACATTGTTTATCTGTTATCTATGCCTATTTAGCCTGTCTGAAGTCACTGTGACTCATATTAGTAAATAGGGAGTATTTAGCCAGCTCGCCATCAACAGCTAACCCAGGATCCTGTTTAACACATTTTAATATAGTAGCCCCAGCTCTACTGGTGTCAACAAGGGGTTACAACAATATTACCTATTTAAATACCTTATTTCGCTAGGACATACACTAGGCTACCACTAAAAAATGTGGGGTTGGTAGAATAATTTTTTTTTTTTAAAGGAGTCTCTTTTGCTCACCAAGGGTGCATTTAATTGATAAATACAGTATATTGCGTTATATTTTTTTTTTTACTATTTTAATCTATTTAAAATGTAAATATATAAAATGTAATTTATTCCTGTTATGGCAAAGCTGAATTTTCTGCATCATCAGTCTTCAGTGTCACATGATCCTTCAGTAATCATTCGATTTCTTATTATCATCAATGTTGAAAACAGTTGTGCTGCTTCATATATATATATATATATATATATATATATGTGTGTGTGTGTGTGTGTGTATGCATTCACAACCTTGCAACTATGTTATTGTACTTTAATACATAAAGTAATACATCCTTCCCATTCAACGTTTAGCCCGCAACAATAGAATAATATTTAACAAAAAGATATTTAAAAATAGCTTTAACACCTTTTACATAATGCTATTTCTTTTCATGGCTATAGGTTAAAATAAAAAAAAAAAATCTATTACAGTATTTCAGTAAAAAAAAAAACATTTCAATCCTCCTGATGTTCTCTTGTAGCCTATACTTTCATTATGTGGGCTTCTAGGTCGCTAGCACCTTTATTTGACACCGACCTGTACGTGCCAGCTTTGCAGGTCATGCATTCTGCTTTACAGATCACACACACACTGTTTTCTGCTCTCTGCTTGGAGCTGCTGCAGATTGAGGAACGCACTGATTATTTCAAGACGGTGCGAAGTTGACGCCGGTTTCATACGTTTTGTGTGAAAAGGCAAGCGCCAGTCAATTTAAAGTACACGCTTAATGGACCCATAAAAACAGTGAAAACCGGACGTTTTCATGAATTTATAAACCCCTCCCCCCGAAGAGTACGTTAAAAGTGGACATGTCCGGGCAAAAGAGGACGTTTGGTCAGCCAAATATAGGAATATTTAAAGAAAAGAAAGTTCATTAATTTGATCTTGAATATAAATACTCAATTCTAAAAATCTTACTTAGCCCAGATTTTTGAACAATCGTGTATTTTACATTACAGAAGTAAAATTGTTTGGGAATTTTCTCTCAGCAATGCTTTCTTCAAACCTGATTTTTGTCCAGCTCGCAGTTCTTGAACTCGGCCTCTCCCTGTTCACGGAAAGTGATGATGACAAAACCCACAAAGATGTTCATCATAAAGAAGGCGATGATGATGATGTAGATGATGAAGAATATAGAGATCTCCACGCGGTAGTTGTAAATTGGGCCATGATTCTCTGCGTTGGCATCAATGGCTTTGTAGAGCAGCCTGAACGAGGAAAAACAGCATGTGGAGCATATTGTCTAAACATGGACATGGTAACCTTCAGTGACATATGGAGGAAGATGACAGAGGGGCAGACTCACGCTGGCCAGCCCTCGAAAGTGGAGACCGTGAACAGGGCCATCATTCCCATCAGTACATTATCGAAGTTGAATTCGCTGTTAACCCAGATCCTCTCTTTCACCATTGGATGACTCACATCTCCGTCTTTATACACCACAAATGTGCCCCTGTGTGTTACACACACACAATTTGTAGGCACAAATGGATGCACAAACACTCATGACACATAAACACGCATGTTGCCCAAAGGCGCATGCATGTGTGGTTAACGTAAGAACAGAATTAAAATGTAATGACATACTTGCACTGTTCTGGAGTGTGTTTAGCTTCATCTGTGCAACGATAAAATTTACCCTACAAAATACATTAGTAATGACGCATTAAAAAGTACGTTCATACATAATATTTATGCTGATGTTAAATTTCTGAGAGTACAGGAGGTACACAGCCTTTTGTTTGTGTGTGCGTGTGCGTGTGTTTTACCTTGAAAAGCTGAACGCCAATGCAGGCAAACATGAACTGAAGTAGAGTGGTGACGATCATGATGTTCCCGATGGTCTTTATAGCCACAAACACGCACTGTACCACATGCTACACACAAACACAAAGTCATCAGAGAAATTGAGTTTTTACACCATAACACTGACAATGAAAATGAAAATTAAGTACATGGCCATTTAAAAATTTTGGCATCAGCTAGATTTAAAAAAAATATATATTCTTTTATTTAGCAAAAACACTAAACGCTGTACCTTGAGTCCTTTGGCTCTGTTGATTGCTCGAAGAGGCCTTAGTACTCTGAGCACCCTTAGGATCTTCACTACAGAGATGGCACTTGAACTACGAGAGAGAGAGAGAGAGAGAAGTTTAACTTTACTTTGTATATGTGGACTTTTTCTTCATTGTCTCTAAAGTTTCTTTTTTTCTTTCTTTTTGTACATTTGCATTCAAAGCTTGATAGTGCACTATGTACTTTTCCACCAGAGGGCGATACATACACTGATGCATTCATCAGATATCACAGCTCACCTGAAAAAAGGGTTCTATATGTGTAGCATAGGGTTCTTTACTCAACTCCAAAGGACATTTTATGCTAAAAAAGGTTCAATAATGACAAGAAAGAACACTTTTGGCACAAAGGTTCTTTAAAGGCTATTATTCATTTATATATTACATTATTCTGCAACATTTTGTAGTTGTTATTAAAATGTTGTAGTAACTTAATATCACATTTTAATCAATGCAGATTTTTGGAGGATAAAAACTGAAATGGCACTCTTTGTGTGATATCGATAAATTACATTTTTAAACCACCATATCTTGAATTTTGTGATCATTGCATTTTAAAGGTTCCAAATACGTAGCGCTTTAGAACCTTTTAAGGTTCTATATAGAACCTTTTCTTCTAAGAGTGTATTTACACAAATTATGAATAAGACACTTTTGATGTCCGTATGAGCGTTGTGGACTTACTGTAAGAAGAAGGAGACCAGAGACACACTGACCACCAAAAGATCCAACAGATTAAACCAGTTTCTACAGAAGGAACCCTGATGGAGGAATGCGCCATGCACTGTCATCTGCAGAGAAATAACGTAACAAAAACGACGAGGGCATTTCAGTGTAGCAACACTAATCTGATCGGTTTGAAATCATAACAAAAACTATTGATTTATTGATTGACCGGTACCTTCAGTAAGATCTCCACAGTGAATATGGAAGTGAAAGCATAGTCAGCATAACCCAGAATCTGTAGAGAGAAATTCGGTTCTCCTTATATAAAAAAATGATGGTACTGTATGTACAGTAGGATGTATGTGACATGTTTATTTTTCTACAGTATACATGAATTAGAAAAGTAGGACACAGTCGATCGACATCCCTTGTTCTTGAATATTTCCACCAAACAATCCGAGCCCTCGCCATAATGTTTTCTGAAACCCTCAGGGAAATAATAGGTTGATAAGCATGTTGTTCAAGCCTTTGACTAACAGTCTTGACCCCAAACCTCAAATCTGATTGGTTGATAACAATGTTTTTGCAGAGCTAACAAGGATTCTGATCCAGGAACATGTCCTAGTTAGGTAAATCATGTTAAGCTATATGCGTGTGTGTGTGTGTGTTTGATGGTCAGCTGATTGAAGGATGGCATTCCTCACCGAAGAGCTTGTCAAACATGCCAATAAGGTCAGCTGCAGTAAATAACTATTAATGATCCTGCATGTGTGTGCAAGCCAGCAGGAATCTCACATTGTTCCTGAAGGAGTGAGCTCTGATAGGATCCTCCGCAGCCAGAGAAATGCTGCTGAGAATGATGAAAAGCAGGATGAGATTAGTGAAGATGTGGTGATGGATCAGGAAATGGCAGCCCACTCTTATCCTGGAGAGAGACACAAAGAGAAACGTGGTCAACTATGTGTTGTCTCTGCATGGTCCGTAAATTTAATATGACTTTATTTTAATTAAATTTATTTGCCACGCTGCTTGAGAAAACAGAGGCATTCATATGGTCATGTTTAAAACCACTCATACACTATTCAATATAAAATGAGTGTCACATAGTTGATCGAGTGAAAATTACTGCATTTGGATGCATTTCCAGACAATATGGTGTGTTTTGCATGATGTTAAATATGTAATGCATCTCAAATGACAATAAAAACTAATTGAAATCTGATTTGACATTCCAAAAATGTGATTGTAAACTCTGGATTTTGACTAGTTTTTGATGTTAATTTTATTGACGAACACCTCCAGAACTGATTCAAAAAATATGGCTAGTATTTTGGACCATGGCTGTCTACATTTGACTGTCGTACTGTAAAAAAATAAAAATAAAATAAAAATAAAATAAAAAAATAAAATAATTTTTTTATATAGGAAAAAAAATAGGAAAATGTTTATATATGAATTTCTAATTTTAAAGGGATAGTTAAAAAGGTAAATGTTGTCATCATTTATTCACCCTCATGTGATTCCGAACCTGTATGACAGACTGCAGAACACAAAAGAAGATATTTCAAAACAAAAACACTATTTCTATATTTGTTCCACAGAAGAAATAAATTCATGCAGTACACGTTCGAATGACATGCATAAATAATGAAAGAATTTCACTTTTGGAGTGAACTATCTCTTTAAATGGTCAAGCATTGACTTTGTGATTAAAACTGCACACTCACGGGTTGGTCTTGCTGAGGCAGAAGAACGCACTGCCCTCTGGGATTGGAAGAACTTTCTCTTTAGGAGGAGCAAAGTCAGCAACATTGAGCTGAGCTTTCCCTTCTTCCAGTGGAGAAGGACAGAAGGGAAGAGATATAGACAGAGAGAAACTGAGTTAATGAGATCACAATCTAGCTCAAACACCACTGTACCCTTAAGCAGACAACACTAAACCCCAGGACACCCCAGAGGGACACTTAGTGCATCCTAGGATGAGTAATTACGGTCACAAACGTCTGCTAAATAACTACTTTTTTTTTTTTAGACTTAACTATCTATTCAATCTAGTATTCATGGACTTCACCTTCATCATCTCCCTCCACCTGCTCCTCCTCTTCTTCTTCTTCCTCCTCCTCCTGCTCGTTTTCATCATCCACGTCCACCTGTTGAAAACAAAATGAAAGATTGACCTCAATGTGATGATTATTCAACAACAACGGCAGAAGAGTTGGATTTCCATACCTTCACCTCTCCGTTCTCTCCTTCACCATCAACCTTTTTTTCCTCTCCCTCTTTTATTTCTCTGTCAGGATAAATAGATCACATATCACAATCTTTGTTTTTGCATATACAGTGGGGTCCCAAATGCCTGAAACCATTGTCAAAAATGCTTCTATTTTGCTTTTTTTTTTCTAATTTAACAATTTGAAAATAATAATAGTGTATTTGTATTTGCTTTGTCTCAATTTTGACAAAGTTGTTTTTAGGCTTAAATTTCAATCCCATAATTTCAATGTAGACTTTCTAACCCCATAGTACATGTTAAACAGTAAATGTACTCGATAATGATGTAATATTTATGGCAGTTAGAAAGAGAGAGATTAGTTTTAGAGATGATTTAAAAACGCACTCCTTCTTGTCTCCATCGCCTCCTGCTAAGTTGTCGACAGCGATGGCCAAGAAGACGTTCAACAAGATATCTGAGAGAGCACAGGTTAAGACCCAACAAACTCAAAAATATGACAAACCACATCCAACAGCAACAACAAACCAGAAATTAGGATTTCTGAAGGATGGTGAGGTATGGTTCGTTTTTAATCAGTGAGCAATGACATCAGTCACTAGTTGGAAATAACTGCATTCCTGTAACTCAAACAGTAGTGTATGGCATTAGCAATGCAAAGGAAATAGATTCAAATCCCAGGGAAAGTATGTTGCTTTGGATCAAAGTATTTACAATGCATAAATGTAAATGAATTAAACATTTGGTGTTAATTTATGATATCACATAGGCTACACAAAATTAATGCATAATAAATAAGTCAGTCAAACTGGTTTTAGAGGGAAAGGATACAGTTACCACAGATGAACAAAATCACAAAGTAAAGACAGACGATCATTCCAGGGAAAACCGGGCCGCCGTATGCCATAATACCATCATACATCACTACATTCCAGTCTTCACCTGTTAATATCTGTAGAGGAGGAGAGAGGGAGAGGGGGGGGGGGGGGGGGGGACTAAATGTAACAAAAACCTCCAAAAACATTCAAACATTGACAAACTTATCTGTGAACTGCTTTTCTTTATTGACGAGAATTTCTGCTTATTAACTCTTTTCCTGTCAGCGTTTTTGAAAAAGTTGCCAGCCTGCGGGTGCATTTTTTTTCACAAAACATTCAAGCCTATTAGAAAACTTATTCTAGCTTCATACATTTTTTTATCAACACTTGAATGTGGATGTTTAACAAAAAAGCAGTATTTTGCACAAAAGGGTTAGTTTTGACCAAAACTACATTGAATTCAGAACTATGATCAAAAAAGATAGATGGAGTAAATCAAGACCATTTCATTTGGTAACATTTTTTAATTATAGACACTTTAAAGCTAGGGTATACGATTTCAAAGATTGTTCATTATTAATATCCTCGTTTAGATGCTGGTTATGGTTATATAGTACAATCCTAACAATATGAATAAAAAAAAGAACGAAAAAAATCCATTCACTCTATTGGCTGTACAGCCGCAGAAAAGTTGACCAATGTAAGCTGTGCGGCCGCACAGCTTATATTGGTCAACTGCTCTCATCCAATCACCAGCTCCACTTGAAACTCCGCCTGGCGCTCGCGTCTCCAACCCAACCGCACCCGCCCCCGCCCCCCTCCGTGCGTGAGCAAACAGCTGACAGACTGTCTATGGTAGCTAGCTAGTAGCGTCAGATCAGCAATGGATAAAGCAATGGATAAAAATATAAACGACAACAGCAAGCGGCCCCTGCTTGCCTCTACTGTAAAGTTTGGACGCAAGAGAAAGTCTGTGGAGGAAAGATCAGAGATTAAAAAGAAATGTGAAGAACGCCGGACTCTAAGTAGGATAAACATAGCGTCCTTCATTGACCATTGGAGAAAGCTTCAGGGAGATCAGGGGCTGAAAACAACGTTGACACGGATGACTTTTTGTTGAGCAGGTAAACATTTATTTATTCTTTTATGGTGTGACGTGTTACGTGGCTTTTTATCAGTTTGACAACTTGCTCATGCTGCCGGTCGGCATTGGAATGTTAGCCGTTTAGCATCGCCGATCGCGGTTCAAAGTAATTATATTTCTTGTTCGAGGTTTCTGTTCGAGCCGATCGGAATTTGAACAAGATGCGCTGCGTGCTGCAATAACAATTACTGAAAACCTTAGCAATACTATTAGTATTATAATGGTGGTGGGGAGTTTAGAACATTTCATGTGTTGCTAATCTTGCGTTGACGTGAACTCAAACGTGACATACGTCAGGGATCAGGTAGCACAGAGGGGAGGGGGGGTGTGTGTGGAGGCCAGGGCGGGATGAGTTTTTTAAAACTTCCCTACCGTCTCGACCGATTTTTAACATCGTATACCATAGCTTTAATGTTTGATCATGCTATTTTACATGTGCGTAACATAAGCAAAGCTCTATCACTTTTTTCTGCTTCTTCTTAGCCTATGTTTTGATCCGGACTCCGGAGATTCAATACTCTTTGAGAAGTTACATAATAGCGACTCCTACCTCCAATCCATGAAAACATGGATTGCCGTAAAATTTCATCAAAAGCAGGAAAAGAGTTGAGTAACCTAACATTATGTTTTCATTGATGTACAAGAGTTTATTACCTGAAAGCAAGTGAGCAAGGCCTGAGGAAAGGCATCAAATGTGCTCCTTTTGGTCTGCGTCTCATCAAAGTTGAATTTCCCTCCGAATAGCTGCATGCCAAGTAGAGCGAAGATGATAAGGAAGAGGAAGAGCAATAGCAGCAGGGAGGCAATGGACTTCATTGAATTCAGTAGCGAGGCCACCAGATTGGACAGAGCCGTCCAATGGCTGAAGAGGACAAGTGGGGGAAGAATTAACAGGGTGAAGAAAGACAGAAACATCAGGAGAAACAGAAAGGACCAGACTGAGAAAACAAAGAATTTGCAGGGGATAGAGAATGCCAACCAGCCAACCAAGAAATCCAATAAATGTTTTTCTTGTCATTTTTAAAATTGTCAACAAAAATAACAAATTGTTTTTAGACATGTTCCGAATTTGAGTGACAGTGACAAACATTAGAAACCTCATATAAAATAGTTTCTTTAAAAAAAAGTAAGAGGCCCGAGTACCGTGTAACTTTGAAGATCCGAAGCAGGCGGACGCAGCGCAACACTGAGATACCGAGAGGTGGCATGATCTCCAGCTCCACCAGAACTGTCTCCAGAATCCCACCGCACACGACGAAACAGTCAAAACGGTTGAAAAATGCCACAAAATATACCCGCAACCCCAGACTGTACATTTTTAACAACATCTCCACTGTGAACAATGACAGGAGAACCTTATTGGCAATGTCTATGAGAGAAACAAAAAGAAAGAGAGGCGGATAAATAGATGTGATCTCAGCTTAAACATTTTTGTCAACATGGAAGTTCATTCATTGGTAACACCAGATTTAGCAACAACAACAAAAAAAAAACATCTGCTAATAATAGAAGTCTATAAGTGTGGCTAGTGCTGTGGGACAGTACACATGTTATGGCAGCAAGGTGATGTTTGGCAACAGCCACATACCCTGAATTTCAGTGAGCCAGTCTGGTTGGTTATAATGTTCTGAGGCACTGAGAGCTGTGTTGAGGAAGACCAGGATCAGCACCACCCAATAAAATGTCACAGATTTCACTGCGGTACGACAGTTTCTCCGAATGCAGCGGTTCCAGCGGCGCAGGGCACGACTAAGCGAACATACACAAAAAATGTGCCCATAATCACTATATATAGTATATTAAAAAAGATATGCATATTATGACATATATGTTTATTATTTTACCAAAAATATATATATTGTTATGATATACATAAAATCCAAACAACAAGCAATAAGTCAGGAACCATGTGATCAGATCAGTTTTAGAAGGCATGTAATAATTATACAAAAGTATTGTTGGTTTAACTTTAAAAAGTAAGTTACTTTGTTGCCTCAAATTAAATTAATTAAAAGAATTAAAAGAATGAGATTGGTTTAATAAATAGAAACTCAAAATATGATGTTATCTGAACCACATTAATAACATGAAAGTTGATTTGACAAAAGAAAAAAGGTTCAAATAACAAAGCATGAAACTAGTTTTTCCCCCATTGATAGTTTCTTCTTGTTTCGAGCATAAATCTCACCAAATTTAGCTAATTCATGCTGTAACTAAGAAATAAAAACTGTCTGCTAGTGTATTTTCCAAAGTAAAGTTTACTATATACATCTAGTAGGTAAACGCTGAATCACGAGTTTGTCCTCACAACGACTCACCAGCAGGGTATCTTCATAATGCGAGCACTGAAGTCAGAGAACAATGGACAAAACAAAATGAAAGGACAATGAGATCACAGACAATTACAACACAGAACAATTGGAAAAATATAAACACTGATGCATTGCGTTTCACAAAGATCCAGTTCAGATACTGAATCAAAGACAGCCGAAGAAGCCCAGAGTAATGAACTGACTTGCAAGAGCACAAAGAATACAAAGAAAAGAGAACATAATGAGCCTCAACTGAGAAATTTCGAGATGACACTCCATTACGGCTGATAACAACTTCCATTAGCAAGCCAGCATGACAACACAATGAAAAATGACGTTTCAATGTGTCACGTTGTTTCTAATTATAGTGGGTATGTATGTGCGGGCATATATGCATTACCAGCAAGCAGCACAACAATCTGTGTGTTCCTCATCTATGTTTTCAGTGTTTTCGGAAGCTGTTTCACTGGCTGGAAGACTTGCTATAGCGAATGAAAAACAGGAAGAAAGTGAAAGATACACAGAGACAGAAAAGCACCGTAAAAAAAGAGAGGTATAAGAGAGACAAAGAGAAAAAAATAATGTCGGCCACACATTGGCACAGTTTTGGAGAAAAGCAATCTCTCTGAAATAGGGTCAAAGCACTTAATATGGGTCCAACCGAGAGATGTGATTTCTAGCCCCAGATGTAAATCATACAATTAGACCAGACAAAGTTGAGGGGCTATATATAGCACAGAGGGGCAGTGAACAGTGAAGAGGTCATGCGCCTCATTCTGATTGGCCGTACCGTGGGTTTCGTTTGAGTGGCTGAACCAGCCAAATTTCCCCCTCTTCTTATCAGCTAGGTCACGCAAGGTCACACCTGAGGGAGATTAAAAGATCGAGAGAGAGAGAGAGACAGAGAGAGAAAATAGTGAGGGAACTAGAAAAATGGCAAAAGTGTAGCAGGTGGGGAAAATTCTACCTCAAACATCAATGGTGAGATGAAATATGTTTGTAAATTTAATTTATTAACAAGATATCGAGAACTCATTTAAAAGGTTAAATGTGTTATTTCTGGCAATAGTGACTCTAAAGTGATCTGCAAGAATAATGATTCATTCTTTTGCGGGTGGTGATAATTGCGCAGTGGATAAGACACATGACTTCGGTGTGAGAGACCCGGGTTCGAATCCACTGTGAGACACCAATGTGTCCCTAAGCAAGACACTAAACCACTAGTTGATCCAGAGGCGTGCGACCTCTGACATATATAGCAATTGTACGTCGCTTTGGATAAAAGCATCAGCTAAATGAATAATGTAAATGTAAATGAGTATGAATGGGGTCCAGGGCAGTGATATTTTAGTATTATTCAAGTACTATTATTGTAATGTGTACAGTATTCAGTTTTACTTTGGGTAATTTAGTACTACTTTAACTAATTTACTTCAAATTAAAATCATTTTATTTCAGTTAGTTGTCAAGTTTCATTTAATATATATTTCAACAAAGCGGGTGTTTATGGGTGCAAAAAATACAAAATATATTTTTGAAGGGAAGTCAGAGTTAACATTTTTACTTAAGATTTGAATTAAAGGTGTTTTTAGCACTATTTTTTCCCCCAATATTTAGAATATTTTATATTATTAATGTTTAATTTTGCTGGTGTCTCAGACTGGTCTGAAATCATGACTATTTTATTCTATTGACAACTGTTTTAAACAGTAACAAAAAATAGATTAATAGTATATATATATATATATATATATATATATATATATTGCGATTATATTTTAGGTAGGGGGCTCTCACAAAGGAATACAAAAATTTGGGACCCTTGGGATCAAGAAGTTTGAAAAAAAAAATACCTGTCTTACTTGACTTATACAATGTAATACATACATTACACCATTCATCTTTATGTAAATGTGCTTAAGTGTGTATATCAATCATGTTTCTACAATGAACAATTGATATCAAGGACAAAGGGTTCTAGAGGGTGGAACAGAGCAAGTGATCTCACGTCTGTTTCCGTCTTCGTCAAACTCATCTATGTCCTCAGCCTGAGTGATCCAGTCCATATATCCAGACAGATCCTCCTCCATCTGCTGTTTCTCACGGAGCTTCTGAAAATCTCCACGAGCTTTCGCCTTCTCTCTCTCCTTAGAGAATTCTCTACACACAAGTATGGCTTGTCAGACAAGCAAAACAAACACACACACACACACAAAAACACACAATGCAGAGGCAAAAACACACTGTGGACTTTCACACTCTGTTTAACGAAGGGGAAGCTGCACGAGCCGGAATCTTTGGGGAATTCTGTGCGCTTTGGAACAGTCTGCAGGAAATCAGACTCCGCAAATCTGCTGCTCTCAGCATCTGGGGATTGTTCCATTCAGGTGAGTAAAAACATTAACATCTGATATCTGCTCATCTCCTGCTGTCCGCTGTTAAATAATCACTCGCACAGTCATGCAAACCGGTTATGATGCACCAACACTATCTCACGACCAATTCGTACGAATTCGACGCATGATTAAAAAGTGGCTAATTCGTACTAATTCGTACGACCTCACTCGTACTAATTCGTACGATTTGTCTAAACCCACGTGATGGTTAAGTTTAGGGGCGGGGTAAGGGGTAGGTCATTCGTACGAATTCATACGAATTGGCCAATTCGTAAAATATGTACGATTTAGCAAAATCGTATTAATTCGTACGAGTGAGGTCGTATGAATTGTTACGAATTAGCCACTTTTTAATCATTCGTCGAATTCGTACGACTTGGTCGTGAGATCGGGTTGCAACATCACAGGTATGATGTCATGACATGATGTAGGCTTGGCACATGAATTAATTGGGATATGGCAAAACTGTTTAAATCATTAAATTGTCACATGTGATGTATTGATCCAAAGATAAGGTAAAAGTATTTGCTGTTTTCAAAGTCAAAATTGAAATGTAGAAACATTATTATTAAACATACAACTGCATACCAATGCTATGCCTAGCTCAAACAGAAGAGCATGACAGTTTGGCCAGAAAATGCATAAACTGCTAAAATGTATATTCTGAATCAATGCTTTGGATATTAAACAAAGTGATAGGGACAAAATCCGCCATGGCAAAAGACACTTGTTCCCGAACATTCATGTTGTTATCTGTCCTATACACTCACCCGCTCAACACACCCAACACAAGGTTGAGAACAAAGAAGGATCCAAAGATGACCAGGCTAACAAAGTAAACCCACGGCAGCTCAAACCCAATAGCATCATTCATCTACAGAGATGAACAGGCAAGCAAAAGCAACAATATTAGTGTCATTACACAATCACTTGCTTAAAATATAATTATGTCACATTACAGTCAAGCTGAAGACAATGCATACGGCTTAGTTACCCAGTACAGGACATCTGTCCAGCCTTCCATTGTGATGCACTGAAAAACTGTTAACATGGCGAAGAAGAAGTTATCAAAGTTTGTGATGCCACCGTTAGGTCCGTCCCACTTTCCCCTGCACTCAGAGCCATTGACAGTGCACTGGCGTCCATGACCCGCAAACGCACATGGGAGTGGTTCATCGTCTGCAAAATTGTCTGAAAAAATAAGAGAGAGACAGATGGAGGAAGACAGAGGGTGACAGAAAATGCACATCAATATTTTATGTGAGTATGTGCAGATACCTGCACCAATATAATAGCAGGTGCGATGCATTCGTCCGATGAAGAGCTCCAGTCCAATGATGGCGTAAATGATGATGACAAAGAGGACAAGCAGAGAGATGTGCAACAGGGGAACCATTGCCTTCATGATGGAGTTTAACACAATCTGCAGGCCTGCACACGCACACACACACACAGAGCAGAGAGATCATAGCCTTCACAGTTATGTTAGTAACCCAAACCCTATATTTTGTGCATAAGAAAATAATTCCCATTCTGTCTGTTTTTGTCCATTATATCGATTTAGTATTTGGTCTTTTGGCAAAAAAAAAAAAAGTCATTTAAAAGTACTCTATGTAACTTTTGGCCCGATAGCGGTTAAACAACAAAACTGCATGCATTTTGCAGAAGAATATTGTTTTGGTT
Source organism: Pimephales promelas (assembly GCF_988280905.1). Taxonomy (NCBI): domain Eukaryota; kingdom Metazoa; phylum Chordata; class Actinopteri; order Cypriniformes; family Leuciscidae; genus Pimephales; species Pimephales promelas. The sequence goes on from NC_142782.1 coordinate 23,636,591, forward strand.
GTGTGACTGTGCAGATGAATATGGTTATCTTACTGCTCATAAAACATTATCTACTAGGCTTAAGAGATATAACTAGTTTGGATGGAAAGGATCTCAGGCTGACTAGCTGAAGAAGTTACTCAAGCTACAGTATACCCTAGCTATTAATAGACATGAAAATAAATTCCAGCACAGCACAACAACTACAATGAAATGACCTTTTACGATTAATACTGCTTAACAATGCAGCTACATATGGCAATTTATCTGTATAATAAAATACATTATTCATCTGCGGAGTAATAAAGCCACCATCTCTGTGTCGCCCAACATTTCAAATCCTTCAGTTCTTGCCATCTCTGAAAAGCCAGCCAATTTTGATGCTTGTTTTATTACGAGCTCTATCGTGTTCTCTTTTTGCCAGCAGACACAACTCAATTCTAGGTTTATTTAAAATGGATCATTCCCTGGAGGTTCAAGATGTAGAGTGCTCAATTTATCAAACTTTCTTGCTCGTTGTGAAAATTTACCTATGCAACACCCACATCATACATGCGTAAAAGTAGCTGGAGCATCTTTTCTCTATTTATGGCTATGACAAGACACTGAAGGGTGAGTGATGTATGTAAGCAATTTTCTGTGAAAAAATATAAACACTTATTCCTCTTTAATTCCTCTTTCCCTACTCTGTTTAGTTTCAGTTTAAGTCTTTTTTGTTTCTGTGGTTAAAGGAGTAGCTCACGTTTGAAAAAACTTCTGCTGATAATTTACTCACCCCAATGTCATCCAAGATGTCCACGTCTTTCTTTCTTCAGTCGAAAAGAAATTAAGGTTTTTAATAAAAACATTCCAGGATTTTATCCATATAATGGACTTCAATGGGAACCAAATGGTTCAAGGTCCAAATGAGTGTTTCAGTGCAGCTTCAAAAGTGCTTTAAACGACACAGACGATGAATAAGGGTATTATCTAGGACTCTTCGAGTCATGACTCGAAAAAAGATTTGTTCATTTTGATGAACGAGTTTGAACAGGAGAGTCACGAACACTCATCACAGAAGAGACCAAGGCGAGCATTTGTGCTTATAAAACTTAAACTTTTTTCTTTTTTCAAAATGAGCGATCGTTTCGCTAGATAAGACCCTTATTCATCGTCTGGTGTCGTTTAAAGCCATTTGAAGCTGCACTGAAACTCTCATTTGGACCTTGAACCGTTTGATTTCCATTGAAGTCCATTGTATGGAGAAAATCCTGGTATGTTTTCATCAAAAACATTTCTTATTAATTTAATTTCGACTGAAGAAAGAATGACATGGATATCTTGGATGACGTGGGGGTGAGAAAATTATCAGCAAAGGTTTTTTCTAAAAGTGAACTACTCCTTTAATTATCCACCTGATTACCATATATAGCATATATACTCCCTGTTCTGTTTAGTCCTTTGTCAGTTATTGCCTTTTTCAATGTGTTTGTGTTCCGTAATAAAGTCTCCGGAAACCGGAGCACCCAGAGGAAACCCACGCTGACATGGGTAGAAAATAAAAACTACACACAGAAATGACTCCTGGCTCATCTGTGGCTCAAACCAGGGACCTTCTTGCTGTGAGGTGACGTGCCGCCTAATAGCATTACAGGTGCACACAGTGAGGAATTTTTAATGTGTGTTTTCCGGTAAATGTAATGGGTATACGTGTCCTCATTCAATGTCATCTTGCCTCACTGGGAGACCTGCCAGGATAACTGTGGGGGTGAGCACATGAGGGGGGAGATACCATCGTACATGCCGGTAGGCAGGAAAGTTCCACATCAGAGCTTCTAATAGTACTGTGGTGGAATAAGTCATTGACCATTCCATGTTCCAGGATACAAAACCCTGTTTTCTGCTATCCTCACAAGTAAAGTAGCTAATGGAATTGTGTTTTCAGCACCACGGACAGTGTTCTTTAAAACCGTCCTCTTATCATCTCAGTATTGTAAAGACACAATCAATTATGGCCCTTTGGTTAGTTGGTCAGCGATTCAGGAGTGTGTAGCCGTGGATCTGATTTTGAAATTACTTTGAAACAGAACAGCCTCTGGTTGCAACGATGAGTCAAGCTCATCTGCTGAGGACACTGAACAAATCTACAGGCCTAAATTTTCATGACATTAGAGAGGTCAAGCTACACCAGCCCCCCTGATGATCGCTGTACAAATATCATAACTGCACAAAACACCACTCCATACAATTATCCATGGAGTCCACAGAATACATTCTTAATAGTACAGTCAGTGACACTCTTGTATGGGTGATACACCACTGCTGATTAGTTCATAGCAATTTACACCAGATTTTAATAACTTGTTTCCTTTTTTTTCATTATTACAAACACAAACTCACTGGGCACTCCTGAAACCAGTCTGAGGGGTCGTAGGACTCTAAAGGCTCGGAGGGCTTTGACATCTAGACCTCCAGGTTTCCCCGGCGCATGGGATGTTGTTTCACCAGACTTATGAGTAACAGTCTCTAATACCACACTGAACAACCTGCAAAAAACACCCCATAGAAACCATTTAAAAACAACATAATTGTGGTTGAATAAATATTTCTAAAATACTAAAATCTAAAATGTGTAATTGACTTTAAACAATTAATATTACATTTAAAATGATGATATTTACGTGTTGTTACTTTCAAATCTGAACTTCGAGAATTCATTGAATCGAAGATTAAAATGTACATTTGAATACAGGTTTTTACAACAAGGTCATATGTTCATTATCAAATTAATATGTAGAGTGTATGAATATTTGGTTTAATTTTACACTTTACACTTTACACTGACTTAAGCTATTGATTATGACATGACAAATTATTGACAAAAAAAGGATACGCTTATGAAAAGAAAGAACAACTATGACTAAAACTAAATAAAATCTGTAAAGATGAATACTGGAACTGGCCTAAGCTTATGTTAAAATGAAACATACAGCAAAATCAGAAGTCCAGTTCGGAAATCAAGTTCAGTGAATCAGTACAGACTGATTACCGACTGAATGATTCTTTTGAGTTTGTTCTTTTTAGTGAATCAAAAATATACAGCGAGATCAGTGTAGCTCGATTCCCGAACAAATGATTCTTATGAGCTGGGTTTTTTTTTTTTTTTTTTGGATTCCCAAACCACTATTATGAGCTGTTTTTTTTAACCTAACATTAACGAGTGAAGCCTGATTCCCAAAAAATGACTCTTATGAGCTGCTTCTTTTTAGTGAATCAGAAACATAGAGTGACCATTGTAGCCTGACTCCCAAACAAATGAATCTTACAAGCAAAGTTCTTTTTAGTGGATTGGAAACATACCGCATGACTAGCGTAATTTGATTCTCCGACGAATGGAGTGAAATGTTGTGGAAGCTGGATGGGCCATAATATTCGTGGCACCCATCCCAGCTATGTGTGCTTTCATGCATACACAAGTACGCACAAATACTCTTAGGATGGCATCATCAGTATTATAAGCAGAAATAATATGATGTGTAATACTGTGTGTTTGGAACAGATCCACCTGCCCATTAGCAGTTCTGCCTGTGAGCTTAATGAAATGTCTAATCAATACTAAAAAAAGCTCTCAAAATTACACTCAAAAAGATGCTAAATGACGGAGACAGTCATCTTCTTTTAGATAATTAACCATCACTCTGACCAACTGGCCATTAATGACCCCAGAACAGCTGTTTAGTCCCATTTTAGGAGGACAGACAGAGCTCTGGGGATTGTCGCTCTTTAAATACACTCTATGATGTACACAGGAAGAAAATGAGTTTAAGCAGTGGCATACTAAAGATTGATTATTTTAGAGCATGAAATGTATGTTTACTGTTTTCACATACACACATTTACCACCATGCCGTAAAGCCTGGTGTGTGAAATTAAGGGTAGCGCCTAGTCTCTGTAGGTCAGATTAAGACACAAAGAGAGAGCGAGCGGGAGAGAGGATTGACAGCCAGATCTGACCAGATAATCCGAGAGAGAGAGTAAAAGGGAGAGGTTGAGAAAAGGGAGAAATGAGGGAAAAGGGGTTAAAGAGAACAGCAGGACAAGAGGAGAATTGTGAATAAGAGAGCTGTTTGCCATAACACAACCTGAATAAAAATCAGCCATGAAAATTAATATGCAAGTGAATCATGGGAGGAAAAGCAGTGATGTCACCCCGGGTTATTATGACTCATTTTTAAATGAAAAAGACAGTAAATAAACAAGTGGGATGGATGAGTAGAGTGGCGAAAATGAAGCCGTACCCTACAATGACGATGACAAAGTCCAGTAAATTCCAACCATTGCGGATGTAGGAGCTCGGGTGCATGACGAGGCCGTACGCCAGGATCTTCAGAAACGTCTCGATGGTGAAGATGATCAGAAACACATATTCGACTTGCTCCTGAGAAGACAGAGATATATTATAGAATATATATCAGAATAGAAACATTCTATAGAGTCTGATAATAAAATGATATTAGCAATAATGGGAAACAACAATTTTACTGGATAATATTGGCCTTATTATTTGACCAATAATTTAGATTATTGTCACCGGGGGAGAAACCTCAAATCTCCAAAAACGCTTTTTTTTAAGATAATTATGACTGTTTTGTCAAAGTTGATATTGTGGCTTTATATGTGGTCAGACATGCACATGTGTTATTATGTTATTACCAAAATTAAGCTCAAATGGAGTTACAAGGTTTCTGACCAGCGAATTTCGGATATACATAATTTGTCCTTCATTAGAATGGCTGTACCTGGAGCAGTAAGTGCATCACATTCAGTTTTCAGCAAAGGTTATACAGTTTGTTATTTTCAATTTTCATTGGTTAGATATTTAAAAAACTAATTAGATGTTGGTTAGATAATTAAAAAAAAAGACAACAACAACTTTATATATAACAGCTTTATATAAATTAAAACTTTTAATACAGTTTTAAAAACTTTTACAAAAAAGTCTTATAAAAAATGATAGTTTTAAAAACTTAAACTTTTAATTGTAAATCTATCTATCTATCTATCTATCTATCTATCTATCTATCTATCTATCTATCTATCTATCTATCTATCTATCTATCTATCTATCTATCTATCTATCTATCTATCTATCTATCTATCTATCTATCTACACACAGTTTTAAAAGTACATATATTCTATCTAGGCTCTCAATACGAATACTCAAAAAGATTACTAATCTGTCAGTCTCTCTTTCTCTTCCTCCCTCTCTTTTGCCGGAAGTCTTTGCACTGTGCGGCACACTTGTGCGCATACACACTCCCTCCATATAAACAAACATACAACAAACTAACCACAAAAAAAACCCCACACCATCTGTGTAAGACTGTGACAGAGGTGGAAGAACATTACCATATGGACAATAATAACCGCACATGCACACACTGCTGTACTTGATTTGATGTAAAGTGGCATACAGCATAAACTTCCATTTGCTGGACCGTATGTCTCTGTCTGAAGTATGGAGAAGGTTTTTGCACACTGACAGGAACAGAATGTCCATGAACTATTTCTAAAGCTCACAACTACTGCATATTCCCTTTCTTACATGTGCAGAAAGACCATGCCACCATTCAAAACATATCTTTTGCATAATTCTGTTTAATAATGATGGGCGAAATTACTAGGGCTGTGAATTAAAAAAATCTGTAATAGTATAATTATATTATATAATTTTTAGTATAGTATAAAAAAGAATACCAGGCAAATAAATGCAAATAATTGGCATATATAATAATATTAATAATAATAATAATATGTAAATATATATTTTGAATTGCTGTTGGCCAGTGATGATGATAATAATGATAATAATAATAATAATAATAATTTTAAATAATTTTAGTAGTTTATATATATATATATATATATATATATTAAAAACAAGTTTTAATTTTTATATTAGATCAAATATGCATTTCTTTTTATTGCTGCAGGTCAGTTAGGGTTTTGGTCAATGATACGTAAATAAGTTATATTTTGACTTCTAAAGTCACTTTCTGTTGATTCGATGCTTCACTTGATTCCCACAATAGTTTGACATCTTTTAATTATCTTTCCCAAGGGGATTTTCTAAGCCTATATTGATAAGTGCAATTAATTCATCTGCAACTCGTGTAATTATTTCAATTAAAATTAGCAATCAACTGTCAGCCCTAGTTATTAGACATGCAAGCTCAGAGTGCTGAATGCCTTTGAGTAATGAACCGAAGACAACTGAAACCAAGATGATGGACAGTAAAATATAACAAACAATATGGCATAGGAAAGACCAACCGGCTTTTTGAGAGAGACTGAGAGCAAACACACACACACACACACTCATTAAATACATGCCCCCTCCTTTGCACCTGGAATCCAGGATGTGGCTTTAAGCATCAGAACAAAGATGGAGAGCGAAAGAGAGAGAGAGAGGGATGGATGGATGGGGTGATGGGGGAAGGGTGATGAGAGACAGGGGAGGAAGAGTAAGCTGCTTATCAGGACCAAGAGCATTTAGAGCAGCCAAACGAACAGGCGGCTACAATCTCTCCTGACCACCACTCTTTCTGCTCTCGCGGTCTTTATAACCCTCCCTGTCTCTTTCACTTTCACATCATTTTGTTGTCTTGTTGTCCTAAGAAGACAGTGCAGGTGGATTTGATTGAGCTTGCAATGTGAGAGCATATTAAAAAGGCTGAGATTAATATTAAATTCACATTATGCATTATCCTTTTATCAAATTTCATTGTAAGCTTGGTTCTGCTGAGGGCACTTTTGGTGCTGTGAACTTTAAGTTCACCCCAATTGGAAAATTATATCATAATTTACAGCATTTATTCATTTCTTTTTTTCTATGTAACGACAAAGAACATTTGAGAAACGTCTGTTTTGTTTATACGATGGAAATCAATGTTTCGACACATACTTCAAAAGAAAGTCATACAGATTTGGAACTATCCATTTCAATTCATGTGAACACACTTTTAACACACTTTTTCTCTTTAAACTCACTAGTTCAGTTGATTAGTCCAATAACAATGTCCAATGTCATGTTTCCCTATTGAACCATCAAGGAACATCAAAATATAATGAGTGAAATGGAAACAGACTTAGCACTATAAACTTCATATCACTGCATCTGCCACTGAGCGTGCCCAGTGAGAAGCACTGTGACTGGGGGAATACCCATAAGGCCTTGCACTTGAATAATTTCATTATGTTTGTTTGTTTGGTCATAAGACTAATGAGGACATATTTCAAATTAAAAGATGTTTAGCTCTATTTATTGATTTTATGATGTTTTATTTTATTTTATTTACTGTTTGTTATCTTTAAGTCACTATAGGGTCATTATGTTCCCTTTACTAAGTTTTCTTGGTTTGTTTTTGATTCATTAAACTAAATGGTTCTAAGGCAAGGCGAAAACTTGCCAACTGCACTCAAATTCTGATCTCAGGAATATGCAGTTTTTTCATTTAACTTCAAAATATAAGCTGTCAAAATAAATGCATGTAAAACTGACTTTTTTATTTTTATTTATTCTATAGCCTAATGTTACAAAAAGCACAGGCCACCTTTATTTTTTTTAAGTTGGCAAGTCATTTGCCCTAACACTTAAAATAAACTCTTTATTAACTCTTAATAAAGCCCTTAAAGGGTCATGAAAGCCTAAAATATATTTGTTGAGGTGTTAACAAATATGCACAGGATGCAGATTAATGAAAACAACCATATCACTTGTCATGTTTATTATTAAAGGAAAAGTGTTTTTTTCTTCATTTTTTGAAGCAAAAATTTAACCAATTTCATGAAATGTGATGTACAGTAATTGGCTGTGGTGAGTGGTGATTGGCTGCCATGGCCAGAGTATGCCTATCTACATCATCAGTTTCTGATGATCAGAAAACAGATCAAATTAAATCATTTACACTTAAAAATTACAATTGCATAAAATAATGTTATGAAATTTATTTAAATTTACATATAATAAACGTTGGCAAGAAAGATACTACTTTTAAACATTTAACACTAAACCGCCAGTAGGTGGCGGCAGGCGACCGTCTTAATGAGTGAGTCATTGATTAGTTCATTCAAACGATTCGTTCAAACAGCTGATTCATTCAAGAATGAGACAGATGTTTATGAATGGGTCATTGAATCTTTGACTCAACCGACTCGTTCAAAATGCTGAATCATTCAGTAATGATGAAAACAGGTGTTCCTGTGACATGTGCCGTGGTTCTGCTGCGATTTTTGTTTGGAACTATTTTCGCTGCTGAAACAGAACAAAAACAGCCAATATTGCATCTAAAATGTAAGTATTTTTATTTTAACTGTTTATTGAACTGTTGTAGGAAATCAATGTCACATTCTCATTTCTCAATCGTGATGGCGTTCAGGAAAAATAATTGAGGTTGCTTAACACATGTTAAAAATATAAACACTCGCATTTCGATTTTTATAGGCAGTATGTTGTTAACTGTGTCTGTGTGTGTGTGTGCTGCACTCATTTGTGTAGATTTCTGCGCGAGCGTCAGCAGTACATACAGTCAGTATAACGTTAGTCAACAACACTGACAGTAATGCAGCGCAATATGAAAGAGTTCGTCTTACTAACAATGAACAATATGAAACTAAAACGACATAAGCTTAGTTTAAAATGTCTTAGGAACTACAGGATATTTAGAGGTGGATAAACGCAACTGAGAGGTGGAAAACGCACTTTGGAGGTGGGTAAAAGCTATTTCCGAATATTGGAGGTGCGTAAACGGCGTTTACATTCGTTTAGCCTCCACTACATAGTACAGTCAGTAACACAAAAAAGTTTGCCTAATTTGTAGGTTTCCTTTGATAGTTAAGGCGCATAGTGTCATGACTGGCAAGCATGAAGGCGACAACACACCATTTCATTTGCACAGAACCAAAACTTACTTTACACATCAGTTCTAATATTTTGCTGTCTGATGAAGGGCTTGTGGCCCGAAACGTTACTTGTAGCCTACACGTGGTGAGCAACCATTAAATTTTCGTAGGAGCATCTTCTGGTGTGCGGACTTATTGTTTACTAATATTTTGCTGCCTAGAACGCACTGGTATTTTCCTCTGGAAATGCAAATCTAGTCTGCATGCAATCCAGCAAGCGAATATTACAACCATACCAAAAAAAGGCTGACTCTGAAAGAAAACACTGTCATTCGTTAATTAGTCCGTGCTACAATGTGATCTCTCATCAGCGTCGCACATTCTGCCCTGTTGTTCCCCTTTTGTCACTTCAGTGTCACCTTTCTTACATTTGAATGCAAATTCTTCCTCTATAAAAGGAAAGCGATTCTCTGATGGGACAGACATGAGGCAGTGCCCGAGGGGGGTCGTGTCTAGAGTCCTGATCGCATTTGGTCTCCTCTCTCTCATTTCCTCTCTTTCTCTCCCTGTTTCTCTCACACAAGCCTTAGGGAAGATCCCCTCCACTACAGAACTTCACAACACGTCGAGCATTTCAGTACGAATGGGGCACAGTCACACACGCCTGTACACTCGAGATGACAGCGGGACAAACTCTGAAGCTCACATGGATAATTCGGTAAAGTCCAGTGAAAGTGCTATTGTGCCGCGATGCGGAGAAAGGATTTCTGGACTTAAACGAAAGGTGTTTTTATTCGGTCCAATCCCTACTAAGAAACAATAGCTAGCGGCGCTTCTCTTTCGTTCACGATTTCTCTCTCATCTCAGTGACCTTTGCATGCCGAGGTGAAGCTGTAATGTGCACAAGCTCATGCAGCCTCGCATTGTTACATGCCTCACTGCAGCCGTGGAGAAAAACGCAGATTTGTTTCCTTAATGCCACTAACTTGCAAGCAAATTAAAGCCCTGTAGTCTCAGGCACAGGTGCCGAGATAACATCACAGTAACGCGGGATGCTGGTAAAAGTGTTTAAAGGGAAAGTCGACCCAAAAATGAAAATGATGTCATCGTTTACTCATCCTCGTCAAGAAAAAAAAAATGTTGTAATGACTTTTAAAGTAATACAGATTTGAAATGACATGAGAAAATAATGAGAGAATTTACATTTTTAGGTAAACTATTCCTTTAAGGATGGCTACTGAGTGGATCAAATATGACGCTCTCTGATGGGTTACAATGAGAGGTTGTGGGAGATGAGGTGGATTACAGAGTAATGTAGCATCATCAAACAGCAAAAGAAAAAAGGATTTTCACATCAAAATAGCACCTGATTTTAAAATTATGAAGTTTAAATTACAATGCTTCCAGAAATTTCTGACACTGGATTCGAAATAGTGTGGCTGAATTGAGTTAACACAGTCTCATCCCAAAAAGTCATATAACTGACGTTTTGGGACGTATTTTGACCATACGTCAATATCAGCCTTTTTAGGGCCCCCTTAAACGTCGGTAGATGGCGATCCCGGGCCGTCATACAACTGACGCTTTACCTTTAACGTCAGTTAGGTTTAGGGTTAGGTTTAGGTATGGGGTAGAGTTAGGATCCCATAACCTCATCTACCGACGTTTAAGGGGGCCCTAAAAAGGCGAATATTGACGTATGGTCAAAAGACGTCCCAAAACGTCAGTTATATGACGTCTTGGGGTGAGACCGGGTTGATTGAGTCACATGACAAAACTCTCTTGCTTCAGGCGAATGCCCCTTTTATGTTTCTCTGTGTGTATTTTCAGAGAGATAACTACTGTTTAAAAGTTTGGAGTCAGGAAGATTGAATTCATTTTTCATTTGATCAGCAAGAATGCATTAAATCGATCAAAAGTGACCATAAAGAAATGTTAAAATGCTTAAAATTTGCATATCTCAAAGAAATCAGAACAAAAATGTACAGAAAAGACCTGATAGAATATGCCTTAGGAAAATTAACGTGTATTACATAATACATAAACACATGCATGCTTCTGACTGCACCTGAAATTTATAACCTCCAAAATGGGTCAGCAGGAATTCGGTCAACGCTCTGTTTTAGGCACCATCCCAATACATCTGATTATGAAACAACACCTGGGAAGGGAAACACTTTTTCGCGCTCTCGGTGGCTATTCCACATGTTTACCTTACAACATACAAGTTTACAATACATACTGTATCTCAATTAAGAGCCAATACATTACAGCCAGTTTGAATTGATGGACAACAACTACAGTAACTGACCAGTAATGTTTGCAACCAAAAACCAAGAAGCTTGTTCTATAAATGTTAACCATAAATGTTCTTCAATCTTTTTTAGTTCTCTGAGCTGAAATGACATTCACCCTAATTTCACACTCACTCTCTCTCAAGAGGCACAGAGCAGTACTTACTAGGTCATGGTTGGTGGCATTCGAGTCATCTTCGGGAAAAGGCTTGGAAACTCCCAAAGCAACACAGTTAGCAAAGATGGCAAGGAGAATAAAGATATCAAATGGTCTGGAGTCGCATGTTAAAGTAAACATGATCTTATTAGAAGTGGCATTACATTCAACAGTATTTTTTTTTTTTTTTTGTGAATTAGAAGTTGTTATAACTTATAACAGTAAATGATTTACGTGAAAGCTTTACGTTGATCAACATCAGTAGAAGTTTAAGCTTGTAAATGGATACTTCCACTCCACAAGGTGGAGGGCGGCCCTGCGGATGGGGTTGTTCAGTTTAAGGCAGTAAAGAGCTCTGGGGGCGCGCTGGACCTGGTTGGAGCCCTGGACCTGCTTCTTCATATGTTGACTCTTCTTCTTCTGCGTTCCAGTGGAGCTGCAGGTGGAGTTGAGCGTTTCCGTACGGTTCATCTTAGGCCGTCCGTTCTCCTCCCAATCCTCCTTTTCTTCCTCGTCGCACTCATCGCCCTCTCCTCCTCCACCCTCCTCCTCCTCCTCCTCTTCCGCTTCACCACCACCCTCCTCTTCCTCATTGGAGTACCCATTCCCTAAAAAGAGAGGTTTAGTCACTTAATAGAGGGTAATTTGTATGGATGACACAGCAAACCACCAGTCTAAGAACTAAAATTAACAAATGCTTGTTGAGAAAGGCACTCTTTTTATAAGGTTGTGAGATCAAAATAAACCATAAGCCATTTCTTTTGACATCAGAGAAAACCTGTCAAAGACTGGATCAGTCAAAAGCTTGGGGTCAGTAAGACTTTTTTTTTTTTTGATAGCCGTTTTTATTAAGCAAGGCTGCATTCAATTGATCAAAAGCAAAGGAGAAAACACATTTGTAACATCACATTTTAAATTTGTTATTATAAACAAAAAAGCTTTTCCATCGCAGGAATAAACAGGAAGTTTTTTTATTACATTTTTAGAAGTTATTTTAATCTGTTCTGATATTTGACAATATGACAGTACTGCATTTTTGATTAAAGCTGCAGTCCGCAGTTTTTCCTCTTCGTCGCCATCTTTGTTCGAAATCTGCAATTGCAGTCATTTGCGGAATTATCAACTTTACGTAAGTTGTACCCAAGTGGCAACCTCCCCGTCTCTCTCTTGAAACCAACACGGAAGTGAATTAAACTGCAATTCATCGAGTGGCCACTTGAGGCTGGCTGCAAAAGCAAGTCAAATCTGTATCTCCACCATGTTAAAATACCTAATTTCACAGCAGAAAAAAACATGTTTACAGCCTGGTGGCAAATAGTTGTTTTGGTCTATATTGCTAATTTTGCCATTCATGACGACTGTGAGGGGGGTGAATTTTTTTACAACTCATCCGTTTAAATTATATTAAGCCTTAAAGTTCTGCATAATTAAGGGCGTGGCCACTTGAGTGACAGGTGGATTGCCGCTGCTTTCACTGCTAGTCGTTTGTCTGCTGTCTGTTGGCGTCACCCTCAGCTGTGTTTGTGCTTTTTTCAGGATTATTTCATACAATTTGGTACACGTATTATACCTTCACCCATGCACGCCATTGGATCCGTCGTTGTCGAGTATGGAGAGAACAACCAGCACTGTATTTCCAGTTGTTTCCCTCACATGCACTAATGGATGTCTGATAATTTCAGTGCTTTCTCTCGGTCTAGGCAATAGATGCACACCCTTGAAAGGGCGCGGAGAGGTGGCTTGATTAAACTGGTACCGCCATTTCATTGCATTTCGACGTAACTCGAAGTGACCACGAAAGGGAACGTCTCGGTTACGTATGTAACCCGGGAACGGAGCCATAACGTCTTCCTGCCACTTCCGCTGGAACGCCAAGCTCAGTCTTGGCCTCTCAGCAGGGAAACATGTCTGCATTCTGCCAGCGTTCTTATATACCCACAAGGTGGGGCGGAGTTACGCTATGCAAATTCCGCAGACCCATGGCATTTCTTTGCCATTGGGTTGTTTTTTAACATTCGAAGGTGATAGACTTCCAAGCGAAACTCCCATTTTGTCGCCATTTCGACGCAACGTCTCCGTTCCCTACTCAGGGAACGAGGGTTACATTCGTAACCGAGACAATTTACCTAACAAGAAACGATCTCAGTTCTAAATTTCCCGTTATTTACTGATTAGCTAATCTCGTATCCATTTTATTGTTAATGTAGCACTAATCATTTGTCCTGCATTACTTCCTGCATAGTTACCTATTAACAGCAGAGGTGGGGACAAGTCACACATGGTCAAGTCCAAGCAAGTCTCAAGTCTTAACCATCAAGTCTCGAGTCAAGTCTCAAGTCGCAGTTCAGATAAATCAAGCAAGTCAAGTCAAGTCAAGGGTTCACCCTAAGCAAGTCAAGTCAAGTCCTGATAAGTTTCAAGTAAAGTCAAGTCACACTACTAAAATAAATAGAGGTAATTTTTTTCGATACATATTTATTTTTGCACAGAAAAGATGAACTTTTATACATATATTATGTATCTTACATTTGCTATATTAATCATATGGTCTAATTCAATTTAATTGAAACGGTCTAAAATGTATGAAATCTAAAATGTAATATCTTATATCTTATATAAATGTAAAATATAAAATGTATGAAATGTATGAGAATATAAAATGCAATTTTTTTTTTTTTAATTCAGTAGTTTTTCTTATCATAGCCAACAAATGTCTTCGGAAACTCCTTTTCCTCGATTTACTGAAACCTATATGTAAAACGCATTTGCAGCTGCACAGCCGTGTATATATCTATGCTGCATATGGGTCAGTGACATATATACCATAAAAAAGTGTTTTTTCAAAAATTTCAAATAACAGGCATAAAAATGGTTGACTTTTGTTCTACTAACTCTCATCTTTATAGAAACATATGTTGTTTCAAAATTTTCAATTGGAATCAGAATTTATGTGATAATTTGTTGAATTAGTGCGTACAATCGTCATATGGTGTGACATGAAAATAATTGTATATAAACTGAAAATGGATTATACCTTTCTTAAGTTACTCACTTTATCAAAGTAATTTATCATAAATAAACTGTGATCTATTATAGTTTTGTGAAAATTAATTAAATTTGTGTATTATTTTCTAAAACATTGCTCAATGTGAGACCTATGGCGCCGGTCTTTCAACATATTTTCTATTTATTGTGACAAACCTTGCTAGAAAATTATAAAAGTATTTTTGACTCTTGCTGATTCTATTTTCTATGTATTCCATGAATATTTTCTGGTTTTATCATTAATGAAGGTATGTTATTTTCACAATTTGGAATGTCACACCAAATGATATAGTGTCACACCATATGACAATGTCGCCATGTGTCAATGCAAACCATGTATTATCCTACTTATTGGTGAGTACTGATCACTCATATGGCAGGGAATATTTAACCACTCGTAAATGCTGGAAGGTAATAATCAAATTTTATTGATTTATTTGATATTTAACAATAAAACAAACGTTTTTTTTTTTATTATTGTATGAGCCATATGAACATATGTTTGTGTATTAAATTTCATTTCAATTCAAAACTGGTCTGCAATATGTATTAATATAAGTAAAACAAACAATTTTTTATACCATATGAACCGTGAACATACAGTGTAGCTGAGTGGATCCACAAACAAATGAGTTAATCTAGACTCCATTGTACATAAGCCAGTCAAATTTGGAGAGAGTGGCAAACCGACTGCCTTGCTGAGGTTGTGTTAAGCAGTGTTGTGGACTCGAGACTCGGTCTCGAGACCATATTTTAATGGTCTCGGTCTTGTCATGGACTCGGAATTGACTCGTACTCGAACATATTAGGACTCGGACTTATCCCCGAGTCCACTCGAGTCCCATTCAAAATATGTCATGATTATTACTGTATGTTAATATTTCTTTAAAATGCTGTTTGATTGAAACGTCCAATGACTGCTGACTTTCTTGTGCGCAACTGACTCTAACGACTATAACGACTATAACTATAACGTTCACGGCACGCAAATGTAGCAGGACCCAGGTCAGATGTGATGTGGAGCCTCTAGCTCAACTGTGTATTGAAAATGTCTGCTTTATCATCCATAATTCAGTTTGCATATAAGAGCCACACAGAATTCGTATGCAGTAAAGTCATGTGAAAGAGCACTTTTTGATTGTAATAATTGTAAATCATATAATAAAATTACCTATACACCACTATGTGGCCTTTTTACAATTACAGTGTACATGATTCCATGGTATATATTTGGTTTACTGTTTGAGTATGGTGCTAATTTTATTGTTACCACCAAATATTTTACATATTCTTGAAGATATCTTTAAGTCTGGTTTGAGACCCAACCTTAGGTTATCCAACCTCTCTCGTTTCGGTCTCGATTCAGACTCGACTCTCGACTCAGACTCAACTCTCTATGGACTCGGTCTCGACTAGGACTCGACTCGGACTCGACACTCTATGGTCTCGGTCTCGACTCTGACTCGAGTGAGCTGGTCTCGACTACAACACTGGTGAACAACTTCCTGATCTTGATAATAAATGCAGTCTTGCCTATTTGGCCAGACAAAACAATTTTTGTCTCCATGTTGTTTCATGCAGTATGAAACATTCATACATCATAATTACAGATTTTATGTGATTATGGACCTGAATACATGTTTAAAAGGACAAAACATACATTGGACTTTGTTATTTATTGTTATATATGCAGGGAATTACAATTCATATCATATGGTGTGACAATCAAATCATATGGCGTGACAGGCAGACATGTCACACCATATGATGAAGTGTCACACCATATGATGTTTTCTGCACTTAGCACAACATTGAGTCTTGTAGCTACACATTAGCATGCTAACAACATGCTAGCTATAACAAAGCAGCATAGATTTACATATAATTATGACAAAATAATAACATTTCTTTTGCATTTTTATAAAAAAATGTGTCACACCAAAAGACATCTGAAAGTGGGACTTTTGTCAGAGTGCCAACAAGATCTGATTTATTGTAAATATAAAAATGCTGACTTGCCTCAGGTTGTACAGCAGCAATACACTGCTAGTTCTGTACAACATTGCTGAAGAAGATCCTCTACTTCCCAAGGGTGTCAAAACAGTTGCCCGTTCAAATATCCCAAAATAGTGTCGCACCATATGATTTTGATTTGTGTGACAAAATCTTTTTGATTAGAACTGACTCAAAACATTATGCTTGGACTTTGAAAAGAGTAGGCTCACAAATAGACATCTGTATTATTTTTCTGTATTTTTTTGAGAATTTTTGCATTTATTTTTTTTAGTTTGTTTCAAGTTCTCAATTTGAGAAACAAGTGCCGGACAGTCACACCATATGAGTTTTGTTATGTTTGGTTAAAAATTCTGAAACAAATTAGTGATGAACTGTTTTAATTTTGAATATGTTCCCATAAAGCATAATGTTCTGCACAATATTGAGAAGGTTTTTGGCAAATATATTTTTTATTCATACATGTTTGACACTGAAGACAGCAAAATTGCCATGTCACGTCACCCACCCATATACAGACATCCCAACCTACAAGAATTCATTTCAGGGAGGTATATCTCAATGAATGTAATGTTAGGGGGGGGGGGGGGGGGGGGATATATGTTATATTAACATATTTAAAATATGTTTAAAATAAATATAAAATAAAAATGGTAATATGTTATATTAACATATTTTATATTTAATAAATATTACATATTAAATAATATTATGTATATTATATATTAAATTGACATAAATATTAACAAATGATTGTTTTAATTATGGAATTCTCCATAATTAACTCCTAAACTTCAGTAGAGAACAATTCTTTGTAAGGAAGGAGGGGTTTCTTTATTGTACATTTATTTGCATGTAGTAGCCTATGTAGCATATGGTTTGCGTTGCTTTAAATTGGTCAGTACAGCGCTGACTATTGAGTGTCGCTAGGAAACACGTCCGTGCTGCGCTGACGAATCGGCTGCGCGGCTCGGATCATTGAACCGTGCAGATGACATGTCTGCGCGGCACGAGCTCTGTAAAGCCCCGCTGTCTCGTCCCACTTTTGGTTTGTTTGGCTTCCCATATCTCTGCCGTGCACACGCCGCACGCTATGTATGTTATACGCGCAGTATCTCGCTCTAGATTCCGGGAGATTTTAACTCATTTGCGGGCATCAGGGAGACGCTATCAATATGCGTGAGACTCCCGGAACTTCCGTTTGGCGCGGTTTGAATTGAGCAGCGTAAAGGCACAGATGCCGATATATTGATGCTGACGTCATAATATATATTTTAATTAACTGTATTGCTGTTTGTTTATTATATGTTCAAGTCATTGTCGAGTCTTCCACTTCAAGTCAAGTCAAGTCTCAAGTAACTTGTTCTCAAGTCAAAGTCAAGTCAAGTCATTTTTGTACTTTAATCAAGCAAGTCACAAGTCCTGAAAATTGTGACTCGAGTCAGACTCGAGTCAAGTCATGTGACTCGAGTCCCCCACCTCTGATTAACAGACCATTATTCTAAAGTCTTACCACCAAATCTTATCAATAGTTGCTACAGCATGCGTTCCTGGTCATCTGGACAGTGGCATTGAGTGCTAGTGACTGAAGCAACTGAAAACTATGAAACTTACTCCGGTCATATTAAAGAGGGTAAGGAAGACAAAGCTTTCTAATCTGCCACAGTCTCTGAAGAACAGGAGGGCTCTGCACTAGGTGAGGAGAACCACACAGTAACAGCTGTGACCTACTTCCCACTATGAGAGGGGGTGCAGAGTGGGATTCTGGGCCAGCGGTTTCATATGTGAGTACCTGTGGATTCACAATGTTAGCCTCTAGCACAGCTAGCTGACAGCTAATAGAGAGAGTCATGGGTAGGGGGAGGGAGAGAGAGAGAGTGCACTGTGCTGATAACAAATTATAACTTAAATTTATGCATAAGACCTCAGTGAGACTGAAGGGAATCATATCAGTCAGAGATAACAGCAATCAGTACTTTCATTGAACATTTAAAAAAGGGGAGGCAGGAGAGTGAAATAAACTCCTGTGTGAGGTTAGTAAAATGAGCTATCATGACTACTGCACTGCGCTGATAAAGACACGTTCCACATAGAAATTGAGGGGTCAATTTAGCACGTCATTAAAAGAAGGAATTGTGGAAAATTAGTTCTTGTTTATAGGCTACTGCTCTGTGTAAACCTCACTATGACTTTTCTACTTTAAAGACAAGTTCATGGTTTGCAGTCATGGGATCATATTTAATTGAGCTTCCATCATTCCACAAATGTTTGGATTCTCACTGATAGATGAAGATCAAATAGGCATAACTAGAGAACTTAATTATTATCAGCCTTTCAGTTTGGCATTATTTTTCAGTTTAAGACGTATTGCTATATTATCTAGATTGTTTTATTTACCTTGATAGTGACCTAAAGGGGTCTACCCAGCTAACTATCAAAGTTTCTGTCTAAGTTTTGAACAAACGATCTTAGAAACATTAAAATGATGTTTGTGTGAAGTTTTCTAGTCTTTAAAAATGTTCTCAAATTGTCAGCACAAGAACATTATCTATATGAACATGTTCATGGATTTTTTTTCCTGATATGTTTTGTGGACATTCATCAAGCCTTTTTTAATGTTAATTGTTTCAGAACGTTCAGAGAACATAAAATGATAAAATGGAATGCTTGCTTAACGTTCACATAACCAAGAAAAAAACAACAACATTATTTTGTAATTTTGAACGGTTGCAAGAACATACTGTAATGGTGTTTTACATTAGCAAAATGTTCTTAGAACATCTTTTTTGTTAACTGGATACAAACCTGTGCAAAGAGACATACAACTACTCTTTTGTGCCAGCTTGTTATTAAAGCAGAAGGATTTGGTTCTTGAGCTAGTTAGGGATCAAAGATTAGAGGCCCATTTAATCAAACTTACTACCAGCAGAATATTCATTTGCTGTCTCCAGTGGCCTTCATTACACTATGTGCATTAACCTGCAGTGCTGGGGTTACATAGCAATGATGGAAGTCAAATGATATTTGTAAATGCAGGTTGCCTGTAATCAGAAATTCATAGAGCGCATGTGCAAGTTGAGCTCTGAATATAACCCTGTGGCAGTTAAACATCTGGTGCTGCAAACAAGAAAATAAATTGGAAATATAAATTCATAATTTGATCGCAACAGAGCTCAAGGCTCAAAACCTTCATCTTTCATTATAATTAGCATGTAGAACATTTCTTGTTCATATACAACTATCAATTACCCTAACAAATGCAGTTACCTAATCTCAAGTACTATTTCACATTGTTAAACTAAGCAATTTGAACAAAAATTCAAAACTGCAGTAAAAATATGTTAATTAGTTAACTGTAAGCGACCTTATTACCATATAAAAAAAACATTAAAAATATATATTTTGAAAGACAATTTGGAGAAAAATATATTTAAATCTATCAAAGAAAAACCTGTACAGAAAATGTTATTAAATTATGTGTTTTTTGTTGTTATACCATCTAAAAGTAAACATACTTTTTACATTTAGTTTGAGAAGACCAAAATTCCCCGCAAAAAACATCATATTTGTTTGAATGTTTCTTGTTATTTGTTTAGTTATGATCAATTGGTGTTTTATATTAATTTCTGTCGTTTAGTTCATATTTAGCCAACTGAATTGTTTTTTTGTTATTTATTTTTGTATGGGTAAAACTGTGATTTTATATCCTTTAGATATAATAATATCTACCAAAGACTTCATTATTGAGGAGGCTAGATGTAGCCTACGTCAACATCTAAACGGAACTGAAATAAAATAGCTTATAACACGGACACAAGTTTAAATAGCAATTCGAAAATTAATTTGACATTTGACAGCTTAAATAGCGACTACACGACTTATGGCTAGCCTATAGGGCTATATAAAACCTAAAAATAAAAAATGATAAAACAAAACTTACTTTTTCGGTTCTCCTCATACATGTCGGAGTTGTCACTTTGACCTCATTGGAGCAGAATGCATGATCCTCACGACAGTTCCTTCACACACATTTATGAGACATATTTCCAAAAATGTGTTTTTTCTATAAAAGCGGCAAGTTTTCCAGTAGTAAAATCCTAGAGTGGTCCAAAGATGCTGTCAGTCACCTTCTAAAGGCTTTTCATTTTGAATCTGTGGAGTTGGATTTAGATGGTTTAAAAAATTAGAAGCGTTCAATTATTTCCCGTCTTCTAAGAAAATTAACTTTGAGACAAAAATAAATAAAAAAGTAATATAGCCGTTGATGATTGTAGCGCACACTCGGCAGATTCTCCGCATTTAAGCCATCAATTCAGGATTAAAGAAAAAATGACTCGTTTAAAGGGACAGGCAGCCTAGAAACTTATTAAAGGCAGGGATATTGGGCAAACGATTTTATGGAGCGTCGACAGAAAATGTGGGCGAGTCCTTGCTCATTTCCCAACGCATCGGATAAATCTACACACACACGAGCGCGTGAGCGCACTTGCGCTGCCTCTGCGCGCGTCCACGCGCTCTTGTGCGCTGTTGCATTTAAGATGTGCGAATGGCAGATCAAAATTCCGTTGTACTAATTCCATCTTTTTTTATTTAAATGTTTACAGAGATAAACGGCATTAATAATACAAGAGAAAATGTATTTGGGGAGGAATTAAAAGAAAGAAAAAAACCTTTCAAGTTGAGCTTCTCAGCCCAAAAACATGGCAGCTGTAGTTGATTCCTTATACAAAGTAAAGTGATTACAAGCACTATGGGATGGAATTTTGCCAACTACAGTTCTGTTCTGTAATCTGACATTAAAATTTGGCACACAATAACTAAATAACATGCATCACAAAACATTCCAATGTACATAATAAGCTTTTGTGCTAAATCTGAGAACTCCAAATTGTGAATTTGGAAATACTGAACCTATAAGCACATATTGGACCTGTAAAAAGAGTATAGAACCTTCTGCATGTTTTAAAAAGGCATGTGGAAATAGAGGTCAGCTTATCAAGCCTTATCCCTATAGGAAAGAGGTTACCTGCACTTGTGTTCTTTAACATCAGCTTGACGCTTTTGTCACCAAATTCCTCCTGACATTCCCATGACATACTCTAGTCTAAGTCGCTGTAATCCCTGCATGCATGTACTGCTTTGAACATGTTTGATTTAATGAAAGTTAATGCACCTTAAAAAAGACAATACTTCCATGTTAAAATGAACTCAAAAGTGCTTCAAACATAATGAATAATTATGCATCAATCCCTGTAGAAATAGAGTCATGTCATCTAATTCGCCTTGGAGCTTATACAATCACATGTGATTGTGCATAAACAACCACATTACAGTTTAAAAATTACAAACAAAGCCATGGTTTTGAATATTTTTATTGTCTGATAATGTCTAAATCTCAGACAGTGCTTTCATTTATTCATCCTTCATCAGACACTGGTCATCCAGAGGGATGTACAGTACCGTAATTGCAGAAAGACAGTCTCCCTGGAGTGACAGTGGGTTAAGTGCACTGCTCAAGGGCAATGCCCTCTTTTGAACACACCATGTCCTTTTTGCTTCACTACAATTGATGTCCGAATGCAAATTATCTTATTACTTAACTCTTATGTTTATTCAGCTAGTCAAGGTTACTCCTTCATAACACTAACAAAATACAACTGAATGGAAAACAAACTTTCGCTGTCTGATTATGGTTGAGAAAGTGGTTGTTCCATATTTTTTTAATGATCTTAGCTCTTACTATATTAAGCCTATACTTACTATTAAATAAAGTAGGCTACTAAAATAAACAGAGGTACAACCCACTCCACTAGACTGCTGTATATAATTTAAAAAAAAAAGTGCTGGATAATATGGACCCATAAAAATGGACAGTTATTGCCCTCTAGTGGTTACACTCTCAGTTCTCGGCAGGATGACGTCATAAAATATGTTAATGAAACAAAGTGCATATGTGGCATTTGCAAGATTATCTTATAATCAGCGGAATGCTATTTTAAACAAAAGTAAATATTTATATTGAACCGTTTAAAGTCAGAGATTCTTATAATGTATTAAGCTTTCACAAAATATTCTCTCAAAACACCTCGTTTTAATGTTTACAGTATCATTACTGATTTGTATTCTCACGCGATATCATATAATATATGATAACACTGAAGAGAGTGATGAATTTTTATTTTCCTCATCTCTCTCATTTGAAACCCTCCTTCACATGCTCTCGCCTATTTATCTGCTATCTTGTTCTGAAGAGATGAATTACTTTGATTTATCTCACTGTCTTCACTCAGCCCTCCCCCTCTCTCTCTTTCTCTCTTTTATTTCTCCCTCACTTTCTCTTTCTCTCTTCAGTGAGTGCCATGGTGTGCTCTGTTAGATTAGAGCTTAGCAGAGATGAATGTGTGTAACTCGTGTGTAAAAAAAAAAGAGAGGAAAAAAAGGCAAGTGGATTCGGTTTTGCATTTTTATGTCACTGATTTCACCTTCTTATTTTAACATGTTCTTCACAAACAGCAAATCTGACAAGTTTGGATAAGAGTAAAAACAGAACAGAGTTCTCTTTTCTCATAGATAATTAATATGGTTAAGTTTGAGTTTCTATTTATTAAACCAATCTTTTATTGTATTAACTCAAATTTTTAATTTCAATGAACTCAATTTTAAGTTAAGCCAACAATAGTGTTTTTTTTTACAGTGGTGCTTAAATCTGAGTGACATGTTTTTGAGTGTGTTTGTTCCCATACAGTCTATACTTAAGGGTGCACTGGGATTGCAGCAAGTTACTGTACTAAAACTGAGTCATAGTCAGCACTTTCTAAGGTACCTCATTGACTTTTACCCCCAGCCAAACACATACACACTTCCACACAACTGTGGCACTGCAACAGGCATTCCATCACCCCCTCTGTAATGAAGAGAAGGTCTTGTTAATTGCCCACGTTATTTGTGATTCCGAAGGGCTGATCGCACTATTGAAGAAATACTTGTTCTTTCGCGAGCAGCTCAATGTGTCTGTTAACGCTCGTTAATATCTTATAATGTAGGCTATTTTATGGGGCAATCGCATGTGTTGAAAAAATAATAGCCAAAGATGATGTCTTGCTTGGGGTGGGTGGTGCTTGCGCGGGTAGCACCTCGCAGTACACTAGATCCAGGGGGCGAAATTGGATCCAGATCTAAGGGGTGGAGATGGGTAGGATAAGGGGTGGGGTTAGGGATCAGGGGGTGGAAATGGGTAAAGGTTTAGGCGTATGTAAGGTGGGAGGAGTTGGATCTGGATCCAACTCCTCCCCCTGGATTTCGTGTTCTGCAGTGAGGACCATCTCGGTTGCATGCGCTACTGGCACTGTATCCAAGATACCCACACAGTTTCCTTGGCAACCAGAGAGAGCACATGGATAAAGTGTGCGCATTACTTAATGATGCTTACGACTCTTATTTCTCCACACGTTCTTCTTCATCCAAAACAGTAGTGTAATGGCGGACGAATCTTTGAGGATTACAATAGGCACTATTTAAGCAGTGTTTTACAACAGACACATGCGTATGTCTCGCATGTTACATCGCGGAGCTGGAACGGAGAGTTGCGTTTGTCTTTAGAAAGAGTTTGCGCCAACGTCATAGCCAACCGTAAACAGTGAACCGCTGATGTCAGCATAAACGGACCCAAGATTAACGGAGACGGAGAAGCTGCCGCAGCGCGCGCGCAGACCACGAAGAGTTTCACTTATTAGCATTAGCTCATCAACTGCAATGTGAAAAAAATCAACAGCCACATTTTGTTACAAATACAACACTTTTATAAACGTAATATTTAGGAATGTGGTCATTTTAGTCAAGAGTAAAACTCAAGAGTAATTACAACTGGGTTCACCTAAAAATGAAAATTATGTCATCTACTCACCTTTATGCTGTTCCAAACCTGTATGAGTTTCTTTGTTCAGTTGAACTATTAGAAGACATTTTGAAGAATGTAGGCCTAATCACACAGTTGATGGAAATAAGCTATGGAACTCATGGCTGTACCGTCAACTGTTTGGTTACCAACAATCTTCCAAATATCTAAAGAAACCCATACAAGTTCGGAACAACATGTGAGTTAATGATGACACAATTTCATTTTTGTGTAAATGATCCCTTATATATATATATATAAAAAAAGTTAGGCCTATTTTAAAGTAAAAAGTTTTATTTATCTTGGAATTTAGCCTACAGATCAAATTGAATGTAGTTAGTGTAGCTACTTTTATAAGGGGCAAAGGGAATTCCATTCCATGGTAACTTGCACGCATCACGTTTGTTTGAATTATTTTTATACAGATCTTCTTATTTTTGTTACTGGGTTTGCTTTTTTATGATATTAATGTTTAAACCATGCCTTTGTGGTGCCATTTACAAAAATACAGTGCTAACCTTGCTAAATGTATGCTTTGAACAAGTTAAACATTTGCCAATGATGTAAAAAATAACTCAAGAAAATATCTAGTTTTAAAAAATTCCATGTGCCTTATGCTAGAGAAAATGCACAATTAGCCATTATTATTTAAGAATTAATTCGTCGATGAAATTGCACTTGTTGACAACAATACTGCGTCGGATGAGCATTCGGAGATTTTCATAGTGTCACCAAAATAAATATTTGCCTATTTTATCAGAACGTTCGCTCACTTTATGAGAAGCATGCGGTCCTATTCATTATCAATTCAAATATGTCTTCTTGATTGAAGTATTTGGGTAAGGAGTCACGGCGCGTTCATGTATTCCCAGTCTCGCGCGGCGCTGTCCAATCGCCTGCGACCAGGGAGGTCCGATACGTCCCTGTTTCACACAGCGTTCCCTCCCAGTCCCTGCCTCCTCCTCCTCTCCTCCCCTCCGCTTGGCTGCCTTATCATCGCTTCCTTATTGCCAAACCTGCAAAGACAGGGCTGCACTGAATGCAACGTAATTTTGACCCATGTTCCATTAGCTGAGCGGCCCAGAGGGCACGAGGCTTCCGCGCGGGATTGTAATGCTACACTGTCCTCCCTCTCCGGCCAGTTCATCCTCAGCAGCGCAGAGCAATGGACCTGAAACCGTAGGGCTCCTCCAACACAGCATATCTGCAGTCACCTGCGACTCCAATAGGCAATCAATATTAATAGAGGATTTGTAAGGAGGATTACAGCCATACGGCAATACGTCGCGGGGGGGAAGACTGGAATTATGAAGGTATGTCACAGACCGTCTCGTTATTGCTTGACTGACCATCCGATACTACTGCCATATGCTTTTGTCCATTTTTCATTTCTGTTGGTGTACCGCGTGAATTCCATTATGTCCTTGCGTGGCGACTGATGCCAGGGGAGCCACTTTGCCTTTGCAGCATTTAACGTCGCGCGCTTTCTCCGTGTCAGCTGCTTTGTTTTTGTCAACTATCTCCATGTCTTCTATCGCTATTCATTTCAAGTCAGCATGTGCCACACATTTGGGTCTATCGTAAAAGATGCTCGCGTGAAAGCTCCTCAATAGGAGACAACAATAGCAGTACATCATTGAGAGCGCGTGAGTGAGTGAACTGTTGGTCCACGTAGTAAAAGAGCGGCCTCGCGCACTCCTGTTTGGAGACAACGGAGTCCTTTCAGCTTTATGTGGATTTAGGTGTTTTTCTGTACACAGAGAGTGTAGAGTGTGTAGCAGGTGCTGAGAAAATGTGTCAGACCAGTTGCCGTGGGTTTGCAGTGATGTGAGATGAGATGAGGGATACATACCCCACTCTGCTGGTAAATAATGACCATTGCAGTCATTGGCTAGCTGCATGCAGCCCCTCTCGGCACCATCATAACCCTCCACAGCGTTTATGACTACTACACTCATATGAATATCACTGTTTTATTAGGGTTGTGGGATCTCAAGCATGTTATGAGGAGAAATCTGCCCACTATCTGTGAAGGAATTTGACAGGGCATGTGTCAGTCAGAAAACAAGACAATGTTACACAGACCAGAATGCGAATTATTGACAAGTATGCTTACATACAAAAGGAATTTGTCTTTAATAAAAATAAATAATGTGTTGGGTACCACACATGCCACTTAAAATTACACAAGGGACATCTTTAATGTCCCCATGTAGGGTTATTACATTTTTATTTTTTTGATATATAATAAACACTAAGTGAAATAAGTTTGTTTTTAGTACTTTTTATTTTCTTTCAGCTTGCTGCCAAGGCAACATTTCTCATTTCATTTAGTTTGTACTAAATGTTTGATATAAAATAACTTTAAAACTAAAGCTGAAATAAATAAATAAAAAAACTATATGGACACATCAACAAACATAGCCTACTAATGCAAAATGAATGCCCAGAGCCGTTTATTGGGTGCTAAGTACTGGTATGTCTATCAAATGCACCTGTACGTAGCTCTCAGCCAATCGTTTCAATTATACCATATAACGTATGTAGAGCAGGGATGGGCAACTTCGGTCATGGAGGGCCACTGTCCTACAGAGTTTAGCTCCAACTTTGAAAAATATCATCCGTCTGTAACTTTCTATTATTCCTGAAGACCTTGATCAGCATGTTCAAGCAAAACTCTGTTGGACAGTGACCCTCCAGGACCAAAGTTGCCCATCCCTGATGTAGAGCGACAGAAATTAGACGAGGAAGAAGACGCAGCAAACACAGAACGTTCCCCTAACGTTCCCGAATGGTCCCATGAGGTTAGTTTTTTGGGAACCAAACAAGAACATTATAGGAACGTTCCATGTTGGTTATTTTTCCATTTTTATAATGTAAGGAGAATGTTCCGGGAACGTTCCCTTAACCTTAAGAGAAGTTCTGGGAACCAAAAACGAACGTTCCCAGAACCTAAACTTGTTTGCTGGGGGGTCAGAGATATGTATGTGTACACAATGGCGTGTATCTAACGGCCGTTTCACATCCCATGCGTGAGCGGTGCCTATTTTTTCCGGCGTGCATGTTAATCAATGAGTGCAATCACACCGGGAGCAGGAGCACCGCGTGAGCAGCAATGATGCAGGGGTTTCGGTGTCGAATCTGTTTTTGGCTGCAATGCTCACGCTAAATTAAAGCGAAAGGACAGTTTTGATGGACAAAATTGCCCAAAATGCACAGAATAAGCATTTCTAGTGAGTTTTAACAAGACCGTCCTTGAGTAGACAAATAAAAGAAAGTCACACAGCCTACGACACAGCTGCGGCGAGAGTTAGGCGCAGAAGTATTGTATAAATTGAGCTTGAGGCTGCATCGAAAGGTAACTTCGCGTCTGCTGCCATTTTGTATAAAAAAACTGCTTCGGTGTGTCACATAG
Source organism: Pimephales promelas (assembly GCF_988280905.1). Lineage (NCBI taxonomy): Eukaryota > Metazoa > Chordata > Actinopteri > Cypriniformes > Leuciscidae > Pimephales > Pimephales promelas. Next base: position 23,664,269 of record NC_142782.1, read on the forward strand.
ACGTCGTCATCGTCTTGCTGCTCCCTCCCCTTTTTGTGATTGGTTCCCTAGATAAGGTGAAAATTTGGTCTATGGTATCCAGACTACCTAGCAGCAGCATGAATAAAATCGCGCGGTGGCTAGGTATGGGGAAACCCAGTCTACAAAAAATGACTAAAACTAATATAAATTAAATAATATGAAAATATAAGAATAATGGTTTATGATGCTAAAGCACTAATAAACAGTGCATTCTTTCCCATAAGCACACACATTAAGCTCATTTCTAACCATTTTAAATTTGATAAACTATCACTGACCACTTGGGCAAGCTACTACTGCAGAACTGCCTGCCTCTGTCACTCTGAATCTCACTATCTTTCCCCCTGGCAAGACAGTTTCATACCTCTCCTCACCTGTCCTCTGCTCTCCCCATTAACGTTTACTTGTTTCTTTCGTAACTCTGCTAGTATGAAGGTTATGGACTTGAATCAACAGCCAATAGTGCCGTTATGCAAATGAGCCTGTGCAGGTGTGTATTGTGGGTAGGGGTGTCACGATTTCGATATTAAATCGAAATCGATCGAAATTAATTCAATGGTATCGAAATCGAAATAAAAAATGGTATCGTCGATACTGCCACGCCCCATGTCGCGTCCGTGATGGAAAGTTCGGATCGTTTTACTGACTCTATTCTTCAATCTCGTTCATCAAAATTAACTAAACTTTTTTTCTAGTCATTTCAGGGGCTTTAAATGTTATACTATTAAGTTATGTTACTTGTTTTTGTTATATTTTAAATTTGGCAATGGTGTAGTGTACATTGTGAACAAATTTATATTGCATAATGCATAAATGTGTAGTCTAAAAATTGCATAGCAATCTGCGCTTTACTTTTTTTTTTTTAAATCGAGAATCGAATCGAATCGTGACCTTAGAATCGATAACTTAATCGAATCGAGGATTTGGAGAATCGTGACACCCCTAATTGTGGGCATTCATATGTATGAGCATGTGTGCAAGGGCCGTGAAGTTTCATCTCCAGAATACATAGTGGACTTGCACGTAAGATGCCAATTTGCAGTGAAAAGACACTTTCAATGCCTTAACCTGGTTAGGAAAGTGACAAGTACTGTAATTGTTCCATTTGTAGTCCTAAACTAATATGGGATGACTTGAATCATGTTGAAATAATAACATCGAGTGTGACCTCTTTTGACTGAAGAGGTTTCTTCTGAGTTCCAGATTGTTTGTTTTTATTGAGGAGGTACCCTGACTGCTGATGTGGAGAAAACCCAAACCCCTTGGCTCTACATCGTCCTGAACACTTTAATGGTTCAGCACATAACGGCAGACTGATGTACCCGAGGCTCTTTATAATAGCGATCCGCAGTGTGATGCCGCAGAGAGATTTTAAACATGTCTGCAAGCGATTACATTTTATTGGGATCCGATTTGAGATGATTTTGAGTAAACATGTTTCTAATGGAACTTCCGTTGACATTTTCTGTCTTTGTCAAGTCGATCTTTCAAAAGAAATCCTGCTTAAACCAGTCTTAAGCTGATTTGCTGGTTTAAGCTGGTTTACAGTCACCTGACAAGATGAAAACCTTTCTAAACCAGCCAACAGTCCAAGCTGGGAGACCAAATAAGACCAACAAACACATTTAAGCTGTTTTATTCAGGAGGAAAGGGTGATGATGTGTAGTCTTATGCTTCTCTTAAGTTAATGTTCAGTGTAATCATTAACTTCAGAGACTAAACACAGGGGTAGAAATCGAATTACATTCTTCTGATCTATGATCTAGTTCCACAGCATGAACAGTACTTAATGTTAAGAGTTGCTGCATTAAATGTCCACAAATCTCATACAGCAGCCGTCTTCGAAGTCGGACCTCAGCGCTTAAACTGTAGAATGTCATCCACAAAACTTTGATCTGCATCTCTCTTCTTGGCCCAGTGACATCTGGACCTTTAGTTTTCAATTAAAGCTGTTCATTGACTCACCTGAAGATCCAGCAGGATTTATCCTCTCTCTGCACTTCATCTCTGGTAGCACAGACTCCCTCAGAAGGAAAGGAGCTAGGAAATTTGTCACATTTTGAAAACTGCAAGTAAAATGTTTTCTAAATTCCTCTTTTGCTCTACTGTAGCTTGAATAGGAATCCAGCATGTACTTAATATTGTTGGTCATTTACACCTGACCTACAGTACCTGTCAAAAGTTGGGGATAATAATAATAAGAATTTTTTAAAATGTTTTTGAAAGAACTGTATTATGCTCATCAGTCACCAAGGCTGCAGTGATGTGATAATAAATATTGTGAAATATTACTTCAATTTAAAATGTTTTCTATTTTAATGTATTTGTTGTATAATGTAATTATTACTGCAGTCTTTATTGTCACTTGATCCTTCGGAAATCCTTCTAAAATGCTTATTTGGTTCTCAAGAATCATTATTGTTTTCAATGTTGTAATTTTAGTGAAAACAATGATAGATATGATTCAAATGTTTGGGGTAAGTAAGATTTAAAAAAAAAAAAACTTTTATTCAGCAACGATGCATTCAATTGATCAAAAGTGTTCTTTTGAACTTTCTATTCCTCAAAGAATCCTGATAAAAATGTATCACGGTTTAACAACATTGATACTAATAAGAAAGCATAAAATCTGCATATTAGAATGATGACTTCATAAAATACTTCTTTCATAAACATAAAAAAAAATCGTAATGATTTCAAATGTATGACCGGTATTTGGATAAAAGCATCTACTAAATGAATGCATGACTATTTTACTTGTTTGTATCTTGGATTTCCTGGTTTGTGTGAATGTTGTTGAAATATACAAATGCATTGGCCATTTGAATGAGTTTGAAGTGCAACCATTGCATTAGGAACATGAACTCTTTGCAGAGCCATTTTAAATGTGTTATGAGTTCTTTATTCTTAAGAAAGATTAGGAGGCAGTTTTGGGCACCTTTCCAAAGTACTTAATCAATTATTCTCAACATCTCAGCAGCTCATGAAGACTCTGCATGTGTAATGCGGAAGATGCAAGCGGGATTTAATCAGAAAAGGAGCCGGCTTTAGATCTCGCTTTAGTGCACAGATGTCATATGGCAGTGATATACTTGAAGAAACTTGCCTCAGACTGTGTGTATGTCTGTGACACATGAAACATCATCCCAGAGGGATGCCACAACAGCACCGAACAAAGTGCTAGACAAGATCTAGAAGCATATTTAAAGCTAAGTTATATATTAATCTTGTATCCTAAGTGCTGAGTCTTATTTTACCTGCATGAAATGTTTTCCGGCGAACCGTACATGCTCATAACAAATTCACACTGTACTGTGCTCTGTGTGTGTGTGCGCTCAAGTGAGGTGCAAACACACTGCGGCAGGTCGGATGGACTTTGATACCGAGCGTTTGAAGTGCTCACGCCGCTGTTTGCTTTCAGTTTTTTAAGGTGACTCGCGCCGCTATTTCTCCACGGCTCCCAGGCAGAGTCTGTGAGACCTGGAGATCTAACTTTCTCTCTCTCTGTGAGGTAATGGAAAAGACCCGCAGCGCCAGAATGCACGGTCTCCTCTCCTCCCCTCCTTGAGTTTACTGCAATGGTGTAGCTGTAACTATGTAAATCTGTTAGTACTGTTCATTTAAACACTCAGGCCACCCTCCCCATCCCTGCTGATGTATATCAGATGATGCATTAACTAGTGTGTGATCTTTGCACTGCAGGGTTGTAATCAGGAAGTTGAAGCGTGTGCAAATTATTTACCTTTTTAATTTTTCTTTGTATGTTTGTATCTTTAGCTGCTGATTCCTATAGAGACTATATGAGTTGCTATATGGCTAAGCAACAGGGACACACATGCTGAGAGAGAGAGAGAGAGAGAGAGAGAGAGAGAGCCTTCTGCAGCCAACCTGATGCGTAATTTGGCAGGTCCTTTGAGATACAGTTTTTTTTTTCTAATTTAATGTTTAGTGGAAAGCCCCAGACTATTTTGCTGATGAAAACGTGTACGTTTTTGGTTGCAGAATCAGTGACACCTGAAATAGATCTATGCATTTTTAATGAGACTGTGTAAATTGTGTTTGTGGATATCACCCCCACTGCGTTTTGACCATCTGTTTGCTTGTTTTGTTTCAATTTGGAGACTCGTATCATGTGTATTGCTTGTGGAACACCACTGGGACTCGCGTAAATGTGCCGTTGAAGAGTTATGGGATGTATATTGTCGTATGTATTTGACTTTACGCCGTTTCATCCTTTTTGTTACTGTTCTAGTGGACTATGTCCTCAGCTTTAGTCAACTAAATAAATACATTAAAAAGTTACTTTGTATTAAAAAAAAATTGTATCTTGTTCACTTCATATACAGTGCAGTACTATTCAAAAGTTTGGGGTTGGTAAGGTTTTTTTGTTTTCGAAAGTCTTTGATGCTCACCAAGTCTGCATTTATTTGATCACAAATACAGTAAATATAGTAATATTGCTAAATATTATTACGATTTAAAATTTCAATATATTTTAAAATGTAATTTATTCCTGTGATGACAAACCTGAATTTTCAGTTTTGACAAATCTTACTGACCCAGTACTTTAATATATTATTAAAACTTTTTTTTTCTTAAAGCTGCAGTCCGTAGCTTTTTTTGGGGGGTTAAAAATTATCCAAAATGCATATTTGAGGAAATGCATAACCAGCCAGTGTTCAAAACTATCTGCTTGCCATTTCAAAATGATCTGAATTTATCCATATTCAATTAACCTATTTTGAAAACCATAATAGGTTGGTTAACCTGAATAAAGGAGGCTGTTAATCTGGACATAGAAAAATGTCAAATTGCTCCCTCAGACCTTAGACCTACTGTCAACCTTTATATATTAAATAGGTGGCAAAAAGAGTACAAACAAATGTGTACAAAATCAACCCTGAAATCTCCCAACAGACTTTTAATCTCCCTTAAAACAAGATTTGATTAAGTGGTGTTCATTAGATATCTTATAGGTCATAAGATTGACACATACCATACCAGTACATTTTTGCTCAAAGGAGAAGGCCCAGCTGTAGGTTTTGATTTTTATACTGCATGTAACTTGTATTTTTGTAATTCAGTTTTTTGCTTTGAACATAGCCACAGATGCTGACATGGCATTAAATAAAACTATACTGATTGTGCAGATGCTGATTCATAGTCAACCCTACTGAAAAACCCAATACTAGTGCTCTTCTAACCTGGTCAAGCTAGTCTTTTGTTGGTTTAGCTGGGGTAGTCAGCTAAAATCACAGTTTGACTAGATGAAAAGTGCCTAAGACAAGGCAATGGACCATTGTGATCAACAGCCTAGGCTGGTTTAAGGTATATTTTTTTCAGTCGGCAAATCTCCTTTTTAATGTTTGCAATTGCAAACAACAAATAAACATGTTTGAACAATGTCTTTCCTTTTTCGTTTCTTCCAGCGCTGTCAACATGTCTAAGGCCACTGTTAAGAAGCTGCACTGGCGCTCAAAAGTGCAGGAGAGCTTCGTCCCACTGGGCGGAGCCTCTGGAGAGCTTGGCGTGGCCATTGGAGGTGGTGCAGATTATGGAGAGTTCCCATTTGTTACAGCAGCACCTGGGGGTGGAGCCACTGTTGGTGACGTCATCTTAGAAATTGGAGGTACACCTGTCCTGGGATTGACCTTGGGAGATGTAAGAGGGGTTCTGAACTCATGTCCACATCCCATTCGGATCAAAACCGTCTTACCAGGTACTTTTTTTTTTTTAGCGATAAGAGCAAATTGACTGTTGGGTGACACCATGAGTTTTTGCACTGATCCAACTCTTTCTTTGCATTAGATAAGAGTAGGACAATGCAAAGGAAAGACTTCCTGAATATATTTTTTTAACAATACACAACTGACAGAAGATTTAGATTTTTGTCGTTCAAAGAGACATTTCATCATCTTTCACTCACCCTCTTATCTTTTCTTTTTGTGGAAAAGGCTATATTTTGAAGGATACCCTGGCCTTTTTTCTCTTTAATATAATATAAATGAAAGGGAACTGACTGCGGCTGTCAAACTCTGAAATGAGTCTCATAACAATTTTATAAATTTGATTGACAGAATGTTCATTTTTACGTGAAATGTTCCTATTAGATATTTTAAGTTTCTAGTTCATAGGCCTGGGGTTAAACTTAGTGACCTTTTAATTACTAATCCAAATTTTTACTCACAAGGCTGCCTGCTAGTGCAACAAACCCCTTTATTTTATAGGTTTTATCTGCATTTTGTTGCACTTTTAAATACTTTGGATGTTTAAGAGCTTTATACCTACTGACATTATACAGCCCCAAGTAGATCACAGTGTTGACATGTCACGTTAGTGTCATTCTGCCGGAAGATTGTATTATCCTAATCTAGCCTCTCTGAATACATTACTTCCAGAAACTCCATGGGGATTTTATTTACTATATTCATATTATTAATTTCTAAAATTGGTTTTGACAGCATAAATTAATGCTCAGTGAAGGTATTTTCACTCTCTCAGATTTGTGGAGACAATGTCTTGAACTAACAAGAATGTCAAATTACTCCTCCTTTTGTGAGATACAGCATCATTTGTATAACAAACAAGAATTCTAAAAGCTTTTTTATTAATTAAATCCCACAACAAAACTATCGCTCAGAGATTATAGTTTTTTTTAGGTATTGAATGCTTGAGTATAGCAACTTTGCTGCTTGGTTTAATTACAGTAGAATTTTTGGTAGTAGAATAGTTACAGTATTTATGGAAATAACTAGCCTGACGTCGTCATACTCAGATTCTAGTCAGAATCTAAGTCAGAAATGTTGTGGGCGGGGCTAAATTTTGCTGTCATCCAGGCTAGGAAATAATCAAAGTAGAAAATTCATCTTTTTTTATTCTATTGAATTAATTATACATTAGCTTTCAAAATGTTGGGGTCAGTAAGAATATTTTGACATTGATATTGTTACAAAACATTAATATTTCACTAAGATTTCTACTTCAGATAAACGGTGTTCATTTGATCATTCTGTTCATCAAAGAATCCTGAAAAATCTATCGTGGTTTCCACAAAAATATTGTGCTGCACAACTGTTTTCAACATTGACAATAAAAAGAAATATTTCTTGAGCACCAAATCAGCATATTAGAATGATTTCTGAAGGATCATGTGACACTGAAGACTGGAGTAATGTCTGCTGAAAAGCTTCGGTTTATTTGAAAAATGAATGACACATAGTATATTTACATAACATCTGTTTTGTTTCGTTTCCTTAAAGAACTTTCGTTTCCTTATCTTTCCTTAAAGAACTTCAGGTTTTATCAAATGCTTTTTAACCTCCACAACCAATCTCCTCCTCCTCCATGTATGATGTTTATTATATACAAAAAGAACGAGAAAACCAAATTACTGTCAAAGTGTAATATCACTTGCCGCTGTTGTGCTTGGACAAAACAACTTAGATTAGTCCACACAGTATTTTTTCTCTCAAAACAGTATGTAAAAAGGATCCTGATTTGCCAATAGCTATGACAGGTGTCCACCTTCTCACATTTCAGTGTCAGACATTAAGTGGATGTGATATCCCTCTTTCTATTACTTAACCTCTCCGGAACTCTCTGCCCTGGTTGGCCCGATTGATCGCTGTCAGCGTGGGGCGGGTGGAGCCCGGCACTGGCGAGTAACGGGGCGGGCAATCCCAGTCCACAATGCATAAAGACCATCAATATCTTGCGCGAAATGAAGCTGGCTGTCATCTAAGGTCATAACGCACTTTAAAAAATGAATAGATCAGCGGGAAATGACTCATCCTACCTTTCCCATGAGTCCTTGAGGAGTCCATGTGTTGAGATTGTGTGCGTAAAGGACCACCGGATTATATTAAGTGCAGAAATCAATACAGAGAAGCCGAGCGGTCCTCGTTAGGTGATCCGCAGTGCTTGTTTGTGACAACAGCATACTGACCTTAGAGACTTCTGCAGTTGCAGTGCAGTCGCAGCATGCTTGAATGTGTCTGTGAGGTCTAAGGTGTTACTGTAGTAACCTGAGGTGTGCAGTATTAGGACTGAATTCAGGGGGAGAGACCGTTTAACCCCTATCGATCTTATGGTGTATTTTCAGAACTGCATCTTTGGCAGTTTCACTTTGCCAGTTCACCTTTTTTCTCATATTTCCATGGTGACAGCAGTGTTCTATTTGTGAATTTGGCAACAGTGCTGTTATTTAAAAGTGGTTTCAAATCTCTCCACTGTATTCTCGTTCATGTGTTTTGTTTGTAATCTGCAGGCTCGACTCTCTGTAAGGATCTGAGACTTTACCTGAGCAAGTGTTTTACACCTGGATCAATGGACAGCCAACTCCAACAGGTCATACGAGAGAACCTCTACCTGCGCGCTGTGCCCTGTGAGTGAACCAATTATGAATGTAATTTGATACTCACGACTGATCATGCCCAAACGTCATGCCCATTCCAAGTCAGAGACAGTTGCGTCAGTCGGTGTTCGCAGTTGGTGTTTAAAATCTGCTGCAGTCATTGGAAACGGTCTGTAAGTGTGTTTAGTTCAGTCTTAGAATGTTTCAACTAGTCGTTACTGGCATTAGATCACCCAAAAATGAAATTTCTGTCATTAATTACTCACCCTCTTGCCGTTCCAAACCTCGTTCAGGCCCAGAAAGGTAGTAAAGACATTGATAAAATAGTCCATGTGACTACAATGTTTCAACCTTAATGTTATAAAGCGACGAGAATAATTTTTGTGTGCAAAAAAACAAAATAATGACTTTATTCAAGTAGCTAGCTTCTGTGTCAGCGTCACACACGTCATTGTGCTCACATGACCAGAATTGGCCAATAGTGAGCCTACGTTTTGACGTAGAACCCGGAAGTGCTGCACTGTTTGTTGAATAATGTCCATATTTTGTTTTTTTTGCCCATAAAAAGTATTCTTGTCGCTTCATAACATTACGGTTGAACCACTGTTGTCACATCGACTATTTTAATGTCTTTACAACCTTTCTGGGCCTTAAATTTGTAATGACGTTGGTGCCTATGGGTGGTTCAGAAACCTCTTGGATTTCATGAAACATTTCTTCATTTGAAGATGAACAAAGGTCTTTTTACTATTTTTTCATCAGTCCGTTTGAAAACAAAGTCATGTTTACAAGATACCATATTGGCACGACAAGTGCTTTTGAGGATGAAATAATCACCGGATTTGGCCATGTTTGTCATTAAAGTTGAACAGTAGTATTTCATTTTCGATAAAACTATTTGTAGAGACTCCCAACCCATTATTTAAGTTAATTTTACAATCCAAAATGGTTTAAACCTCATGCTTTTTAGTCACAGGCCTGGCTACACAAGATTATGTATACAATATGTAAAATGGCTCCCTGCTTCTTCTCGCGATCAACCAAGGGTTCCTTGGCCTGAAGTTCACGCATATGAGAAATGAGATCTTGAAATACATCAGCCAGAAAAAGCATGCATGCAATCTCATGCTTTAATGCTCTCAGAGACTGTAAACAAATCCAGTTTACAATCATGTCAAACCTCATACAGAGTCAAAGGTTCAGTCACTTTGAGGCAATGCAATGCACTTTAACCGTTGCCTTGGCAACTGTCATCAAATGTCACAGCCGTGCGCTCATTGTGAATGGCACTGTTCCATATTTTGCCTTGCAACAAAACGGCAACTATTTTCAGAAATCATTTCATGCATTTATTAATGTATAGCTCACGTCGGCATCAGGCTCCCGTTCACCATCACAGCTGATGCATTTAATCCATCCTGCATGATTCGAACTTTGCCTATTTCCTGCTCTTGATCCCAAAGCTGCACATTTGTCTTTGTCTTCAGCCTGAGGTACCCTGCTGTGCCTTTCAGCACTCCTGCGCTTGCACATATGCATAAGCGCATAAGCACCCAAACACAGACCCATTCACACATGCTTGCGCATTTTCGTGCATCCATTCACATAACGCTTAATCTATCGGTTCAGTTGCACAGCCTGTCTACTCAAACTGAAAGGCTTTCCCAAATAACGTTCGCGTTTATTCAAAACGTCACATCTCTGAATTGATTGCAGGCAATTAGAAGACTGTGTACTGTAAGATGCTCCTCTTTTCTGTTCTTTTAAGTTAAAATAGCACAGGTGTGTCAGTACAAAAGCATGCGGCGATATTTAACCAGGTGCAAAACGTCATGTTAAATGGTTTGCATGTACAGAAATCAACATTTACTTTTCTAATACACATTCCTGCTTATACTGTGCATAATTCACCAGTATGTGTTGTGTTGTTCCCAAAGAGAAAAAAGTAATCTTTTGTCAAGATGTGATAACTTGCTCAATTGTTCTTTCCAGCTGACATCACAAAATCCCTATATTTCAACCCTGACCACCTGGCTCCGTTCTGATATTTTTCTCTTGCTTTTCACAATCCAATCAGTTTTTTGATGGATAAAAATGTTTTGCTCTTGTTAAATCTCCAATTTAAATCGGTCACATTATTACGGAAGTAAAAATTCCTCTGTGTCTAAATCCTTAATGTCTCATCCTACACATTCATTTCAGAGTGAATGTAATGGGTTCAAATGTGTTGCGTAAAAACGTCATTGTTTCAAAAGGGGGGGGAAACACTCTTTTTGCATTGGCTGTCATTAGGATTAATGCAATACAGGCACTGTGATGTTATACATGGGGTGTGTAATACTCTGGGACAATGCAGTGTTTTGTTATGAATGGCTGATTTATTGTATATGGTGGCTGAAGGCTTTTAAGTCATTACAATCCTGCTTGATGTTGAATAACTGTGTGTGTTGTATCCTTGCGATAGGTGCACTACCTCATAAACCTTTTCTCTTCCTGAAGACTTTTGCTTCAGAGCCATTTGTTATGTTGGCAAGTTCGATTGATCAAAGCATGCAGGTTTCCTACTGTATCTCTTCTGAATCGCCAGAATTGCGGTGATCAGGTTAGCCTAAATTGTGATGCACTGCTTATCTACCTAAGGAAAATCCACTTGTCCGAACTTTCGTGTGAGATGGAATTAAACTGAGAGAAAGTTGTATAATCTCATCACCGTGGGATTATAGAGCATGTCTGAAGTGTTTGAAATCATAATCAGTTGTCGCCTCACTCCACCGAAGTCATATGCAAATTGACACACGCACAGTTTATTTGATATACATTTAGTATGTAAACGCTGTAACATAACTGCCTTTACCCGCATTTGACACTCACATCATACATTAAACTCCAACTCTTTTCCATATCAAGGCCAATCAACTTTTTACAAGTTCAGTGTGACAGCTGTGTGTCTGTTTTCTCTGAGGTCTGTGGATCAAAGAGACTGGCTTCCTGGTGATGTCATCAGGATGTTTTTTTTTTTCCTCAAAGATGCATTAGATTTTTTAGCAAAGGGAAGATGCAAGTTTATGAAAAAATAATGAGCTATCTTTTAAAATGGCCCATGTGTCTGTAGCACTATAGGCTTCCTATTTTTACATTCTCTTTTTAAATGGCTTGTTGTCTATTTGTAACAAATTTATATGTATTTTTGATAAGTTAAGCAAAAAGAACAAACATTGTATTTTTTGATGATTACAGTCATATGCTTGCTCTCTCTACCCTGACCCAGGTACAACCAGGCAACCGCGGGATGGAGAGATCTCAGGGGTGGATTATAACTTTGTCTCCATTGAGGAATTCTTCTCCCTGGAAGAGTCTGGAGCACTGCTGGAAAGTGGGAAGTTCAAAGGTCAGAATCAGTCTCTCTTTTATATCCACTTTATGCATCTAAACCAGTGGTTCAATGCTGTCAAAATTATAATTTTTGTTTGTTTGTTCATTGCAAAGTACAAAGTTGATAAGGAAAACTAGGATGCCGGGTGTATTCAAAGCACCGCCGTTACTGTTTACTATGCGTGGAATGGTGCGCTGTGATTGGTTGAGCGGATGTATCGCATTCTGTAGCGAAGGGAGACTGGGATTTGTCGCGGTTTGGAAAGAAAGGGAGAAAACATGACAGAATAACACGGAGGATATCGCATTTTACATAAAATTGAAAATGCACTTTTCAATATCAACCAAATACAATACTGATTTGTACGGGTACTCAAAATGTTTTTAAATGCCGTTTGTCACGTTTTGCAACCAAACTCTTTATTTATATATATATACACAGTATCTCACAAAAGTGAGTACAATCCTCACATCTCAGCAAACATTTTAGTATATCTTCTCAACTTGGATAGATTTTGGAGTAGTCAATGTGCTGCTTGTATACAATATGCTGCTTGAGTACAACCTAAGTGAACATGTCAAAACTGTGTCCAAAGTGTCAATATTTTGTGTGAGCACCACTGTGATCTAGCACTGCCTTAATCCTCCTGGCCATGCACCAGAGCTGTACAGGTTGTTGCTGAGATTACAGACCTTCTCTTCTCTATCTTCCGCTCGAGGATATCCCCCAGTTGCACCAGGGCATCACCACACATTTTGGACACCATCTGAGCCAAACAAGTCTATCTTAGTCTCCTCCGACAATAGGACATGGTTCCTGTAATTCATGCTCTTGGGCAGGTTAATTTCTTACGATCCAGCTTCAGAAGAGGCTTCCTTCTGGGACGACAGCCATGCAAACCGACTTGTTGCAGTGTGTGGCGTATGGTCTGAGCACTGAAAAACTGACCTTCTGCTTCTGCAACATCTGAAGCAATGCTGGCAGCACTCATGCGTCTGTTTTTTGAAGCCAGCTTCTGCACCTGACGCACGGCACGAGGACTCAACTTCTTAGATTTACCCTTGCAAGGCCTAAACCTCTGTGTGACCCTGGCCTGTACTGTTTCAGGGTGTTACCAATCTTCTTATAGCCTAGGCCATCTTTTTGGACAGCAACAATTCAAATTCTCAAATCCTTAGAGTTCTTTGCCATGAGGTGCCATGTTGAACATCCAGTGGTCAGTATGAGAGAATTGTACTCAAAGCACAAACTTGAACTGGTCTATTACAAGATACAACAATTTGTGTGGTCCTGTCAAGCACTGTTATTCAAAAAAATTAGCAAAAATCTAACCTGTTATTTAAGTAACACAATTGTGGGAGGAAAATCACTTAAAATAAATGGTATTGGTACCCCTAGAAATTCTTATGAGTAAAATATCTCTGAAGTATATTCCCATTCATATATTTATGTTTTTTTTTAGCTCACCAGGATGAGAAAGAACATGAAATTGTCCAGCCATGACTTCTTGTATCACAGGAGTAAAATGAAGAAATATAAAGGCCAAATTCCCTTAATCCATCAAAAGTAAAACTAAAGAATATAGTTCTGATGTACAGCAAAAGGTTGTTGAGCTTCCCAAATTAGAAAGTGACTTAAGAATACAGCATTCAAAGCATTCAGAGTTCCCATTTCCACCATTAGAGCAATAAATAAGAAGTTTTGATCAACTTAAGATATTACAAATCTGCCTGGAAGAGGACATATGTCTATATTGTCTTAATGCACGGTGATGAGGATAATTTGAGTGGCCAAAGATCACAGCTGGAGAATTGCAGTCTTAGGGTCAGAAAACCTATAAGAAATAAAAATAAAAATCCTCTGCTCTCATCCAAAATAAACCGGCTTCTATGGTCACATAAAAACAAAAAATAAAAGCTTTTTTGGCTGCAAACCCACCAGATGGGTTTAGTGCAAACAGGGATAAAAAGTACCTGGATAAAAAAAATGTGCTGCTGAATCTTTAAAGGGATACTCCACCCAAAAATGAAACTCACTAACATTTTGTCATTTTTTCATTAACTCACCCTCAAATTGTTGCAAACCTGTATGAGTTTCTTTCTTCTGATGAACACAAAGGAAGATATTTTGAAGAACGATTGGAACCAAACGCCAAAGTTCCAATCGTTCTTCAAAATTTCTTATGAGCAAACCTACACAAACAATCTGCTCCTCCAGAAACTATCTTTCATTAAGTTATTCACATTTGTTTTTACTGATTTGATCATGTTTTTCAGCGACCAATATAAATGTTTTACACATTCTACCTTGTTTAAAACCATTCTATTCCATACATTCAAAATGTCACAAAAAATCAGTGTGAAAAATGCGTCTGTTCATCAAACCTATGGGACAGACAGGCCTTGAATTTGATGTGGAAGGAGTTATTTACTGTTCAACTGAGTAGTTTGTGTGCGCGCATTTGAGTTTGAGTGTGCTCGTGAACACATGGTGAGGGTCAGGGCTTCACGCCAAAGCTCAAAATGCTCAAGCCAATCAGAATTAAGAGAAGCACCCTCCAGACTGCGGACAAAAGTGCCGTGCTGGCTCGGTTCTGTCCTCCAACGTTATCAGCAGAAAGAGCTGAAAAAGAGCCCTAATGGAGAGAGAACAAGCGTGTAATGTAGACTGATGTCTGAGCCTGCTGATGTCTTTGTTAAGGGTCTCATACACAGCTGCAGATTCACACTATGACATCCTTCAAAGTTGCAGCTCTTGGATTTATGGATATGCTGACTCATGGTTTTGATACTGCTGTGCTACTTTACTTTTTGTCTTTGGAAAGTAAAAAAGATATTGTTTATTTATGTCCAACTTGGTCGACTCGGTCCCCTTTTGGTATGGTTTTGAGGTTTTTAAACATGCATTTGGGGAACTCAAGGACTGATGATTGATGTAAATGTCATGGTCTAAATAACTGACTATCACCAATAGAAATTTGAAATAGAAATAGAAACTGGGGGAATTTTTACTGGGACAAAATCTTATCTTGTGTTCAAAAGTTTGGGGTATAAGATTTTGTATGATTTTGAAAGACTCACCAAGGCTCCTCGCTAAGGTTGCATTTATTTGATTTAGAAAATGACAGAAAACAGAAATATTGTGAAATATTATTATAATTTGAAGAAATTGTTTTCTATTTCAATACATTTAAAAATGTAATTTTATGTTTCAGGTCTCGTTACTGCAGTCTTCAATGTCACATGATCCTTCTGAAATCATTCTAATATGCTGATTTCACTGTAAAAAAATATTGTTGGTTTAACTTAAAAAATTAAGTAACCTGGTTGCCTTAAATTTTTAAGTTGATTGAACTGGAAAAAGTGAGTTAATGCAATGAAGGAGATTGATTTAATCATCAGAAACTCAAAATAATAAGTTATCTGAACTAAATAAATTAAGTTGATTTGACAAAAGAAAAAATGTTGTGATTACAAATCTTGAAAATATTTTTTTTACAGTGTTGGTACACAATCAACATTTTTATCAATGTTTAAAACAGTTGTGCTGCTTAATATTTTTGTGGAAACCATGATGCATTTTTTTCAGGATTATTTGATTAATTTAAAGTATCTTGTATAATATAAAAAATGTCTTTACTGAAACTTTTGATGAATTTAATGTATCATATTAATTAATAAAAGTATTAATTTCCTTAAAAAAAAAACCCTTGCTGACCCCCCAGAAATAACACTAGAAATGTGAGATTTGGTATTATCAGTTTAATATGCCTATAATTAACCACAAAAGTGTTTTTAACACCTGAGTGATGATGCCCCACAGCCTATTAGTCATCTCTCTAGCTAGAAACCACACCACACTCCTACTTTTCTATCACTCTGTACAGGAGAAAAGAGGCTTTACTCTATAATCCCTATTTCAGTTTCTCTGTCTCCAATCACCCCTCCACCTTCATTCCCTCTCTCTTTCTCTCTCTCTTCTCATGTTTTCTCCAGTTGTAAATAAGCTGCAGTTATATCTCTGAAAAATTCCAAACATTTAACTATTGTGCTGAGTAAACTCTCTTATAGCTGAGAAGTTTGTGCTCCTAGTGCACTTATATTGTAAAAAAAAAAAAAATATCTGCTGTTTTGAAGTTTTTATGTTGCCTTTATTTTAGAGATTTACAGGTAGATGTTCAGAGGTGGATTAAGCTAATATTTTTGCCATTGATCTGATTGCTAAAAGAGCTCTGGAACATCCTGTCAGTTTATTAGTTTCATAACAGCAGTGATTAAGGGTTTTAAAGAGAGCATGATCTAGGGCAACAGCAGTAGCCACGAGCGGAACAAAACGTCTCTTTTTCTCTTTTGATAAAATGTAGACGTATAATTTTATCATTTAAATTGGTGACACAAACCTTCCACTTTCTATATAGTGGGGTCACATGCCACATTAGAAATGGCTTTTCGATTAAAACAACATTTTAAACCAGGAAAGTTTTAGAATTTTGAACAGTTTAAAATGAGAAATGTTAGGGCGTAAAATGAATTTGTCAATACTTCTAGGTCACTAATCAAATTTATCTCACTGATCACGTGAACGGCTTGGTACGAAAGTTCAGATTTTTTTTTTCTATTGAAGCACTAGATGATCTTTTTGGAACATTCGCTCAAAACATGCAGGATAACATGGATCATCAGATTTTGTGAAGCTCTTGCCAGACATGTGAGTTCATGCCAGCTTGAGTGCATGTTATCGTTTGATAATATAATAAAGAATTTAGTATTAAATTAGAAAAAAAAATACTTGTGGTTTCTAACTTTGGTCTGTATGTCAGGTAATTGTACATCGTAAAGCTTTTTTTGGCACCATTTTCTTTGCAAAGTTAATCAGAATAATGGAGATGGTATAGTTTGTATTTTGGCTATTATCAAATAAATTCATGTAAAATGTTTTTGAAAATTTTGATATTCAAGTTATAAAGCCTTCTGAATCAAGCTGCTGGATTATTGTGTTCTGGCCCACAATTCAAGAAAAGGTCAAGGACAATAGCTTTTAGGTTGAAAATGGACGGTCTTGTCAAGAACTGTTTCAGTTGCATGTAATACAATGTGTCCAAAACCCATTGTATTTGAATGTTTTCTGATTGGAACAGTTTTGGGACTGTGGGCTATATTGGGGGCATCTATAAAACATCTCTGTCTTAACAGGGAACTATTATGGCACACCTCGGCCGGTCCACATTGGTCCTGACAGCCCCCCCATTACGTACCAGGAACATCGAAACCTCTTGAGGAATTTTCGTACCCGCAGCAAATCGCTCAGCAACCTGGAAAAGGCTGTGGAGGAAGGTGACAACAGCGAGGAAGACTCTGGTCTATCAGGTACAGTGTTTTTAAATGCAGGCACCTCAAAACACATTTCTTTCCTAGCCCTGTAAGGTCATCATATTTGGAATTGACTTCACATAGACTTCATTTTGCAGTTACTTTAAACCTGCAGATTTTTTTAATACAAACGGATGTCAGCTCAACCAGGACATATTTGCATTTTTTTATGTTTTTGACATTAAATACCATGGAATTGTGTTCAGAATTTATGCTTTTCTCATATTGGAGATGGCAAGAGAGGAGAGTAACATGAACAGCGTGACCTCTCGCTGGCCTGAGGTAGCCTAAGATTATACAAGACGGCCACATCTCATGTCATGTTCACTGTACTCTACTCTCTGTTCCCCAGCGGGGTCCGCCGGAGCCAGCAGTGCCCCTCCCACCACCATTGTCTCACCTAATCAGACTTGGGACTCAGGCGGTGGGCGGGATGGAGGGGTTGCCATGGAGAACGGAGCACGTGGAGGGGCTTTGCCTGAAAACTGGGAGCTGGCGTTCAGTGACACGGGCGAACCCTATTACATCAAGTGAGTCAGCAGGGGAAAAAGGAAAAAATAAGATGGTATAGTGGGACAGAGTGGGCAAAAATAGAGACAGAAGGTCATTTGCTTCCTCCAGTAATCAAAGATTATACTCAAAGTTGACATGATGTTTTTCTATGTCACATTGGATTTTTGACATGTGAAGGCGACATTTAAACTTTAAGATGTGCATCAATGAAAAATTTTGAATTCAGCGGATGGAGTCTAGTTATCATGTTGGAAGTGTTTTTAATGCATAGAAAAAGGTGACATTTGAACTTAAGGATGTGCATCAATAAAAATGCATATTCTTTGCGTTTATCTATGAAAATTAGGTGTGCTTAATGTTTTTTACTCTCTGTACTACTGTTGTATATTTCATGTTGCTGATGAAACCTTGTGGGGGAGAAAAGTCTCTAATTTCTTTCATTTTTCAGCCATAACTCAAAGACCACAAGCTGGCTGGACCCAAGGACTCAGGGCAAAGAGATTGTCAGCAAGACGGAGTGTGAGTGCATATATGTGCATGGGTGTGTGTGTGTGTGAGCTTGGCCCCTCTCCACATTTTACTCCCTAACACACCCTCACTCTCTCTGCAGTCTTCATACAAAGATTAATGACAAACCTTCCTGGAGCCATTTAGTCTTTCTCTCACGCCTTCATCTTATAGCTTGTTTTCCTTGCCTTTTAAACCTTATCCACAATCCCCTCGTCCCTCCCTGCTGGCTTTCACCTCTCATCTCTCTTTTCCCTTTAATGTTATCTATCACTCAAAGCATGCTCTCTTATATTTGAGAAGGTCATGTCTGCTATCCCTTCTGAGCTGAACGGTTTTCAGAAGCCATTACATCTGTTACAATGCACGTGTGTAAGAGGCCCACGTGTGCACATGTATGTGAATAGATACAAGTGGGCACCAGAATTCTGAAACTAAAATGAAAAAAATAATATGATATGTGTTTAAAATCTAATCTAAGCTTGGAGAAGTTTTAGGAATTTGAAAAAGTAGTTGAATATAGTGTGTAGTGTATGTGGTATACTGTCTGCTATTGTTTAAAAAATAGTATATGCATTATGCAGGTTTCTGAAAGTAGTATGCTACATTGTCACATGACCTCTTCAAATTGCATGTTTAATGTAAGTGGTGGAAGTAAATGTGGTTATAAAAATTCTTTTAGCTGTCTATGCAATTGATGAGTCAAGAACAAAATGCAAAAACTAGAAAACTTATACTGTACTTTGGGTAATTGTCACCTATGAGATGGAAAGCCAACTCGAGCACTTTGCATTGTGGGGGAAAAAGAAGCCTTTCAAAGTGCACTGTTGTGTACCCTACATTTTAGTATGTATACTGTGTGATAGTTAGCTGTTTTGGAAATAGACAGTGTTTTGGAAAGTGGTGTTTAAATGGCTTACTAGGCTTAATAGCATAAAGTATTTTAAAATTAAAAAAGTACTCCCCTAGATACAAGTGTGTGATTGAACCATTTATTCAGATTATAAGCTGCACAGCTCACATCCCAGCAG
This sequence comes from Pimephales promelas, assembly GCF_988280905.1. Lineage (NCBI taxonomy): Eukaryota > Metazoa > Chordata > Actinopteri > Cypriniformes > Leuciscidae > Pimephales > Pimephales promelas. The sequence continues at coordinate 23,683,436 of NC_142782.1, forward strand.
ATGGCACTGTTGTTTAGCAGTCAACTCCATCCTAAAACAATGTCGTGATGAGGCTTGAAGGCATTGTTAGATTTTTGTGGACTTAGCATACCACATGTAGACACTTATTTCTATGTTTGTGTGTCGCTGTCAATTAGTACCTGCATTCACAGACCAACCATCTGAACTGAAGGGCTATTCCATACACACTCGCCTGTCGAAAGGGCCTCGTGGGTTTGGCTTCAACATTGTGGGTGGCAGTAGACCTCGAGAGTTCCTGCAGGTGTACAGCGTCACCCCAGGAGGCCCATCTGCACTCAAAACAGGTGAGACTAGGAGTTTTAACCCTAAAAAAAAAAAATATTAAAACACCAATGCAGCTGGCACTGTATTGCAAACACTGACCATGTAAAACTGGTACTGTATGTACTATTATTTTTATTATAGTTTTCAAAAGTCTGAGACCTGAACATTTTTGTGTTTTGTGCTTTTATACTTTTATTGCAATCAATGACTATTATAATTATTGTTCTTTAAATCTTTTTTATTATTCAAAAGAAAATGTTACCTAAAGCAGTTGTTTTGCTTTCCTTAATGAGACATGTAGTAATATGTGGAAAGGCATTAGCTGAATTAAATGGAAATTATGTTAAAAATATATATATATATATATATATTTAAGCTATTTAACATATATTCTAATTTCGCAATGAGAAAATCTTACGCACTGGAGTGGCGATTAGGCGAAATGAGAAAGGATTGAGGATTTTCCTGCATGCCGCATTCATATTACCCTGGCAACACCAGTATTCTCTGTTGGAAACTGCTAAGTGGCTTTTGCTTTTTGCTGCTTTTGTATAAATCTGCAGCACAGGAGATGGCACTTCAATGGGTCAGCTTTTTAAATATTTATAGATGTATGATAGATATAATAATTTAATAACACACATAGATTTGGCCAGGGGACTCTTAAGGACGTTGTGAATCATATGTGGTGTAATAGTTCTGCTGATTATAATGTCCTCTTTTTACACTTAAAAGAAGACAAAATAGATCTGGATTTAAGTCAGCTCATTTATAGACCAGGGGAGAGAAAAGGACCAGATGGATAAAAGGTAGATTTTTACTGTCAGGAGCATGAGCAGTTTGCTTTTCCTCTCTCTCTCCCCATCCTAATCTATCCCTCCAATCCTCACTTTTATTTTTGGCAGGAAATCCCATGAAACTCGCGCTTTTTCTCTTTCTCTCTTCTCTGTGGATTAGATTATTATGCCTGTATATACGTGTATGTATTTGGTGATCTGGAGGGTCATGGTTTGAATCTCCTGATCTTCTCTTAATCCAGATGGGGCTGTAGGTTTTAATCTGCCTTCTATTACACACGCCACTGTCCCCTCACGTGTTCTGACAACACCCACACACACTCACTGCCTAAAAGGGTCACGTGATATAGCCCTTTTTTATATCCCTTGTGATTGATTTATTTGACCTTGTTAAAATAGGGTTCATCCTCCCCTTTCTAACATTAGTTTCAATGAATTGTCTTTTTCTACTGGCTGGAAGTTTTAAAAGCTACAGTAGGGTTTTACTGTACACTGATGAAGATTAAGGCCATTTTTGATTCCTCATGATATGACCTCTTTAGTACTTGTGTACTCACAAAATGAGAATCTGATTGCTTTCGATTTCCGTCGTGTACAAATACAAATGACAGAAATGTCTCTCTCTCCCTCAGCGGACATCCTGGTGTACATTAATGACTTGTGTGTGCTGGGTCTGTCCCATAAAGAAGTGGTAGAAATGCTGAAATCCGTCCCCATGGGTCACAGTGTGGATGTGGTTCTTCGTCGAGGTTACCCCATGCTCTACAACCCTGATGGCTGCCCCAAAACAAGCCTCGCATCCCCTTCCGATCCAACCAGTGCCAAACCTGCAGCCCCCAGTTCTGCTCAATCCCAGGTTCAGCATCCTGATGGACACCAGCCTGGCTTGGTGAACCTCAATCGCTCCATGTCCCACCACAACAACTTCTACCCCCGCATGCAGAAAGAGGCCTTGGATGCGAACGGGAACACAGCACCCCAGCCTTCCTACTCAATGGTCAATGGAAATGGAGTGGGAGGGACTTTAGGATTGGGGGCGGTGCCTTTAACAAATGCCCCTCCCCCATCAGAGCGAATGAGCTCTAGTCACAGCGATACGGAGGTCAGCTCTGTTGTCACACGCAGGTAACCAGAATTGCTTATCGAGCTGGGTTTATTATTATTATTAATAATGATATATAAATATGTTGTTTATTTTATTTTTATTTCAAGTTTATTTATATAGGGACAGGATAAAAAACCTTGATTCCAGTCGAAAACTGGAAAATCTGTATTGCACATCAAGAGTATAGCATAAGCTAATTTGTGTTTCGGGTCCCTAGAAAGGGACCCGAAACACATAAATCGAGCTGGGTTTATTATTATTATTAATAATAATATATAAATATGTTGTTTATTTTATTTTTATTTCAAGTTTATTTATATAGGGACAGGATAAAAACCTTGATTCCAGTCGAAAACTGGAAAATCTGTATTGCACATCAAGAGTATAGCATAAGCTAATTTGTGTTTCGGGTCCCTAGAAAGGCATTAAAAAAGTCTAATCATAGAATAAGCCCCTGTTTACACGAGAACGCTCACGGGTGAAAACGTAAAAATATTTTATCGGATGATAATACGGCATAGGCGTTTTGGGGGCTTAAAAAAAAGTGAAACCACCCTCCAGAGTGGAAATCTTAAAAACACTCCACCGCCGTGTTCCCGTGTATACGGTAAAAACGCAAAAGTCTGCTAGACAGTGAAGGTTGTACGCAGGAGCGTGGACTTGGTGTTTTTGTGTGGCAGTGCTCCACATTGCCACCTAGGCGCCTGGAGAGCATACTACATTGAATATCACACACTTTTGTGTAAACATAGCCTAAAGCTAATACAGCATGTAATTTATACACATACAAATACAATCCGAAATGACCTAATCAGGTCATTATCAGTAATGAATATGGTGGTAGTAATAATATGAATAATTATTATTATTAATAATCATAACTATATAATAGCATATTTTTATCTGTTATAAATGATTAAAAACATCTGTGTTAATGATTATTAATAGTAATGAGTAATTGGGCGGCAGTGGCTCAGTGGTTCATGTGGGTTGTCTACGAACCGAAAGGTTGGTGGTTCAATCCTCGGTTCCACCTGACCAAGTGTCGAGGTGTCCATGAGCAAGACACCTAACCCCAGCTGCTCCCGACGAGCTGGATGGCGCCTTGCATGGCTGACACCGCCGTCGGTGTGTGAATGTGTGTGTGAATGGGTGAATGTGAGGCAATATGTAAAGCGCTTTGGTGGCCATTAGGTCTATGAAGGCGCTATATAAATGCAGTCCATTTACCATTAAGGAACATGGTAATAATAATAATGATGATAATCATTATTATTAACTTTAATAATAACAAATTATCATGGTTACATAATATCACAACCATGTTCATTACCATTATTATTATTATTGATGCTCTTCTGTTGACGCACGCATTTGTTTCCTCCACTCTCTACCCAGAGCTTCCCTTGTCCGAAGCTACAACAACAACACTCTTCCAGCTCCTTCTCACACCCATCATAGTTCCAAGTCTTCCGAGAGTGATCTCTCCTCTGCTACGCTGCCCCTGCCCCGGCCCGAGGTGGGTCCTACCGCGCCGCCACCAGGAGCGCCTAGCACCCAGCGGCCTCCCATGCCCCAAACATCTCTTGCCGTCGTACCCCCAACCGAGCACCCACCCTGTGGTTTCAACGGGTGTCCAGCCAACAATCCCCCGCGGCCTCTTCCGGGTGGCCTAGGGTCCCCCGGAGCCCCGGGTGGGGTAGGTTGTGGGGGAGGGGGTGAGCTGGTACCTGTGGCCTTGGGCAGGAGCGAGGGAGGGGGTATGGGTTTCAGTGTGACGGCTGGGGGGCAAGGAGGGCAGCTGGCAGTGGTGAAGAGGGTCTGGGACAGACGACAGTGCCCCTCCTTACAGCCAGGGGATGCCATTATTAAAATCAATGGCGCTGATGTGCAGAGCCTCAGCTTCGCACAGGTAAATTCAATAACTCTGCAAGTCTTTTTCTGAAACTCTTCCCTCATAAACCGTCTAAATTTGAATCCTTTCGTTTGATTTCTTTTTTTTTTCTTCATATGAACAGGTGCAGCGGGTGCTGCAAGAACATACCAAACAGGGTGAGGTGGTCTTACTGGTTTACAGAGGAAGTGAGTGTCACCCACACTGTATGCAGATAGATCGTTTATTATAATAAACACTGCAAAAGAACAAATGAAAAAAAAAAGTGTTTTGTCAAATTTAAGATTTTTTAAAAATTTGTCAAACAAAATGCAAAAAAAAAAAAACTATACTAAACTATTAAAAAAACTAAAACTAAAGGCATTACAACATTATAATGTTCAGTATGAAAAAATAATATTCATTTTGAGATTTAAGATTACGTAAAAATTACATTTAATATTTGTAAATGTTAATTATTTGTGTTTTTAAAGATTAAATTTAAGTGACGGCAATGGTGATCTAAATATAAAAAGAGAAAAGACTGTGTACAATTAAATATCTAATATCAGCCAATATTAAAATAAAAAAAGTTTAATAATATTGTCACATAACTATAAAATATAATATAATATAATGCACATATCTGACCACATATTATTTCTATATATTTATCACGAATTGTTATTATATTTAGGATTAATTCAATATAAATAAACAGTAGCTATAGCAGGACAAATCTATCAGTACCTCCTGCCCCCATCACTCATCATTATCCTGTTCTCTCTCAGGTCCTCTTTGCTCCCCAGGCTCCCCAAATGCCTATAAAAGACCTCCTCCCTCCCTGGGCACCCCAGATCTGACGTCACCCTCCTCCGATGGTGCTGTGCCCAGCCAGAGCACCCTCTCTCCCTCCTCGCCCTGCAGTGACCTCCCCAACCTGGTCCAAAGCACCAGCTTCCTGGACTCTGTGCCCGTGACCCTGACCCTAGAGCCCCGGGACTGGTTAGGGGTTGAGGACGGACCTGCTCAGTGGAGCCGTACTGCTGCCTCTAACCTCGGCGCGGTGTCCAAAAGCCATGTAGACGCGAGGGGAGTAGTCTCCTCCAGAGCGATGGAGGTGGAGTTGAGACGGAGACCAGGAGAGGGATTCGGGTTTGTCATCGCATCACAGGACGTAGTGAATGGAAGTAAGTACAGGCTGGGTGGAACATGATCTGCATTTTTTATTTTCTGGCCAGTGGATGTGACCTTGCATTGTTTGTTTTATATCTGGTTATTCGGGTACTTGGAAGCCAAACAAATAAGTTATACATTAATACAACATTATTTAATCAAAATGATATACCCTGGAAATATATAGTCCGTCTGCGTAAAGCAATTATCACAGAGGGGAGAGACTCTATAATTCTGCCTGTATTGCTGTTTGAAGACCAGGTGAATCATCATCGCCAAAAAAATAAATAAATAAATTGTAGAGAAAAAGGGCATTTTACCCCTCTAAGCATGTTGGACGTCTGAGTCATGTCATTATGCAATAAGCATGTGCACAGAAAATCTCTAACTAGCAGAGTGATTATGATTTCTTTCACTTGATTTGAGGCTTAGCTCTCTTATTTTTTAGAAGACGTTTCTAGTTGTTGTTTTTTTATCAGTTATTAAATGCGCTTGAAGGATTTGTGCATCACTGCTCTGAGTGTGTTAAGATAAGTTAAAGTCTGAGTGAGGTCATGGTTTGTCCAGCACTGTTGTGTGAAACAACAAATGGAACAGTTTCCTGAGTGAGCAGTTTTTCCTGTTTTCATTCTCTCTCTCTTTTTTTCTTGTGCATTGTGCTTTTTGCCAGTTGTTTAGAAGTCCAGTACTTGTTCATTGTCATTTGGGCTTTATTGTTTAGCAGATAAACATCTTCTGTTTTTTAAAATAGATTTCCAACAAAGAACCGCTGTGATCTGTCTGTTTTCCATGTTTTCTTTATCGTTTTGTTTACAGTTTACATGCACACAGTACTTCATAGAACTAAAGGTTTCTAATAACTAGACATTGCATCAATGTAATTTAATGCATTGATTCATGAATTGAATAATTGTTCATATTTACTATAATAGTTAATGAATTATTACATTACATTATCCAAAATAATCTTTCTTTTCAGGTATAACATTCAGATTTGAAATGTATTGTTGTTTAAACATTTTTGCCTTTTTTTAATTTTGAAATGAACCAAATAGAATCCAATCAGCCATATTTCTATGATGATCTATTATACAATGTATAAAATACTTGAAAATTAATCAAATATTTATACCTGAAAATATAAATGGCAGAATTTGTAGGTATTGAAAAAAAATGTTTTTGAAAGAAGTCTCTTATGCTCACCAAGGCTGGATTTATTTGATAAAAAAATACAGTATAAAACAGTAATATTGTCAATTATATTGTAAGTTTATTCATTTCTGTTTTAATATATTTTAAAATGTAAATGATTCTTGTGATGGCAAAGCTAAAAATGTCACCATCATTACTCCAGTCTTCTTAATTTTTTTTTTTCAAGTTAATTTGATGAATAGAAAGTTTTAAAGCACAACATTTTTTTGAAATAAATATCTTGGTCACACTTTAGCTTAGGGTTCAATTCTAACTATTAACTCTATTTATTCCCTGGTATTGGGCAGGAATAAGGGATGCAGAATAAGGCATTAATATGTGTTTTGGATTAATAAAGTACTAATAAACAGCCAATATCCTAGTATCATACATGATAATAAGCAATTAGTTATAAAAGTGGACACTAAACTAAAGACCTTAATCTTTTATAACCTTAGAAATGTGCGTAATTTTGTAATGTGTCCTTGCTGAAAAAAAGTATCAAATTTGTTACTTACTTGACCCCTAACTATTGTATATAAAGTACTGTGTGTGTGTGTGTGTGTGTGTACTGTATGTGTGTACTATAAATTCCAATATATAGTTGTAAATATCACACTCACAGTCTCAGGCTGATAGTTTTGCAATGAATCAGTGTGGTATTAAATCACTTTTATTTTCCACGTATTCCCTATCATGCTTTCACTCAACATCCCTCCCTTCAGTGATCTCTCTCTCTCTCTCTCTCTCTCTCTCTCTCTCTCTCTCTCTCTCTCTCTCTCTCTCTCTCTCTGCACTCATTCAGCCTCTCCCCCTCTCTCTTTTCCTCAGTTCAGTTTTGTCTGTGCAAGCCTCCTCAGTGTCTCTGTTCTGAGGGGAAAAAACACCTGAACAGTCCTTGTTTTCTCCATTTTTTTCATTGTTTTGTAATATTATATGTAGATTAAAGACTCCGTGTCAGGAATTCTCTGGATTTGAAGCTGGATTTAGAAACTCTATCAGGACAAAATGCTGGAAAGGCTTCAGTCTGCCCTGAAAACGATGAAGGACGCGAAACGTAAATACTCTCTTACCTCTTATGTACTCTTATAATATCTGTATTTAGGTTAATTATTGCCCCTGGTACTGTTTACTTTACAAACAATTAAGTTAATTGTTAGTAAAGTAAACAGTACCATTAAGTACTGTAATTTGCAGCTGAATCAAGTTTAGTGATGTTTAAACGTGATTTAAAACATTGTGCGTGGGAAGTCCGCTTTTGTGAGGGAGAACAGGATGCATGTTTTGCATGTTGTATTGTATCCGTAGCCTTGGTCTCAGCCTCAGTCTGGTAGTTCTTCTAAAGTGCATAATTTTTGATTGCTCTCTCTGTACTTTTCATACGTCAGAGCGTCCTGGCGCTGTGGTTCACCTGGGGTCTCACATGCTTGAAATATTTCCAGTGGTAGTGCCAATGAAAGGCTTAATTCTTCTGTGATTTGTTGGACCAGTGAACACAGACTCATCCACAATGTAGAGGCGTTCAAATATCTGCTTACAGACTTCAGTAGAGATAAAGAGAAAACTCAACTTTGAAGCATAATGAAAAAATATCATTCACATTTACAAACAAGTATAGTAGAAATATAAGTAAGTCTGGGTACTAATGGGTTTTTTTTGTACACTGTACCATAGTTTTATGATCATAGTATTCTTTCCATTACAAAAACCTATACCCATAAACCCTTGTACCATGGTGCAAGGATGGTAATACTACAGTATTTTGACATTTATCAAGGTACTACAATTCATGTACCATAGTATTCACATGCCACTCCATGATATTTATAAGAATACCCTGCTGGTACTGTCAAAGAAATACACCCATGGTACTACCAGGTACAAAATACTATGGTCGTACTATGGTAAGTGGACAATGAATATAATGCCTTGATATTTTATGATACCATGTATTACCATGTTTATTTGACCATGTACCATCTACCAAGGTATTCTTTTGAAATCTGAAATCTATTGGGGCGTCATGTAATTTTCTGTCAGTTAAATCATTACTGTTACAAACTGAACACCCTGAAAATCTTATCATGTGTGTGAGATCATCAGAATGAGGTAATTTGTTGGGTATGTGTGTGAGACGGAGAGAGCGAGTTCCTTCCAGTCGTGTTCAATACGAGATTGTCTGTATCTTATCTGTATCCTCTCTATGCTGTTATATCCTTAAGGCACCGTCGTATCTCGTAAGCCCGTTTTCATTTTTCAGAGTGAGTTGTTCTGGGGTCAGCTGATGCTGTTTTGTGAAGCATAGCAATGTTAAAAGACATCGCAGGTTCTGGATCATTGGTTGAGCATATTTTCTCCATGTCATGTGAGGTTTCGCATTGTTCATTTTAGTGCATATTTACATGACTGGACTAATAAGCTGGATAAGATTAAATATTAAACAGATGGTTGGTTTTGCATCTTTATCCCCATAGGAATACAAGCTGGCTTGTATGTGTACAGTATGTGTAATGTTCATTATGCATTTCGTGGATCTCTTGCGTAAAATCAATTAGTTTGTTGCTATAACTAAGTTTCACTGCAGATACGGTTTCCTGTGCAGTGTTGGGATTGTTTGATTCTGCAGGGTCAGCCTGATGTAAATGAAGTGTTGTGGGTCTGATGCTCAATCACCATTAGTATTACTGCTGTGATCTGCAGCTGTGTGTTTCTGCTCCGTAGTGTGTGAAAGTTTTGTTTTCCTTACGTTTTTGTCACATAATTATTTAATATATTATTATTTAACATAATATTTTGTGTTAAATATGGACAAAGCCAGCCATTGGGTTACATTTTTAAATTAAAATTTTTAACCCAATGGCTGGGTTTGTCCATATTTTACTCCGAATTGGGTTAAAACAACCCAACATTTTTTAGAGTACACATACAGCATTTTTTAAAGATTTTAAAAAGTTTCAATACACATTTTTGTTGAGCAGTTTTTTGTTTTTTGTTTATATCGAAAGCAATATACTGTATTAAAATGATTCTGGAAGCAAGCTAATTTTCATATGGAAGCAATGATAATAATTTCTACGACTTTTTTTTTTTTTTTTTTTTTTGTCAATGGATTATCCTTTCCAGGTCTTGGAGCTGCAATCTATGATGGTACCACTACTTTTTATGTGTTTAAGGGATAGTTCACCCATTTTCTCTAAATTGTTTAATTACTACTTTATTTCTAATACGAGTTAAGGAAATTTAATCCAGGCACAAATTGTGCTCTTTTACTGTTGCCTTTCATTCATTCATTCTATTCATTCTACTCATGTACAAACAGAATCATTTACTCGCTGGTCGCTCAAGGGTATTGTCGATGCATTATATAAATGTAAATATGCAAATGGTAGAAAATGAGGGACTTATCATAATTTTGTGGTTTTGAGTTTTATAGTTATAATTAAAGCCAAAGTGTGTAATTTCAAATGGAATGAAAAAAGGTAGCACTACGTTTTACAGTGTCCTCATTACATGTTACATGTAGTTACTGTAGTAGATTCTCTGCCATTGGCTGGCTTATCATATATCCATACCCTCAAACAAAGCTGAATTGTCATTTCAAATGGAATAGCAAAAATACTGACTGGCTTATCATATAACCAAACTCATGCTTTTGTTTGAACTGTTATCAGACTTAAAGTAGATTTCATTGGCTGATCAGATAACCACTCCTCAATACTATGCTATTGGGTGAATTGTTGTCAGGCTGGCTGCAATGTTCATGCAATCAGGACAATGTTTTGACAAGTACTTTTCTGTACCTGTATGTCTTCATAATAAACTGGGATATGAGAAAGTATGTTTACATAAAAAACACACTTCCTCTTTGATTAAAGAACAGCGGAGGCCCGATAGGAGTTTGCCAATAGCCAGGTAAACATTTGTGCGTGTTTTTCTGACATGTGACAAAAGGTCATCATCTCGGCATGAGTCCTACTGTTCTGTTCTCTGCATGAGAAGTTTTTTTCGTGCGCTGCAGCCATCCGCCATCGACCCCCGCCTGAACTCGGCTTCCACAACACGCAAAACCTCTGTTCTTCCCGCCGAACCCTGTGGTGTGTGTAAAACTCGCCTTTCGTATGGCTCATTGGCTCGCAGTTTAGAGGAAATCTGCCCAGACGTGAAAATAACAGAGGCTCATAAATAAAAGCGGAGGTGAACAGAAACAAAGTTTTGTGTAAAAGCGCTGAAGGTTGATTAAGTTATTCTACACATTTAAAGAGTAGTTAAAGTTTCACTCTTGCTGTTTATGCTGAGTGACAATATAGTTACTGTATGTGTCTAAAAGCTGTGGTTCATTTAGGCTATATTGCAGTTACCATAATTAAAGCTGCAGTCCGTAGCTTTTTTTTAGGTTAAAAATGATCCAAAATACATATTTGAGAAAATAACCAGCCAGTGTTCAAAACTCTCTGCTTGCCTTAGCTCGATTCAAAACGGTAAGCTTGTAATAATGATTTTAATTCCAGTGGTACTGGTGGATTTCAGCGGGAGATTCGAGCATGTCATTACATCACATCTGTACACATAAAGAAGGAGTCTCGGCTAGTCGGCTATATTGCATGTCAGGATGCTGGAGGTGGAGATTTATAGCCTTTTCTCACAGCCCTTGATACAATTAGACGTATTATTTTAATGGCGGATCCAGAAATGTTCAAACGACAAGCACCAGTGACAACAGATTAACCCGCTGTAAAATGCAAAAGACTTCGTTCAGACTTTAGAGTGGCTACATAAAAAAAGAGACTGCAACCGGACCTATGTGAAAACAAGGATACATATCGGAAGGACAATACATTTAGCCTCGCAATGGTGGCGTTGTTAACATGAACAAATTGAGAACAAACTATAATTTGCACGGTTTTGCGTTAGAAGAGATTTTTAGATTTAATCAGTGCGATTTACTGCAATGTCAGAACCAGAACAAAAGTGGATGTTACTCACTTGTTCAGATTACATTTTTCAGTGAAAATTCTTATGTTGGTCATTCTTCCAAAAAGAATAATGACAATATCCATACCGGCGCGGTGACTGACAGCTGCTCACTCTCCTCAAACATTGTGTTCATCCACGCATATACTTCAATAATTCCGCAAATAACTGCAATTGCAGATTTCGAACAATTGCAGAAAGTACGTATAAATGTAGGTTTATAGGATTATGGGAAGTGTTTAATAACAGTTATGTAACAAACACCACACCTTTATGAATTCAAAGTAGTCTGTTGTTCAGTAACTATAAATCCCGAAGAGCATTTCTCTCTCTTTCAGGCAGCTGGGTCAGAAACAGCTGTATTCATCCCTGTTTTTTTTTGTATCTCTTTATCTCTGTTTTCTTGTGGGAGAAATTTTCAAAACATGTGGCGTGTTTATTAAATGCATCCTTCCCATAAACACTAATACTGTTTATCTTTTTTTCTCTATGTCTACTTCTATAAATAACCCACAGAACAATATGCTCATTAAATAAGATCGTTTATAAGCTATGAATAATGCATGAATGTGTTATGAACAATAGACAGACTCATGAATAAAGTAGTTTTGGTAATAATTGGCAGCATTTTACGATGTGGTATGTGGGGGAACATTCTCTTCCAGCTCAACACGCTTCACATGACGCTGAATACACTCTCACCTGGGCTCTAGTACTGATTCTGCACACACACACACACACACACACACACAAATTATGTTTTATGTGGACATTGCAGATATATAAGGATTTTTATACTGTACAAACTGCATATTCTAGCCCTTACCCTAAACCTACCCATCACAGATTTAAAATATTGTATGATTTAAAAGCTGTTAACATTTTCTCACAAGGACAAGGTTTTTGGATATTGCCATCTTTGTGAGGATATTTTGTCCCCATAACGTAGGCTTTATCTGAACCAATACAGTGAATTTCCATTTCATGTCAGCTTTAAACACCACATCACATATACTGCACATAAAAAGGGTTTCTGTGTAGTTTGCTCTACATGTGTATTCTCTCTCTCTCTCTGTCTGTCTCCTGAATGTTTGATCTTGTATGTAGCTATTTCTCTCTGGGGTTCTTAGGACAGTGCGTACAGATCAGACACTGTCAGTAGTTAAACTAAAGTGCTAGTTAAACTAGATTATTATAAGTAAAAAATCAAAGAGCTCCAAGAAAAACAAACGGGTGTTTTTGATTCACGGTTGAGGAAGCTTCAGGACTCTTTGTACCGATCTAAAAAAGACTTTCATGTTATTGTGAGGAAGAGTTTCTTGGCTCATAATCTTAAGACGCAGCAGGGTGTAAATTAGGAAAACATTTCTAACATATGTTTGTTCTTTTATGTCATGTTTGATATGCTTGTTCAGATCTGCTGCCCTCTGTGTCAACACTGTTTCCTTTTGTTTTTGTCATTCATTTCCTATTAATATAGACCTTTTTGCAAGATGTAAACAACACTGGTCCAGAAACACTTCCTGTTTCAGTTTGTAACTGTTTTCTGTATTTCACATGTAAAGAAAACATCTTAAAGATGTTTGTTTAACTTTTTGATTCAGTTTTATATGTTCTGTTGGTTGTATTTTATCCCAGATTTTATGTTGTGTGAAAAACTGAAACAGGAAGTGCTTCTGGACCAGTGTTGTTTACATCTTTCAAAATGGTCTATACTATCAGAGCTTGTGAACCTTTGTGGTTCTGCAATTCCCTCAACATGTCGAAAAACAAAAAGTACTTGATATTATACTTGAAAAGGTATTCTATTCGTCACCTTTCACCCACTTTGAGTGCATTTGTGAGCATTTAAAGGGCTAACTGAAACTGTTTCAGGCCTGTTTTTACATGTTCTGCGCTGCTTGCTGTTTCCCCACACGAGTGCACACAATCAATACAAACAGGTCGATTCACCGGCCAAAACTGGACAGTGGCAGTACAGTATGGGGATGTACTAATAGTGTGTTTGGGAATGTCCCTGTATCTGAAGATGGAAACTTCTCTGCTACACAGTGTGCCACATAAACAGAGGAGCCGTTCGATTCAGAAACATTGAAAAATAAAACAAACTGAGCTTGGCAAATCTTCAAATGTAAGTGTTAAAGACAATAGTTAGAAACTAAGACAATAGCTTTTATATTTTTATGTCCGTAAACTACCATTTATAAGATTTTTTTTTGGTTTATGTTTTTGACTGAAGTCTCTTATGTTCAGCAAGACAGCATATATTTGATCAAATACAGTAAACGAGAAGTATTGCGAAATATTAGAATTTAAAAAACTGTTTTCAATTTGAATTCACTTTAAAATGTAATTTATTCCTCTGATGGCAAAGCTGTAGTCTTCAGTGTCACATGATCCTTCAGAAATCATTCTAATATGCCGATTTTAGTGTCGAACAATGTTAAAAAAATGTTGTTGTTTAATATTTGTGTGTTCAATATTCTTTAACGAATAGAAAGTTCAAAAGTACAATGTTTATTTAAAAAGTCTTTACTAACACTTGGTAAATTGAATTAATCTTTGAAGAATAAAGGTATTTGTATTTTTTTAAACTTTTGAACAATCATGGGTTCATTAGTTAATTTTAATTGAATTATAATTTTGGGCCTTATTAAAGAAACGCTTCAGATCGTATGTTCAGTAGAATCATAATTCAGTAGGAAACTTTGTTCTGCCTGTGTTTGATAAATAAAGGCCTTTGTCTTTGGTGTATTTATACAAGGCCTTTGTCTTTGGCTGTATTTATATTAATCTATCAAAATATTCTTAATGTTCTTTTAGCCTCTCTTGTCTTTTGCCATTTTTGGGGCGGAAGCTTTTTCTCTTTTATGAAAATTTGCACGTCAGACTCAATATTGGTGCGTTTGTCATCTCCCAACGAAGATGAATTGAGCAGAATGCTAAAGGCAACAGAGCAGTATTTCAGTCTGCTGCCTGTAGTTTTATGTCTCTCTTTTCTTTCTTCAATCGACTGTTGCTGTGTAACATGATGGCGAGTGCTCAGGGTAATTGTGCGCAGGTCTTTGAGATTACAATCTTGGCAACAAGCCTCTTGTTTGGCTAAGAGTGAAAGGCTGAATAATGTGGACAGGAGAGTCTGGAGTGGAACAAAACACATCATACTCAAAGTGCCTTTGAGAAACAGTGAAGCTTGGGACACCCTGAGGAGAAGGCAATAATTCAACAAACACTGCAGGTGTACAATAACCATGATTGATGCATAGGATTTACTGCACCTTCTAACTAACAGGTGCAAGTTTATTCTTATGGCACGTTTGTTCTGTCTGATAGGATTTTTGTTTTCCGGAAACTGACCTTTGTGGAATTTTAAAACATGGAAAAATGTGTGTGTTCACATCAAAATAAACTTGGAAACAATGGCACACTGTGTTTTCTTTTGGAGCAGAGTCTTATTTATGTCTTTGTAGATCTGAATCCCAGTTGGAATCATTTCCTATGGGATTCAGTTAACTGTGTGAGGAGTTGAAAGTTGAAATTGTTTCTCTAATTTTTTTTTTTTTTTTTTTTGAGTGGGCTAATCCTGTAAAGAAATATTTCACAACAGAATAACCCCATAATTTATTACTTTTGAAACTGAGGTGTTTTTTTAAGTGTACTGTCCCTTTAAGTGCTCCAACATAGATTAAATGAGTTGTGCTGTTGTCGTCATCTTTATTAATATAGCGCTTTATACAGATTTGTTTCAAAGTAGCTTGACAGTGATAGTAATGATTCAATGATGCAAAACAATTCAGTTCTGCTGTAATGCAACTCTAAAAAGATGATAGTAAATGGTCATTATTTAGTTGAAATGAGTTCAGTGTTAGTAATAAATGTGTAAATTTCATCAGTTATGGAATGAGTTTAATTCATCTACGTACTGTATAAAGCAGTTCTGGGAAAAACAGTTGTGCCGATGTAACTGCTGAAGCTTTGAGATTTGCATTATATTGTTGGCCTACATAATCTATTCAATAAGAAATTTAATCTTAATCAAGGTCACTATTCTGAACTTCTGTGGTCTAGAATGTCACATGATTATGTAAACATGAAAGTTTGAGTAAAGGGATTCAGTCATGAGTGTGTTCATGTGTAATCATCTGTTGGTTCAGTGATTCATTTAGAAATGTGCCTCTCCTTGTGCAGTCATATCATCATATTATAGAACGGAAATAAATATGTAGTGGTCAATTATAAAGTAAAAAGAATTGAGTATATTTTGCATGGATGAATGAATGATTATCTCTGTCTTTCTGTGTCTTTTCTCTGTTTAGCCTCGTCTCTAGTGTCTCACAGGTTTGTGACGGTGCGTCGGGGGAGTCCAGCTGCACGCAGTGGTCAGATTCAGCCGGGGGATCAGCTGGAGGCCGTGGAGGGCAGATCAGTGGTCACGCTTCCTCACAGAGACCTCGCACAGATACTGCGCAGAGCTGGCAACAACCTCAGACTCACCATAATACCACGCTCTCACACTAGTAAGCATACTACACACACATAAGGCTTTTCATTTTGCTTGACTGTTTTTTTAACCCTCTGAGAGCTGTACATGCCATCTAGTGGTTACACCATGGCTCTACACTTGTTCGCTATACTGTAACCAGATGGGGATAATTTTCTTCAAAACATTTTTCTGAAGGCCTCGACTCTATATTAAAAAAATACTGCATTAATAATTTAAAAAAAAAAAAAAAAAAAAATATATATATATATATATATATATATATATATATATATTTTTTTTTTTTCCATGGCAAAAATAGACCATAAATATTGCATAAATATTAATAAAATTGTCTCAAAATACTAAATTTAAAAAAATAAATATTATAGAACAAAAATAAATCGCATTAGTTTTTACTGGGATGGAGGAAGCTTCATTTTTAGGTGTCTGGTCACTTCTGACCGGGAAGGCTCAGGACGTGACTCCTAAACGAAGACCATCAGAGGGTTAAATATATACTGTGTGTGTGTTTTTATTTATATATATATATATATATATATATATATATATATAGTATATTTTTTCATACACTACCGTTCAAATGTTTGGGGTTGGTATTTTTTAAAAATGTTTTAAAAGAAATCTTATGCTCACCATCAAAAATACAGGAGAAACAGTAATATTGTGTAGATTTTTTTTACCTTTTAAATGAACTTATTCTATTTTAATAATATATTTTAAAATGTATTTTTTTTTTCCTGTGATGCCAAACCTGAATTTTCAGCATCATTACTCCAGTATTCAGTGTCACATGATCCTTCAGAGATCATTCTAATACGCTGATTTGGTGCTAAAGAAACATTTCAACATTATTAGCAATGTTAAAAAAAAGTTGTGCTGCTTAAAGCGATAGTTCACCCGAATCTACCATTATACACTGTATAATATAATCATTTCATAACACAGTTATATTTAGCAATGATATATCACTTGTATATCTACTAAAAAGTTAAGATACATCTTACCCACAAGACCACATTTTCAAACCCCTTCTTGTGTTTGACGTTAAGCTGAAATTATTATATTATATAGTATATGATGGTAACCAAACCTATGGTGAAATGAAATTACTTTGTCTAAAAAAGTTTTTCTTACTGATCCAAAACTTTTTAATGGTAATGTATATGCATGCTTGTTTGTCTTTATTGTGTATATCTTAAATTTAGTATTTGTTGAAATCTAAGTGCCTTGAGAAACTTGCTGTAAATAGTTAATTATTATTAATAATACTATGTATTATTTAACAATTATTTCAATAATAATTAATTATTATCAATACTTAAGTCAAAATTTTATTTATTTATTTATCAAATAATAAAAATAAAATAATTATTGTGTCATATATATATAATATTCTGAAATCGAGAAAATGTTGATGTTCCATTTGCTAGTTTTTGAGTAATATTTTTCAAGTCGCCACAAGAGGGTGCTGGTGTATAGACCCTAAATATTAAAGTGCGCGTCAAACTGATGAGTGTCTATTTGTCTGTCAGACAATAATCTGCCTGAGTACCCTGACTTTGATGCTGAGAGCCGGTTAAGAAAAGGGCATCGGGCCAAGCAAAAGGTGAGGCTACATACATGCGCTCAGAAATGTGTGATAAATGTATATTTTTATAAATAAATGAGGTCTTACTCTGCACGAATAATAATTAAAGCTGAATTAGCATGCTCTTTAAAATAGTTGGAGAATGTTATCTAAACTTGCTTATGAAAATGTCTCTCGCTCTCTCTCTGTGCAGGATTCCCAATTTTACAGTGTTGATCTTGAGAGGGGCCCAACAGGGTTTGGCTTTAGTTTGCGAGGTGGAAGCGAGTATAACATGGGTCTGTATGTACTTGGTCTGATGGAGGGCGGACCGGCCTCACGCAGTCAGAAAATTCAGGTGTGTGTGCAGTACACTCATAAACTGCCCTTTGATTACAAATCGAGTTAATACAACATTTCTGTCAGGGAAGTTTGAAAGTGTGACTCAAACTCTAAGAGTCATGTTGTTAAGATAATGCTGAGGCATGCTGGGTTTAGGTGCTGTCTTTGAGTCACTGAGGGTTTTGCTGACTCGTGTTGCAGGTGAGTGATCAGCTAGTGGAGATAAATGGAGACAGCACAGCCGGGATGACACACAGCCAGGCCGTGGAGCAGATCCGAAAGGGAGGAGCATGGATTCACCTCGTACTGAAGAAAGGCAACGGATATGTACCGGATTATGGTGAGGGGGGACAAGGGTAGGAAAAGAGGGTTCAAATAATTTATCTTATGATCAGTGTAATGTTCGAAAGATGGCCAATGTATTTTACAAGAGTTCTGCTTCCCTCTTATTGTTAACAGGTTTACATCAGTAGATCAGATTCTTCTATTCAAGACCATGGGTGGGTAAGAGGATATTTGGAGATTGTGTGTTGGAATATTACAACTGTCCATGAAAACTTAGTGGAGAAAAACAAGGTTATAGACATTCAGGGTTTTACCAAAAAAAACATTGAGTATATAAGCCCCAGATGCCCGTCCTCTTGTGCCACCCATGGTCTGGACTGAAGCTTCTTTCCCTTCCTGCACTTTTTTTGCAACTTTGCATTGGATTTTTCCTCATTATTTACTGCTTTTTCTTTCTCTCTTTCGCTACTTTATACTTTTGCTCTCTTTCTCTTTCTTGAACTCTCCTCCAGTGGAGCTTTCCAGCTTATCTCTTTGTATGACTAACTCCAAGCAGGGCGAGCCTTGCTTCTATGTCATCGGGCGGACAGAAAACATGCGGTTGGTAACCGTTCCTGTTGGTTGTCGTTTTGTCTTTCTCTATGTTCATCATCTCGCAGTTCTCATATTGCATTCTACATTTCACTAGAGGTGTCATGTTATTAAATATCATGTATATAATATCATTATATATTTAACTGTGTGTTTGTGATGTATGTTCAAAAGCGTGGGGCCAATAAGATTTTTTAAATGTTTTTGAAGAAGTCTTTTTCGCTTACCAAGGCTCCATTTATTGTATACACTAAACATAGTAATATGGTGAAATATTATGACAATTTTACAATAAGTTTTTTATTTTGATATATTTTAAAATGAATTTTATTTATTAAGATTTTTCTGGAATAATAGTTAATAATTATTTACTATCACGTTTGATAAATTGAATGCTTTCTTGCTGAACAAGAGTAATAATTATTTATTTATTTTAAACTTACTGACCCTAAACTTATATAATGAGTTTATAATAAAAAGTTATAATACAAATTATTATTATTGGAAGTTTATTCAAAATTTATTCCAAATTCACTGCAAATTTGGAGTGAATATATAACTCCAAGTCTATCACTCAATATATCTCAACTAAATTTGCTGGGGGTTTTTTTTCAATTTGATTAAGGCTACGTCCACATTAATCCGGATACATTTGAAAACAGCGTTTTTGTTAAAAAAAAGGCTCTCCATCCACACTAGCGTTTTCCGACGTTTCAGTGTGGATGAGAAACTTCTAAATTCACCATACTGCGCATGTGTGAAAACTCACCGAGATGAAACAGATGGAAAAATATATAATAAAGTTATCGCGTAATTCTAGTAAATGTGAGTACATTTTCTGTCATCTTTGCAGTACTGTGATATGAAGAGTGTGCAAAGTAACATTTTAGCAACAATGTAAAAGTGAATAGCACATAACAGGCACCGGTAAACATGAATATCTATTGGTACAACATGGATCACATGACTAAACTTACGTCATCGTTTTCAAATACCTCCGGCGAAAACAGCGTTTTCAAATTTATCCGCTTTGGAGAGCGTTTTCCAAAAGATACGTTTTAGTGTGGACGGAAGGCCAAACGGAGAGAAAAATATTAGTGTGGACATGGCCTAAGCATTACTCTTTTGTGGTAACTGCTTTTCCATTAAATTGTATCCTTAAATAAAAAAAGATTGCATTGCAAAGATTTCCAAGGTCTTCCATACTCTATATTGATTTGGCATACCCATAAAGAATAACCATACAATAATAATAACTTTTTTTAACAATCAATTTTTCCAAATGCTAATTGCTGATGCTGTGTTTCACTGCCATAATGTAGTTTATTCAAGCATTCAGAAAGACAGAAAACCATTTCTCACCCGCCAACTCCATCACATCCCTTTGCTCAAGTTAAAATTGCAGGCAGTAACCCCTTACTGATCTCAGAACAGTCATTGGTGCATCACATGGTTGCGTTCTCTTTCATCCACCCACTCCTCCATCATCGAACCCTTATCCGACACCTCCTTTTGTAGTTTTACATGAAGATGGGCTGATTAGTGTTTTATCATTCAACTCTTTCTCCTTCTCTCTCAGACCGTGAATCTGGAGTTGCTTCCCCCTCCTCCCTCTTCTCCAAGGAGCCGCTTGTGGCAGCAGTTGATCGCTCTCCTCCGAGGAGCAGCAGACGGGTGGATGACAGCGGATGTGAGAGGAGAGAGAGGAGGGGGGAGGGACGGAGGGAATCAGAGGGAAGGAGCAGAGAAAGAGGAGCCGTGGAGGGCAAGCGGAGCCGGGCGGAGGATGTTAGCGCGGCCGGAAGAAGGAGAGAGCAACAGATGCGTTCGAGGAGTTTGCCTGGCACGTTGAGGGGTCGAGAGGGGCCGCAGAGAAAAGAGGAGGAGGAGGAGGAGGGCACACGGGGGGAAAGGAAGGGAGAGGGGGAACAACGACGGGGAAGGCAGAAAAGCAAGAGCATGGGGGAGAGAAGACAAAAAGTGAAGGATGTTAGTTCAGAGAGAGAGAACGGCCTCCCTGAGAGGGAGAAAGGGAGTGTCAGAAGAGAAAAGAGGGATAACAACGGAACTAGCACAACAGAGGTCACACCACACGCACCTTTCTCCTTCCTCAAGCCTTTGGACAATGACGATGATGGGTCAGGTGCAGAATCGGCTCACAGCATCTCTGAAGTCAGCATCGCATTCTCCGCTCAGTGGCCTCTACAAGCCCCTGGATCTTCGACAACACCTCCGGGACCCTGGCTAGTCCCCAGCCCTCACAAACTCTCTCAGGTTTTAGAGAGGAAAAGGCTGAGCCAGAATAAGGGAGGACTGTGGTCCTAATGCTAATTCCCTTAAAAGGATAGTTCACCTAAAAACTCGCCCTCATGTTGTTCCAATCCCGTACGATTTTCTTTCTTCGAGGAGAAATTTAGAAGAGTTGTACTGGTTGCTCTTTTCCACATGAATGAATTGGGGAAAAAAAACATGCAAAACCACCAAAAAATTGTCCATACAACTTGTGTACTATATTCCAAGTCTACTGAAGTCATAGGCTCTGTCCCAAGAGGAACCCTAAAGCCCCGTTCACACCAAGGGTGAAAAATCTAACGATAACTATAGACCATATGTGCCAGAGAAACAAGCGCGCAGCCATCTTTAGAATTTTGTCTTTGAACTTCCGTTATTGTGGTAGTTCTGTGTTTTTCTATGGCATCGCTGTCGAAGAGTAATTATTTGGTGAAGTGGATTTACTTATTGTAGAGTTACCTATTGTAATGTTTGACGCGGATGTCTTAACAATAGAAATGGACAGCACTGAAAAGGGGCGGGGCTACATGTCTATAAAGTTTTAATAATCATTCTTCTAATTCGATGAGAATAGTGGAGTTCGCACCACAACTACAACGATTCTGACACGGGAACAATACCATCGGAATCAGTCTCACAACGATTAAAAACATTGGCAGCCAATCATAATCCATTGTGCTTTAAAGCTACACTGTGTGATTTTTACCCCCATCTAGCAGTTAAAAGGTATATGATCATCCAGTGAATATTAGTTTCTGTTCCTCGCGATTCCGATTTCGCTTTAACTCCTACGGTGGCCAATGTAGTCCAAGATTAACATGGCTTCCAGTTCGACCTCGTCCATGAGTGTTAACTCAAACGTAAACGCGAAAGGCGAAGCTTGAATTAACGGGTATGTCCCTCTTTGGCTAATGTACTTTCAAGATGGAGGGGCAACATGGCGACCGACATTAGAACCCCTTACCCGTATCTATTTTCAATGGCATATTATACACTCACGAGAATACTTTATTATTTGAAGTAAATATACATTAATGAGCACATATTTTTGAAAGAATTAAGTGTTTTTAGCTAAGAATAAACTAAAAGAGTTACACAGTGTAGCTTTAAAGTGCCTGACAGGCGACTTAACGGCAATGTGTGCTTATAATAATCAATGTTATCGTCAGTTGTTGCGGATGCCAATATAGTATAGTTATCGTTCTTGGTGTGAGCGGGCCAAGAGCCTTTGCAGTTTTTCTTAAGTCCACACTTTTGTGACGTGATGCCGGTTCGATTGTCGGATAAGAGACTGCTGTGGAGTTGGTACAGCCAAATGTAGTTTTCGTGAATCGAATCGACTGATTCGTTAAAAAAAAAATCTGCCTCAAAAGAACAATTTATTGATAAATCAGACATTGCTACTTTTCACACAAAGACAGTTGAGGCAGATTTCAGTGAATAGAGATGCAGGCAAAATCCAGTAATTTCAATATGAATCCCCATGATCAGGAATTCTGCGCGAGGGCGAAAGATTCCCCCTCACAGATTTCATATTTGGTTCAGTTGGTCATGAAGACTCATCAAGTAACTTCTGTGTGAGCAATGCTTCATACATTGCTACACTATCTTTTTTGCCTGTGAAATTTCGCTAATGTGACCACACCTTTAAAACTGAGATTTTGGTTGTTTTTCACACAAATATATTACATATCATATTGACTTTTAATATATTAACATAATATAGTGCTCAAGTCGTATGAACCACTTTTGTGATACTTTCATGGTGCTTCTGCATCCTTTTTAGCTGGTCTTCAAAATTGCTGCTCATGGAAGAAATAGTCATACCTGTTTGAAACAACATGAGTGTTAGTAAATGCTGACAGATTTTTACTTGTTTGGTGGCAGGGGGGTAAACTATCCCTTTAAATCTCTTCTCTTTTCTCTCTCTCTCTCACATACAGCCTCTCCAGCTCTGTCTCTATTATGTGGTTTTCACCACCACCATCATATCAGTTCTTCTTCCGTCTCAAATCCATATCTATATGGTCCTGTGTGTGTTGTATTTGGTATCATCCAGATACCCAGAGGTCTCCCACCCAGGCCGATCAAGACTTGATTTTATTGCCATCTAGTGGCCACGGAGAGATAATGAGCAAATGCTGCCATTACGTTGTGGCTAGCATGACCGTAACTGCAAGGTCAGTTAGTATGCATCTATGATTCATGGTGTCCTTCATAGCATGTCTTTTTCATATCATTTGACATTTTTATTTAGCATATTTTCCATTTATTTTCATAAAAATACAACAAAAATTCTATTATATAAAAAAAGAAGATTTATTTAAAACATGGTTGCTCAGTCATGCCCCTGAAGAGCTACA
Organism: Pimephales promelas; assembly: GCF_988280905.1. Taxonomy (NCBI): domain Eukaryota; kingdom Metazoa; phylum Chordata; class Actinopteri; order Cypriniformes; family Leuciscidae; genus Pimephales; species Pimephales promelas. The sequence goes on from NC_142782.1 coordinate 23,706,778, forward strand.
CTTCTGAAAGTAATCTAGATTGAAAAAAAGCTCTTCAGGACCAGGACTAGCACCCTCAATTTAAGAGATTTTATTAGCTGCTTGCTGTTTGTGACTGGACTATAACCCCTCTCCTGCTGTGTGCGCAGTGGTCTTGCTGTTGAAAGAGGGGGGGGGAAGGAAGATAACAGAACTAAAGTTTTATTATAAGGCCAGTGAGCCGTATCAAACCTCTCCAGGTGCCTTCTGCTTCTTTAGCCAGTGTTTACCAAAAAAAGAAACAAATACAAGTAAAAGAACAAGACGTAGCATAGTAGAAAGTGTGCAACACAATACTGTTCTGCCTCTTTAACATCTATATCTTTGCAAGACTTGGTTCACGAGTTGGGGAAAATGTTCTGCACACGCTCTGCGAAACTTCAGCTAAGTGAGTCAAAGTGAAAGAGAGCCATTACAAGTGCCTCATGCGATATTCCTTTATACGAGACATAGAATTCCCTCGAGCTCATAATCAGGACCCAATTTATTTTTTTTTCCATTGTGATACTTTTTGCGTTTGTATGCTTTCTGGTTCAATTTTTCAGACCCATTTCATTGGCCTCGACATTTCAGACAAAATATGGGGGGAAAAAGAAAACGAAGGCCTGATTTGTCCTTATTCCCGAGCCCTCCACCAATCAGCATCCAGCATCATGCGGAATCTTCATTTCAGGAGACAAAAAGAAAAAAAAAAGAAGAAGAAAAAAAGGGCATTTTGATACAGGTCTTCTATGCATTTTGTAAGACTTACTGATCAAAAATTGCGGTAGTAATTTTTCTACCTAAGATGTGAGATTCGTAATTTTGTGTACTGTTAAAATACACAGGCTGGTGAATCGAAACCGAAAATTTAAAAAGGATATCCGGTGATAATCAGACATGCTGTACCACCAGCTTATGCATTGATCTTTACCTCAGAACTGTCTGAGCAATAAGTGCTATCTCTTTCTGTTCAGTCTCATGGCAAGCTCATCGAAAAAGCTGAGTGATAGAAATATGCACGGTAAAATCATCTATGATAAATTAATTCCAATGAAATGCATCCCTGTAAACATGCATTTTGGTATTTTAAAATAATATAGTATTTTATCAAATAGATTTTAATTTATTTCAGTATTCCAAAAGGTATCTAAAGTTACATATTATAAACATCCCAATTTTATCAGCAGACATAACCCAATGAGAGTTAATTTATCACTGGAGATCTTTACTGTGCTAAAACATACTGATAAATGCTTGCATAAAAGATCACATGCAAGTTCTGTTGCCATACGCAGCCTGTAAGCATTTAGCAATTTGCGATTCGGAAAAGTGATACAATGATCTTAAGTGATAACACTTTAAATCAGGGCTCTTACATGAGTATTACACAGCGTTCAGCTGTACATCTGAAGTTCACTGCTCTCAGAATCCTCAACCAGCCTGGGTATTGATGTTGACTTTGTACCCGATTATCCCATTGGCATCAGCACGTACTGTACAGAAACTGGGATGAGCCTTGTAAATGTTTCGTTTCGGATTTATTTTTGTGAGGGGGGAGATTTTGTTTGTTTTCCAAAACTTTAATAGGCACTGTAGCATTTCCCTTACTGTAAGAGATCTTATAAGCAAGCTTATTGTACATAATTATAGACCCTGAACCTATCTTTTTTTTTTCTACTCCCCCATCCCTTTACAATGTCTCACATATCAGAAATATACAGCACTGTCGAGTTACCCTGAGACACGTGCAACATTTTAAACCGAGGTGCCATTGGCTTGACGAGAAGCTTGCTGTTTAAAATTATTCTTATAATTCAATCTTGCATGTCTGTAGTGAGTATACTAGTTTTAATAGCACTGGCCCTTACAATTGAAATCAAATGTCCCGATGGCATGATACTGTATCCCACAGCCCAGGAGGCCAATCGCAATGTTTTATAGAACATCTGTTGTCAGCTTCAAATTATAAAAAAATCTGATTTGACAGCTTGAATGCCCACTAGTGCCCACCGTGGTTTTTGCACAGCCCTCTTCATTGTGTCCTCAACAACATATTAAAATCAAGATTTAGAGATACAAAGATAACAATTAGCATGCCCACTAAACATTGTCCCGCCCTATTTAGGTTTCCTCGTACCGGAGACAGTTTAGACCCTTAGATGTTCAGTATTCAGAGATGTAGTCTCAAAAACGAGCCATACTCTGAGCCAACAGATATATGAAAACAACAATGCAATGTTTTTTATAACAATGTCTGCAAGGTTCCTATCAGTGCAAATGTGCCATTTAAATGCTAATCAATGATGTCATACTCTTTCCTCCTACCGAGAGAAATACAGCGGGGCAACGTTTGTCCCTCTGAGTTTGACACTTTTCAAATGTCAAAACACCAAGAGTGTTTCAGCTTTGAATTTTCAACTTGAATTTGCTATATTGGCCTTGTAAGGAGTCAGCCATTGTACAGAACAAGAACAATTTTATTTGTAAAGAGGTAAAGGAAATGTTTTTATATCTATATTCTAGAAATATAGGATAAAAGTCAGCAGGGGTGTAAAGTACTTGAGCAATTATGTGCTTCATTACTATACTCAAGTATTATTTAAAAACGGAATATTTATACTTTTGCAAAATTACATTTCTATAAGAAAAAAGGCATACTTTTTTATTGTTAGAACTTAATTTATATCTTAAAGAGATACTCTACCTTTTTTTGGAAATAGGCTCATTTTACCACTCCCCCAGAGTTAAACAGTTGGGTTTTACTGTTTTCAAATCTATTCAGCCAATTTTTTGATATTTAGAAGAATATCAGTACCAGACAGTTTTTGGTCTCATTGACTTCCATAGGAAAAAAATATACTATGGAAGTCAATGAGACCAAAAACTATCTGGTTACTGATATTCTTCAAAATATCAGAAAATCGGCTGAATGGATTTGAAAATGGTAAAACTCAACTGTTTAACTCTGGGGGAGTGGTAAAATGAGCCTATTTCCAAAAAAAAGTGGAGTATCCCTTTAAAAAGAAGGCTACATATTACAGTGGCCTAATAAGACTAATATGGAAACACAGTTCATTGTTCAGTCTATAAATCAGTGTTAACTAAACTATTAAAAACGTTTCTGATATTTGAAAGAAAGCTGAAATAATATATAGATATTAGATGGAAAAACTAACTAACTGAAATAAAATAAGTTGGTAATGC